>NC_085137.1:294912551-295512551 GCF_035046485.1 Aedes albopictus
AGTTTGCCGGGGACAGCTAATCTATCTATATAAATAAATATGGAATGGTGTTTGTATGTTACGAATAGGCTCGGGAACGGGCCAACGGATCTACATCATTCTTTTAGTGTTCCATTCGTGCAGGGCTCCGACGTGTTCGTATTAAGAAATAATTGGGAAAACGTGAAAGTTTGAAATTCCATTTTGAGGGGCATTTCTTCATGGAACCAGATGTCAAAAAATAGAGTAGGCAGGCAGGACGACGTTTGCCGGGACTGCTAGTAAATTATAAAAAAAATGATGAGTTTGTTTAGTTTGGTCTGGATCAACTCTGAGTTTACACAACATTTGCTAGCCTACATTATTTATACATATATACTAGCTGTCCCCGGCAAACTTTGTCTTGCCTAATGCGTTTTTGATGTTTCAAGTCAAAGTCTCCTCGTCATGCACGCTAGTTCGTAAATACCCATTAAATAGGCCTTAAGTACCCATTTTTTTTGTAACACTACAAGGCTGTCAAAAAATGGGGGTTTTCTTACTTCAAAAATGGGTATTCAAACCCCATTTCGAAGTTTTCTTTCTGAGGAAAATAATGGGTAAATAGTACGCATGATTGTTTGTCATTTTTAGAACCGCCATTGTTGGTCTTTGCTTGGGTCTTTGTGATTTTCAAAAGAAGCATGATTAGTTCAGTGATCAATTGTACCGAAAAAACGACATCGAAGACGGAGAGGATATTGTGATTTAAATCGGTAACATGGTAGAGTGTGAGTACATATAGCATAGCGATATTGATAATTCTGAAAAAGATTAAACACATATATTATTCATTGTTGTTGGATGATAAAGTCCCGGAAAGGACGGGTCCCCGATGTTGTGATTCTATAAACATTGAAAGCCGGATCCGCTTCAAAAATGAAGGATAATTAGATAATAAGATATAAAGCTAACTGTCCTTTTATATTGCCTGATAAATATATAATTTAAATATGTACTTTTTCTGCTTTTCCATTTTTAAAAGTCTTGTCGAATACCCTAATTTCAATCTGCAATATTGCTCTCGAAATACATAATGAGGTTTTTTAGTTGGAGATTAAGTGTAAAAAATACCCATTTTATGAAGTTTGTGGCCAATACCCAATAATGGGTAAACGGCAAATACCCATTAAATGGGTTAAGCTTTAGTTTGAAATGGGTACTAAATAAAGTACCCATTAATGGGTATATTCAAACTAGCGTGTGGGAGGTTTTTTTAAGCCTATTGAACTCAAAGTTGGCCTCAAACATTTCCCAACCAAGATTAGTTATAGGACCATGTTTCGGGCAATTTCGTCGACAGAAACCCCTTATGACGAAGAGAATTAACCTGCCGATAATACACAAAGTCACCTTATTATTGAAAACATAAAATAGTAAAATTATAATTATTGCAAATATTTTGTTTCTTCAAATTGTAAGCATTTCAACTTACCAACAGTTCAGCTTTTTGATTGCTGCCAGATCGGATTGCTTGGACCTGGCAATGACCATCTCCTCTGTTAGCCGGGCCATTGTTTAGCCGGGCCGGATTTGCGGCGAGTGACCGCTATTCGAATCTCGATCTAATCGCACGGCACTATACAGCTACCTTTAGGTACTGGCTGGTTACACAGATGCGACCTTCAAAAATTTCCTCCAATCTGCTTTATTCTCTTCTTCACTCCTCACACAACACGCCTTGGCGGCTGGGTTTGCACAAAATTGATTATCGCAATTATACCTTTCCCCCAAAACAGATTACGCACTGATGATGTATCGGTACTTTCGGCATTTGCACATTTGCACTAGTTATACACACTTGCTTTCCACTTCACTCATCAGCCATGCCTTTTGGTGTTGCAAATTCTTGGCAGCTGCCAAATCAAATTTTCCTTCACTCCCATTCGATTTATACTATGCTTGCTTTGTCGATATTTCGAAACCCACCTCGGAGAACTTCTGCACTTTGTTTTTCACCTGAAAACCTGACTTGTTGATATAAGACAGATCAACTATCACCGTGACTATCACGATATATTCGTAGAAAATCGTAAGAGTGAAATTCTTTGCTTATAAAGAAAAATCTCTTCTTTTCATTGCACATACCAGATTTTTCACTATACAAAGCGTACGTAGATAGAGAAATCTTGCGCTAAACTTGTTCAAGTTGTTTGCTCCTAGCCCTCACTATGCTCTGATCGAGCTAACAACGAAAACACACGTCTGCGATACACACGACCGACACGTTCGACGTTGAAAAGTACAATATTTTTGTAAGATTGCCCGTACTAGGCGAGCTATGAATGAATCATATGGCTACCGTACAAAAAGCACAGACAAGAAGGAAGAGCAAAAAACAAGTAACGAATGACGGGAGTGAAACAGAGCTCCACTGACGTCGGAGAGATACACCTATACTATAAAAATTGGAGAGCATGCGCCTGAAAGCAAGCACGTGGACCACGAAACATACTGGGTGTGAAATGGGTGCGGAATTTGAAACAACCGGTAATAGTTATTTATGCAATAAGTTGCAATATGATGGTTTTTACAGCACGAGTCGTACATTTATCCAACGAGGCTGCTTAAGTTGTATAAATACAACGAGTGCTGTATAAATGAGTTTTGCGTCGAGTTGCCTAAAACATTTTATTGGTAGTAGTTTACGCAACAAGGTGCAGAATGAAGATTTTTACAGCACGAGTCGTACATTTATCCAACGAGGCTTGCCGAAAAGAGCCGCTCGTTTGATTGCTGGACACTAGCAGTAGATGTATGAGTAATTAAATCGCTAATGGCGCTGTAGCCAATAAACTAATTAATTTTATTTGATACCACAGACGTATGTATCCACTATTTTTTAATACACATGTTGTTGTGGATGTTTTGTTTTGGCAATAAAAAATGGTTTGACACTTGTAGGAACGGTACTGACGCTGTAAGGGCGTGGCAAACTAGATGTTGGTCACACGAACGCTCGCGACATTGACATTCTGTGGCTAGTTATTCTACTACACTAGCGAACCTGATGGTGTACAGCGAGCATAGGGCGAGAACGCGGCACGCTTTGATGATTTTTTATTTCTCCAAAGAAATTCATTCCAATCTTGTTCTCCATGTGAAAACTTTACGACTTCCACCTCGAAACTTCAAATTTGTTCGAAGACATCTGTTCTGTGCGAGTTGGATAATTACGGCAAGTGCTGTAAAAATCGAGTTCTGCACCGAGTTGCGTACAACGTTTTTTGCAATTCCATAAATTACCACTTGATGATAGTTTTCAACAAAACTTTTTCATCAACCTCACACTGATGTTCGTAGCCATGTTTAAGGAAGTCTGATCATAGTAGCTTATGCTGTGCAGTTGTCACAATTTTTCAAACTTGCGTCCAGAAAGCATCAAGAAGTTGATCAAAACTGAAAACAGTGCTGTAATGGTTCATTATGCAACGCAAATCGGTTCCGTAATGAACCATTACCGCACTGTTAATTTAATGTGGGAAAGTAGGCCTTTTCCTGGCAGATTTGCGTGAGGTAAAACAGCCTATTACGATGAGAAATTGCAATGAGTCACATTATGAACCATAATGCCACTGTTTTATACAACGCACAGTGTGGAAAAGTATAGGCCATTCCGACACTCAAACGGCCAGCATAAAGAAGAAATTATGCCGAGTTGCAATTGCAAAAAAAAAGTATATACCGTAAACCGGGGTCAAATTGATCAGCGGGGTGAAATTGATCATTCAGGTACTATATTGTAATTCCATACTAGGAACTCTTGAGCGTCGTAATGATCTTAAACTTTTTACGTCATCTGGTTCGTAGATGTCTAGAGATAAGTGTAGACTTTTAATATTTTAGAAAAAAGTTAGTTTTGTCTTATTTTTTAAGGAATTTGCAACGTATTTCTCATTTAGATGAAATCATTGCTACTAAACAATCGATTGCTAATAGGACTTCCCATAAATTCTCTGTTTTAACATATTTGTGGAGCCTTGGTTGGGAAGTTATGTACAGTAGACGTTCGGTCGGTGCAAACGGTTTAACTGCAATGCTTTTTAACTGCAAGTCCGGTAAGTGCAACGAATTTGCAGTTATCGCACCGCCAAACGTCAAAATGGTGCGCCATGTTAGCCCTAATGAATAGTCGAATGAATTTTTCGTTTATTTTACGTCAATTGACGGCTTGTTGACACTGTCAGGCGTTGCAGTTATCGAATTTTTGTTCGCTAAGTGAAACGTAAACATGTTGCAGTTATCGAACGTCTACTGTAGCTAATCAGAACATGAAATAGTTATTAAAAAGTTCATTTTATGATGAAATAGTCATTTATTGTCATAGAAATCACTTATTTCAAATGAAATTGCCTACCTATAGGCGTTTAAAGGAAAATTTCAAAATTTAATTTTGCATTTTAAGTATTAAATTCACTAGTTATAAGATTTTGAACGCTTTATTCGGTTTTAGAAGAGCAAAATCAACCGGAAAAGGAAATTTTCTTTTCCAACCGATGCTTAATTGTATACTGATCAATTTCGCCCCAAGGTGGCATTTCCAATATTTAGATATTTGGAGTTATTTAACTTAAAGTTCAAATTTGTTGAACAAAATTCTGTTACATGGTTCCATGGAGATCCACAGGGTACTGGTTTTACAGAAATTCTTTTGGTAATATTTGAATTGGCACTGATGTTATCCACAAAAGTTATTTTAAAGTGATCAATTTGACCCCGGATTACGGTATATATATAACAATGTTTTGCATCACTTACCAAAATACTGATTCGTTTGACAATGAAATAATTAAAGAATGCCTTGGTTTACGTAGAATGACTTGGAGGACAGACTTGTTAGAATCCCAAAATGGCCGCCATAATGGCCGACTTTGGCACCTACTCACGATTTCGAGCGCACATACAGGGGATGGCCATAATGTTTGGGATAATCAACTTTTTTCTCCCAAAAAAAAAATCAACATGCTGTAACTTTTCATAGAGTGCATCAAAAAATCTCAAATGTTGACTGTTTGTCAACCTATTATATGTGCACCATTGGTACAAATTTGGGCTCAATTGATTAACTTTTCGCGAAGTTAGCACCGTTCGGGTAAAACACTATTTTTTAGACAATTAATTTTTGAACTGTCATATCTCGGAAACCAGTGAACCGAATTGAATGAATTTTTTTTAACGTTTATCAACAATATATTGATACTTAATACGACGTTATAAAATGTAATATTTTCTCACGGGGAATTAAGTTATACCGGGTTGAATTTTTTTCCCATATAGAGGAAAATAAGTCAAATTTAAAATACTACACAAAAATTATTAAATGTGTTCTTCCTTCAATCTAAATAGGCTCTAATATATCTGATTAGAGATAGTTTGAGAACAGAAGTGGAAAATCTTAGGATATCAACACTAAAATTTATTGACATTGATGTAAAAGAATTACATTTTTTCGAGAGAAATCCAAAAAGTGTCAATCCATGATAACTTTTTTCAACGTTTAAAAAGTACCTATGTTTCAATAGTTTGTGAAGTGTTTACATATTGTTAGAGTACGTTCAAAATTTCATTCAATTCGGTTCACTGGTTTCCGAGATATGACAGCTCAAAAATGAGTTGTCTAAAAAATAGTGTTTTACCCAAACGGTTCTAACTTTGCGAAATATTAATCAATCGAGCCCAAATTTGTACCAATGATGCACATACAGGGGATGGCCAAAATGTTTGGGATAGGCAACTTTTTTTCTCCCACAAAAAAATTGAACATGCTGTAACTTTTCATAGAGTGCATCATAAAATCTCAAATTTTGACTGTTTGTCAACCTACTATATGTGCATCATTGGTACAAATTTATGCTCGATTGATTAATATTTCGCAAAGTTAGAACCGTTCGGGTAAAACACTATTTTTTAGTCAACTCATTTTTGAGCTGTCATATCTCGGAAACCAGTGAACCGAATTGAATGATTTTTTTAACGTTTATCAACAATATATTGATACTTAATACGACGTTATAAAATGTAATATTTTCTCACGACGAATTAAGTTATACCGAGTTGAAATTTTTACCCATATAGAGGAAAATAAGTCATATTTACAATACCACACAAAAATTATTAAATGTGTTCTTCCATCAATCTAAATAGGCTCTAATATATCTGATTAGAGATAATTTGAGAACAGAAGTGGAAAATCTTTGGATATCATCACGAAAATTTATTGACATTGATGTAAAAAAATTACATTTTTTCGAGGAAAATCCTAAAAGTGTCAATCCATGATAACTTTTTTCATCGTTTAAAAAGTAACTAAGTTTTAATAGTTCGTAAAGCATTTACATATTGATAGTTTACGTTCAAATTTTCATTCAATTTGGTTCACCGGTTTCCGAGATATGACAGCTCAAAAATGAGTTGTCTGAAAAATAGTGTTTTACCCAAACGGTTCTAACTTTGCGAAATATTAATCAATCGAGCATAAATTTGTACCAATGATGCACATATAGTAGGTTGACAAACAGTCAAAATTTGAGATTTTTTGATGCGCTCTATAAAAAGTTATAGCATGTTGAACTTTTTTGTAAGAGAAAAAAAAGTTGCCTATCCCAAACATTTTGGCCATCCCCTGTATAGTAGGTTGACAAACAGTCAAAATTTAAGATTTTTTTGATGCGCTTTATGAAAAGTTATAGCATGTTGATTTTTTTGTGAGAGAAAAAAAGGTGCCTATCCCAAACATTTTGGCCATTCCCTGTATCTCTTCGTAAACAAATGCAGCGTAACTGATCTTCATATTTTAAGAACAGAATAATAAAATGCACTGTTGTTTGAAGCTTGCTTCTTAAAATTTGTACGCCTGAAGTTCTGATGCACTGTTGCAGCGGGATTTCAAGACGTTTGTCTTTAACCGTTATATGTCCGACATTTTTCCGACATCGTGCTTTTAAAATGGGAACTAAGAATCCGGGTACTCTGTCGACCACATAAGAGTTAACGCAGTGCACTGCTTTGTGAACCCCTTAATCTTTGCAAAAGTTGAAACCTATTGAATATGTATTGAGCTGAGATATTTGGTAAACTTGTAGCGTAGTATTTCTTCCCCTACATTTGCTAATTGGGACAACTTTCTCTTATCCCTTTCGTGACGGAGCGCAAAAAATTGAAATCTCCATACAAATGGCTCAACTTTGGCTCTCCAGAACTCTAAGATTTCCCAACAAAACAACAATTATTTTGCATCATTTGAAAGAACTACTCTTTATCTTTCGATTTCTAGCTTTGACTAGGGTATCGCGCTACTTGGGCGGTGGCTTCTATATTCGTCTGTTTTCCACTACAGTCAACTTTCGTTCGTTGGGCTACGTTTAGGTGGGCTTCGTTTTAACTGGGCGCCCGTTAGGTGGGCTATAGCCCAGTTAAAACGAAGTCAAACGTCACTTTTCGACGTGAAGCACGATTTGTCTAGGTTGGTAGCCCTGAATCTCTATTGTTAGAGATTATTTGACAGCTGAAAACTCAGCCCGACTAGTGAAAGTCTTTCACTAACTGGGCTATGAGCTTAGTGCAACGAGCGAAAGTTGACTGTATAACTCAATCAATTTTGAACCAATTGACTTGAAATGTTGTACACGGGTAAATACTATACCTATCTCACTGCATTCCAAAAATTGTGTGAATTGGTTCAAATTTGACTGAGTTATAGTGGAAAACAGACGAATATAGAAGCCACCGTCCAAGTGGCGCGATTCCCTACCTAGACAAATCGGAAATAAAAATTATGCGACAGGCAAAACTTTTTCATATTTTACGGTTTTTGTCCATTTTTTGTTTACCTTGTTGTGGTAAATCTCACAGGCAACGTAAACAAAAGTTTGTTTACACACAAACAAGTATTAGTAATAGCTTAATTTTTGAAACAGTTTACATCACATAAAACAAAGTCTAAACAGATGAAAAAAATATGCAAAACTGCTACCGCTCAACAGCACAATTGTGCTGGTTCGTCACGAAAGGGTTATGGTGTCATGATGCATAACTAACCTTCAAACGAATCATTAGGGGGATTCACTTAACAGCGTGAACTGATTAAACTGATTAAACGTCGTGATCACCAAGGCAATCTTTGATTATTTCATTAGCAAAATCATGAAACATTTCAAATAAGCAGAAAATCATGGCTTACGAAGCAATTTAATCTGTTTAGTGAGTACCCATATTGACTTTTTGATTTTCAATGATTGTTTGCCTCGTGTTTTTGAAGTGATTAAAAACTGATAATTCTGCAGTAACGCAGCTGAAAAAGTATCATCACAATCACTGCGAGTGAGCATATAGGATGATACTTTTTCATACGAATATTCGCTTTCTTGGCTGAGAATTATCAGTTTGAAATTTCGAGCCACATATCCAACATGGCTACCGATGCTGCCGTAAGAAGCCTTAACTCACTCATTCTCTTGTTTGTTTGTTTGTTTGTTTGTTTGTTTGTTTGTTTGTTTGTTTGTTTGTTTGTTTGTTTGTTTGTTTGTTTGTTTGTTTGTTTGTTTGTTTGTTTGTTTGTTTGTTTGTTTGTTTGTTTGTTTGTTTGTTTGTTTGTTTGTTTGTTTGTTTGTTTGTTTGTTTGTTTGTTTGTTTGTTTGTTTGTTTGTTTGTTTGTTTGTTTGTTTGTTTGTTTGTTTGTTTGTTTGTTTGTTTGTTTGTTTGTTTGTTTGTTTGTTTGTTTGTTTGTTTGTTTGTTTGTTTGTTTGTTTGTTTGTTTGTTTGTTTGTTTGTTTGTTTGTTTGTTTGTTTGTTTGTTTGTTTGTTTGTTTGTTTGTTTGTTTGTTTGTTTGTTTGTTTGTTTGTTTGTTTGTTTGTTTGTTTGTTTGTTTGTTTGTTTGTTTGTTTGTTTGTTTGTTTGTTTGTTTGTTTGTTTGTTTGTTTGTTTGTTTGTTTGTTTGTTTGTTTGTTTGTTTGTTTGTTTGTTTGTTTGTTTGTTTGTTTGTTTGTTTGTTTGTTTGTTTGTTTGTTTGTTTGTTTGTTTGTTTGTTTGTTTGTTTGTTTGTTTGTTTGTTTGTTTGTTTGTTTGTTTGTTTGTTTGTTTGTTTGTTTGTTTGTTTGTTTGTTTGTTTGTTTGTTTGTTTGTTTGTTTGTTTGTTTGTTTGTTTGTTTGTTTGTTTGTTTGTTTGTTTGTTTGTTTGTTTGTTTGTTTGTTTGTTTGTTTGTTTGTTTGTTTGTTTGTTTGTTTGTTTGTTTGTTTGTTTGTTTGTTTGTTTGTTTGTTTGTTTGTTTGTTTGTTTGTTTGTTTGTTTGTTTGTTTGTTTGTTTGTTTGTTTGTTTGTTTGTTTGTTTGTTTGTTTGTTTGTTTGTTTGTTTGTTTGTTTGTTTGTTTGTTTGTTTGTTTGTTTGTTTGTTTGTTTGTTTGTTTGTTTGTTTGTTTGTTTGTTTGTTTGTTTGTTTGTTTGTTTGTTTGTTTGTTTGTTTGTTTGTTTGTTTGTTTGTTTGTTTGTTTGTTTGTTTGTTTGTTTGTTTGTTTGTTTGTTTGTTTGTTTGTTTGTTTGTTTGTTTGTTTGTTTGTTTGTTTGTTTGTTTGTTTGTTTGTTTGTTTGTTTGTTTGTTTGTTTGTTTGTTTGTTTGTTTGTTTGTTTGTTTGTTTGTTTGTTTGTTTGTTTGTTTGTTTGTTTGTTTGTTTGTTTGTTTGTTTGTTTGTTTGTTTGTTTGTTTGTTTGTTTGTTTGTTTGTTTGTTTGTTTGTTTGTTTGTTTGTTTGTTTGTTTGTTTGTTTGTTTGTTTGTTTGTTTGTTTGTTTGTTTGTTTGTTTGTTTGTTTGTTTGTTTGTTTGTTTGTTTGTTTGTTTGTTTGTTTGTTTGTTTGTTTGTTTGTTTGTTTGTTTGTTTGTTTGTTTGTTTGTTTGTTTGTTTGTTTGTTTGTTTGTTTGTTTGTTTGTTTGTTTGTTTGTTTGTTTGTTTGTTTGTTTGTTTGTTTGTTTGTTTGTTTGTTTGTTTGTTTGTTTGTTTGTTTGTTTGTTTGTTTGTTTGTTTGTTTGTTTGTTTGTTTGTTTGTTTGTTTGTTTGTTTGTTTGTTTGTTTGTTTGTTTGTTTGTTTGTTTGTTTGTTTGTTTGTTTGTTTGTTTGTTTGTTTGTTTGTTTGTTTGTTTGTTTGTTTGTTTGTTTGTTTGTTTGTTTGTTTGTTTGTTTGTTTGTTTGTTTGTTTGTTTGTTTGTTTGTTTGTTTGTTTGTTTGTTTGTTTGTTTGTTTGTTTGTTTGTTTGTTTGTTTGTTTGTTTGTTTGTTTGTTTGTTTGTTTGTTTGTTTGTTTGTTTGTTTGTTTGTTTGTTTGTTTGTTTGTTTGTTTGTTTGTTTGTTTGTTTGTTTGTTTGTTTGTTTGTTTGTTTGTTTGTTCATAACTACATCATAACTACACTAAAACTTGTCAAAACTTAATTCTTTCGGCAGAAATTGAAAGCTATACTTGTTTGCTACAACTTCTCCGAACAACATGTGCCAATAAAATTGAAGGAAGCATGTGTAATTATCACATTTGTGATCAGAAAAACCCTAAAAAGTTGATTTTTTGATAGATTTCGTTCTGGAACACCCTAATATACGTAATGAGTTTGATATTTTAAAACAGCATCATATTCTCTCATGTTTTTTGGTTATTTGTTTCTTTGACACCAATGCTGTAGGATTTGAACAAAAAATATTAAAATTCGGGAAAGCCAAATGTGGCCTAAAAACTAGCTTTTTGGGGACAATCACGCTGTGGCGCGAAATTGTACTGAACGTAGTAGCTTTGCTTCCTAGTAGTTTGCCTTGGCTACCCCCTATCACGGGTGATAACAAACAAGCGTGATGACAGGTGTTGGCTATCATATCAGTGCTGACGCGATGCCACTTTTTGCGCGCCAAAGCGTGATTGCACCCGAAAAGCTACTTTTTAGGCCACATTTGGCTTTCACGAATTTTAGTAATTTTTGCTCAACTTCTACAGCATTGGTGTCAAAGAAGCAAATGACCAACAAACATTGGAGAATATGATGCCGTTTTGAAAAATTCAACTTATTACGTATATAAGGGTGTTCCAGAACAAAATCTATCAAAAAATCAACTTTTTAAGGTTTTTCTGATTACGAATGTGATAATTACACATGTTTCGTTCAACTTTATTGGCACATGATGCTCGGAGAAGTTGTAGCAAACAAGTATAGCTTTCAATTTCTGCCAAAAGAATTAAGTTTTGACAAGTTTTAGTGTAGTTATGATTTTTTGAAGTTCAAAAATAGTCGAAAAACACAAAATTGATTTGATGCACCCCTTAATTTCAATGGATTTGGCTGAAATTTTGACCAGTTACTTCTTTTAGGATGCCAATCAAAATATGGGGGTGGACTTGAGAATCAGAGAACATTTTTAAAAAGCTGGACAGGCCTAACCCTTATGTACTAGTTGTAGCACTCTAACCTACACTAGATAGATTAAATCAAAAATGTAAATGAAAATAAAATAGCGTACAATAGAAAATATAATTTATTCTCAGCAGATAGTTACAGTCATAGAAAATATATATACAATCCATCGCATCTCTCACCAAATAGCTACAATTGCGAACAGTTATTATGTATATGATTAGCAGCACTATTACAGCCAAGGCGATTAAAAAAAAATCAAACATAGATTATTTATCAAAACTGTCGCCATCAATTGCCTTCAAAGCTTCGAGTAAGTTTTTCTTCTTCTTTGGATCAATCTGATTCCTTCTCAGCGAATCCTTCGACCGACCATTGTGCACTTTGCTGTGGTCATCCTTTCCATTGATCTCGTCGCAGAATGTATCCAACAAACACTCCTTCTTCATAATACTCTCCCTGATTTCTCGCTTCATTGACTCAAATTCCTTTGAAGACGAATCTCTGCTCGCGCTGGTACTAGTACTGGAATCCACATCCGTGTCACCAGGCGATGAGACTTTCTTACCATTTTGATATGGCTTGTCCTTTTTTAATCCGCCATTCAGCAGTGGACCGCCCATGTTGCGAATTTGTTCCTCCAATTCACTTAAGTGCAGCTTATGCTCGAAGAGATCAGTCATTTTGCCACGATTTTTTTCTGGAGAGGAATCAGGTTCATAATCGTCCTCATAGGAGACCTCTGTTGTGACGAAATGCTGCTTCCTACGGCGCAGTAGATTATTGCTGGCGCCATCAACCTCGATGTCGTTCTTTAATTTAGATAGTTCATGTTCAATAGCTTCGTCGAACTCTGCCTCAGTTTGCAAAGCGTATTGATTGAACTCCTTACAGAAGGATTCATCGAAGTGGTGTTCGTCTTCTTTTCCATTATTGTCATCATCACCAACATGTTCCTGCTCTTCACGAACTTTTGGAATGGGATGTCGTTTCTTGGACTTGCTAACTTTTGCCGGTGTTACAGCTGGCGTTGGGTCTTCGATTGTACCTAACGGTTTCAACATTTTTGGGCTTGGGTTGAGGGACTTATGGTCGCCGTCACCCAGTTCTTCGGTATGCTTTTTGGGCGCGATTTCCATGTTTGTCACCGGCGCAGGTTCTGCTGGATTTTGCATCTAAAAAAATATGGATTAGTGCCCAGGAAGCTTTCTACAGATTTGGATGTTCTGTCTTACTGGAAAAGCTGGTTTTACTGGAGATCCATTCGGTAGTCGAATTAGCTGTCCTGAAGTTGGCTTGGGGGGTTTCATCAGGTAACTGTTTTTCAGCAGCGTAGAAGGTGTTCTCTTTTCATATATCTATAAGAACAGAAAGATTTGTTAAGACATTTCAATTTTTTTTATATTTTTGCGTTAAACGTCCACCCCAAGAATGATCTTCTTTTTTATTGCCCAACATTCGCATTGGAACTTGGCCTGCCTCTCTTAAACTTAGTGTTGTTAGAGCATTTCCACAGTTATTAATTAAAGGGCTTTCTTTGCCTGGTATTGCATGAATTTGTACATTGTGTGACAAGTACACTGTCCATAACTGCATATTTGTAACATTTGCAGTTTTTGCTAATATTAAGTTATTTACCGGGGATCAGCTCCAAATTATCAGTACTTTCATCCACCCAAATGAACTTGATAAGTTTGTGCTACAAGTTGTGAAATAAATACCAACTCATTTTCATTTTTCATTTTCATTTTCATTTTGCAGCATTTGGTGGGGCAGTGAGAGTGCAAGTCAGTTCAAAGCCGATGATAAGGAGGGGTAATGGCTGAATAGTCTTTGCTGGCCACATAAACGCCATGGGATAGGAAAAGGGTATTTTGGTGTGGGACTAGGGTGTTGCACAGTGGCGGGCCTCCATACAAAGGTCGGACAAAACCTCAAATGTTAACCGAAATGGCTAAAATTCACAGGTTATGATGAATTTAGTGCCCTTAATCTATTTCTGATATGGAACTTTTCATAAATTTTGATTTTACTATACTAGGGTGGTTCAAACTTTTAAAATCTATTGATTATGGGAAGCATGTAAAGAGTAATCGATAATAAGCTATTACTATGCGTTTTTGAAAGTAGATTTTGAATACCCTTTTAATTTTGGGCTTCTTAAGTCATGTATTGGTACTGTAATTAACTATAATTGTATATTTTTACTGTTAGGGTGCTCCAAAATCCTCAAAACTACATAAATCATTAGAAAAATTCGATTACCTACGTTTTCTTTCAATGCATCAAACCTGATACAAACCAAGTTGACTGACACAATGTGGTCTTTTCTCAGTAACCAGCCATCGACCTCGTTACGTTTTACGGTGGGTACAAGGAGGTAAGTTAACGATTTAAAATGGGGTCAGATAGCCTCATATCGTCATATAGTGAACTGCGTAAAATATGAACTTCTTTTTACCAATCTCGTTCAAACGACTTCATATGTGCTCGTACGAGTTTGGGTTGTAGTGTACATTGATCTCTGTTATCACTTGTCGAAGTAACCAAAACAATCCTATCTATAAAGAAATGGCAATACATATTCGCCGTATTCAATGGAGTTGTTTATAACGATCATCAGAGATCGAAAATCATATTGATGAACAGTAGAGCTCCAACAAATATTTTCAAAATCTTTAAAACTCTGTGTGTCGTTAAGTAGTAATGTGGTCTACGAAATCGCATGAATAACATACAAAAAATATATAATGGGTTTCAATCAAGAGCGTAAAATGTTCGTTTCATAAAATTGCGATTAAAATAACCAAAGATTGCCTTGGTTATCGCGTTGTTAACGTGAAAAATATTTAACGTAGTGTTTTACGCCATTTAGTGAATTCTTTTTATATTTTATATATAGATGACAGCTGCTTTGAACTGTAGCGATGTGCGTGTAAAGGAGAAACGCGTACATGTCAATGAATTTGTGTCATTATATATTGAAACTACGATAATAGTCGTGAATAGGTTGCTTCCAAGCTTTATGAGCAATTCTAACGATTAAGATGTGTCGACCACTTTCCAACCAATGAGCAATGTTTTGTAGTTTTTGTTACATGTTTTTCACAATTGTTTTTTGCCTTTATTTTTATGGTCAAAAGAGTTAGTTGTATTTGGTGAAGCAACACCATCTTTAACAATCGGGATGTAAATAGTGTCTAAGTAAATAAAGGCTTAATCATTCTTCTCTTCCAGCTCAATGCTTTTTAACTGAAACACCCATCTTGTTGTGATTTTCTGTCAAAAATAAAATAATATTGGAAAAAAATAAAAAATGTCAGACTGTGCCCATCACCTATCACGTTATCAATCAACCCTCCCCCCATATTCCGCTCCCCTCCCCCTATCACCACGTGCCATAGTGAAGGCTTCTTACTAGAATGAGAATTACCTGAAGTCAATTTGAATTATATGATGATAAAATATAAACTTTTTTTTTTTTTTTTTTTTCAAAGTGATTACGGCGGTAGCAACACTGTGCTTATGTTCTACACCGCACCCTTTCCCTACATTTGCTTCTAGGAGCCTCTATTTTTGTTTCAACACACAGAAGTACGTAGGCGTGCGTGGCCCAAGTCGACACTGTTTTGGCCTGCGTTGAACAAAAATAGTTTTAAAAAAAGTTTCCCTTTTTACTCTTTTTGTCAATTGTTTTTTTTGTAGTATGGTCCATGTATTTAGTTAGGTTCTTGTCAACTTGTTATATGAAGTAGATCTCCAAGGTAATAGTCAATTAAGTCATTCTGGTCTGTTCTATTATAGTAGCTTTAGTCTTTGCTATATTGAAGTGTAGTTTTATTGGAAATATGCTGAATGTAGTTATTAAAAAGAGACGAGAGAGGAGATTAACGAAAACACGTTTGTTTGGTCGGATGTCCATTGCGTAGAAAGTCAAGGAAAATAGGTTTCTTTATTGTCAGTTGTTATGTAATCCTCGCTTGAAGCACTCCCCGTGAGAACCCTGTCATCTGTACACCAACTAATCCGTATCTTCGTACACAGCTAAATGCTGTACTGTCAACCGGCGAAAAGCCTACGGGTAAATATTAAAAAATGAATAATAATGCTGTCTAGCGCATTGTTTCCTATCGGCCACTATTTTAGTCTAGTCCCAACTGCAAGCTTTTTTTCAATCTTAGCGTCAATTGTCTTCTAGATACTTCTAGATAGATTCGTCGAATCAGTCGAACCCGTATGTTAAAATATAGTCGATTCTGTGTCAAACTGTTTTCTTGATTTCTACTTCTCTGTGTTCATCTCTTGTGTCCTTAAATTGTCATCGGTGAAAAACCCACAGAAACATGTAACTGAACTCCTGATATTTTTCTGTTGGTGTCATAATACCATCTAAGAGATAAACAAAAATACGCCAAGTTGGTCAGTTGATTGTAATAAAACAAAAATTGCTTGTCAACTATTATGTATTCATCCCCCTACAAATACTATGGAAAATATCCAAATTCGTTCTGTCCTATCGGTTCCTACCTCGATAAACCATGTCATTTTCTCATGCGTGGTCTAGAAATGTCAACCTAGTCATACAAAAGTAACGTTGTTCAGTTAATAAAAAGCAGTCAGCTTTTGTCCAAAATGTCACGTCGAACGCATTGATGTCAACAATGCGTTTAAATGTTCGCACGTTAGCTTCGAATCTATCAGCACAATTAAGTGCTGCAAAACTCCTTTCCACTATTAATTCGTCGGTTGATTTTAATTGCATTATTTAAAGAAAAATATGACCAACTAACATTGTAAAAAATCGAAACATTGTAAAAAATCACATTAATAAATTACTAATCAAAATCAACCGAGAAACGTGGGAAATAGAGCCCAAACAACATTTTGAAGTCAGCTGGCTGTAAAAGGTTCCAAAACCTGTCACAAATCCTATAATACTTTTATTAGGATTTGTAATGATCATCAAAACCTTCTCTACACCAAACGACTTGGAACTATTGCTTGGGAATAGACTCTACTGAGCCCTGGCGGTTCCTCCGTGTTTATCGAGCATGTCTGATGCATATGATCAGCCATACTCCATCTGCAGCAGCCGGTTCGTGATGAACCGTTGGAGGTGCATTAAAGTGTTAAAAAGGTGATATGTTTCACTAAAGAACACTACATTACAATAATCAAAATGAAACTCCTTCACTTTAATACCGTCAACCCCTGCGAACTTGGCCAGGGATATGATGATAAAATATAAACTTCAAACAATATCACTTCCTGCGCAACCATGCGGCTCCATTCTGACCTGATAGGAAAAAAAAAATTTTTTTTCGTGCTTAGCGCAAAAATGCGCAAACAGTGACCTATATAGCCAAAAACTAGACAAAATTGCACGTCAGATCCGGGATATGGCGTCGTTTTCTGATGTTTCCTAAACAAGTACTGGATTTCTTTAAAACGAAGTTTTTTTTCAAAATTTCATAAAAGTCAATATTTTTGCATGTTGTAAAAACATAATAATTTTGTGATTAGATTCCAAACAAACCCTGAAATGTAATGGCTATTTATACCCAAAAACACCAAAAATATTGTCACATTATTCAAATCTTCCTGAGTTTCACAACGAGCTCATGAAGAAAGCTCATAAAATAAAGACAAACAACACTAGTAAAATACCACACAAAACCTCAACTTTGAAAAAATCTACAAGACTCAATTTTTGACCAAATGACTTGAAAATTTGGGGTTTTTTTAGTTGAAGTATCTGTAATGGAAGAAAAATATTAGAAAAATGGAAAATTGAAGTCGATTTTTGAGGTTTTGTCCGGCTTCCGGCCACTGTGTGTTGGTACAGGCTTGACGCATTGATATTGACTTGACGCATTGATATTCAGATGCAAAATAATTTTAAGGCTCAATAGTGAATCGCATACCTTCCAAAACCAAAAAAAAACAAAAAGCCAAGCAAGTCATAGAAAGAAAAAGCGCCCGATTGTTTATTTTGTCAATTACAACAAATAATTATAAAAAAACGGAAACTTCTACCCTCTTCGACTCGCCAGTCACCCCGGAAAAAATGTCCCTTCCGTTCTGGAAAATATATCTATCTATATATATATATATAAATGAATTTCTGTCTGTCTGTCTGTCTGTCTGTCTGTCTGTCTGTCTGTCTGTCTGTCTGTCTGTCTGTCTGTCTGTCTGTCTGTCTGACCGCTATGGATTCGGAAACTACTGAACCGATCGGTGTGAAATTTTGTGTGTGGGTATTTTTGGGACCGGGGAAGGTTCTTAGCTTGGTGCGAGACCTCTCCGGTCTCTGGAACGGGGAGCTCCCATACAAATCACCTTACGGGGCACTTCGCTATGGAACTGGATGTTAAAAAACACAGTAGGCAGGCACTACGAATGCTTCTAAACAGATACGTCAACATTGTAAGTGATCATGCAAGGCTATAGGGCAGTGCATGAAATTATCTCCTTCTCTTTCACTCTTACAGAAATTTTGTAAACAACAAGGCCACGAAACGTCAAAATCCCATACAAAATCAAAACAGTGCAGTGCCCTATTGTGGCATCGGAATCCGATTACCCTCTGAGGGAAACTAGAGATTCAACATGATTGTTCAAGCTAAGGCGTCAGTAAGAGCAGGTAAGACACTATTTTTTTCGGCTTAGGTCATAGATCGTTGATAATAATGAGAATCTTCACGAAATAGGAGTACGCCAGTATTGGTGGTAGTCTGCATATTTCGGCGCTTCAGGATTCAGCCTGTCCGATTTTACTACCATGGTACAGACCTATATATCAGCTAGCAAGCAAGGACAAGTAAAACGATGTCGGGACGCGGAATGGTCGCGCTAGCATCTACCGAGCGAGAAATTCAACTGGTTTGAGAGGGCTGCCACCAACCGGCAGGTTTCTGAGGATTACTACAACCCGGAAAAACCGGATGATTTTTTTCTGGAGGGGCCCAGGGGGCCTAACTTGAGATGACATGGTCGCCCGATATTTCAAAATGACTGGGTTCTCACAGAGATTCCTTCAAGAATGCATCTTGGGATTCCACAAGACATTTTTTTGGGGATTTGTCCATGAGTGGGGATTTCGATATCTTTAGAGGTTCCTTCAGTGATTTTTCCAGTTCTGTTTTGACGGTTTCCTTCGAGAGTTTAACCAGAGATCTTTTATAGTATTTCTGCAGGTATTCCTTCAGATATGTCTTCCAGAATTTCACTAGAGATTGCTTCAATTAATCCATCTGGAATTTACAGTAATTCTTTAGGAATGTCTAGCAGAAATTCTTCAGATACAAGTGTTCCTTCAATAATTCGTCCAGGAATTATTGCAGACATGGAATTCTTCAGAATTTTTCATCCAGTGATTCCTTCAGAATCTTACAGGAATTCGATAAGAAAACTCTCCTGTGATTCCCTAAGGAATTCCTCATGGGATTTCTTCAGAAATTCACACGGGAATTCCTTCTGTGATTTTTCTGAAATAACTTTTGGGATTATTTAAAAAATAACTCCAAGCTCTCTTCTTGGGATTCCTCCAGAAATTTCTTCAGGAGTGGTTCCAGGATTCCTCTAGAAATTCCTCTAGAAATTCCTCCAGGTATTCCTCTAGATATACCTCGAGTAATTCTTCTAGAGATTGCACCAGGGGTTCATCCAGGAAACCCTCCAGGAATTCTTTCAGGGATTTGTTCAAGAATTCCTCCAGGGATTCTTCCTGGAAGTGATTCTTCAATGAAATCCACCAAAAATTTCTCTAGGGATTTCTCTAGAGATTCCTCCAGGAGTTCCTTAGAAGATAGCTCATGGAATTTCTCTAGAGATTTCTCCAGAAATTCTCTCAGGTATGTCTGCTGGAGTTCCTTCAGGAGCTCCTACAGGCATTCCTTCAGGAGTTCCTCTAGGGATTGCTCTTGAAATTCCTCCACGAGCAGCATTGCTCTTTTAGGAATTCCTCCAGGAATTCTTTTAGAAATACCTCCAGGCATTCATCCAGGGATTTCTATAGGGATTCATCCAGGCATTCCTTCAGGATTTAATGTTGGGACTCCTCCAGGAATATAAGGAATTCCACCAGGAATTACCCCAGGAATTCCTGCAGATATTAACTCAGGAATTCTGGTTTCATCCAGGCATTTCATCGAGGATTGAAAAAAAAAAGAATACCTCCAGGAATTACCTCAAGAATTAACCCAGAAATTGATCCAGAAAATCCTCCAGGGATTCCTTTTTGAAATTGTTTCAAGAATTTCTTTAGTAACTCCTGCAGAAGTTTTTCAAGGGATTTATCCGGGAATTCTTCCAGGATTTCCTTGAGGAATTTTTCCAGAAATTTCTCATCCGGGGTACATATTCCTCTACGGATTCCTCCAGAGATTTCTCCAGGAATTGCTTCAAGAGATCTCTCCAGGAATCCCACCAGAATTTCCTCCAGGAATTCCTTCAGGAATTGGTCCAGGTATTTACCAGAAATTCCTTTAGGGATTCTTCTAAAGATTCTTCCACGAACTCTTCCGATGATTCCACCAATATTTTTTCCAGGAATTCCTCCAGAAATTTCTCTGGAAATTCCTAATGGAATTTCTGCAGGGATTCCTCCAGAAGTTCCTTTGGAGATTTCTCAAGTGATTCCTCCATGTATTTTCTAGAAATACCTCATGAAATTCCTGTAGAAATTCCATAAGGGATTCCTCCAGGAATTTCTCGAGAAAATCTTTAAAGGATTCCTCCAGGGATTCTACCTGAAAGTTTACCAGCGATTCTTCAAGAAAATCCTCGAGGAATTCCTCCAGAAGTTCCTCTGAAGACTTCTCAAGGAATTTCTTTTGATATTCCTCCAGGAATTTGCACAGATATGTCTCCAGGGATTCCTTCAGGAACCTCTCTAGGGAATCCTCTAGGGATCGCTGTTGGAATTCCTGGGGAAATTCTTTTAGGAATACCTAAAGGCATTCCTCCAGGAGTTCCCCCAGGGATTTTCATAGGCATTCCTCCAGGGATTCATCCAGGCATTTCTTCAGGATTTGATTCGGGGACTCCTCCAGGAATACCTTTAAAATTCCACCAGGAATTACCCCAGGAGCTCCAGCGGAAATTATCTCAGGAATTCTTGCAAAAATTAATCCAATAATTCGTTCAAAAAATAAAAACGGCAATTTATCCAGGAATCTCTCCAGGAAATCATCCAATCGGAGTTTATACACGAATTATTCTAAGAATCCAGGGATTCCTCCAGAGATTTCTCCAGAAATTAATTCAAGAGATTCCTTCAGTAATTCCACCAGGATATACCACTAAATTACCAGCAATTCCTCGAGGAATTTACCAGGAACACCTACAGGGATTTCATAAAAGATTCTACCGGAACAGAAGATATTAAAAACCATCAGAACCAAACCAATTTAAAGTGTCGTAGTGAAAGATCCACAATTAAAATGGGGCGATACAAAGTTTGTCGGGTCAGCTAGTCTATCTATATATATAAAAATGGATTTCCGTCTGTCTGTCTGTCTGTCTGTCGGTCTGTCTGTCTGTCTGTCTGACCGCTATGCATTCGGAAACTACTGAACCGATCGGTGTGAGATTTTGTATGTGGGTACTGTTGGGACCGGGGAAGGTTCTTAGCTTGGTGCGGGACCTCTCCGGTCTCTGGAACGGGGGGCTCCCATACATATGACTTCGCCGGGGACGTCCTTATGGAGCTGCATGTCAAAAAACACAGTAGGCAGGCAGTACGACGTTTGCCGGGACAGCTAGTTCCCAATAAAGGCGAAACTGGAAGCATTTTCTCATTTTTTCGGTTTTTGATTTTTTTATTAAATAACGAAGCAATATTTTCAAAATCGGTTTTCGTGCACATGTAGAGTAAGGATCAAGGTATCTTCTAAATTTTTTTTTGAGGTGGAAAATGTTTTCCATTTTTGCAGAAACCATTTTTTCGAATATTTTTGATCAAAAATGGTTTCTGCAAAAACGAAAAACATTTTCCACTACAAAAAAAAAAATTAGAAAATACTTGATCCATACTCTACATGTGCACGAAAACCGATTTTGAAAATATTGCTTCGTTATTAAATAAAAAATCAAAAACTAAAAAGTGAGGAAATGCTTCCAGTTTCGCCTTAAGCCTTTAATCGAATTGTCCACGTGGTCTTGTAGTACCCCTACTAGGTAAGAACCAGTCATTGCCATACATATTAAATGCTAAACATGACCCCATGGATAGCATTTGCATATTTAAAAGCTTTGCTGATGTAACTTTCCTATTAGGCAATTCTCTCATCTCATGTTTGTCAAGCTTAGAAAATTTGGCGTACCGCCAATCATATCTTGATCTAATTATTTTTATAACTCTTCACCCAGCATAGAAGAAGTACTAGACACATTCTACGGGCCCCGTATCATCAATACCAATTTTTCAAAGTTAAGTTATGGCATATTTGACATTTTTATCACATTCTACATTACTTTCGCTATCCAAAAATGTGTTCGACATGATATTATTATGACAATAAATATAAATTGAACGACGATTAAGATTAACATTAAAATCGTGATTTTAAGTCTTCTAGGCACACTTTTCATCCAAACTATCGTATTTTAAACACCAACACAATGATTTTTCAAAAGTCTTCCATCATTTGTGGATAAATGTATGTAGATTTTTTAGCATAAAAAGATTTTTAATCGGAAGACTTTACAACTCTGAAATATGGCTGATCATAGTATGGGTTTTTATTGCGTTGTAACGTCACGAAAAATCAACATTTTTAAATTTTATTCAAAAACGGAAAACGTTACAAATTTGATATTTTGTATGCTCTTTGTACTCGAAAAGTTTCAAATGAGATTAAAAGAAAGAAAATCGGTTCGCGGAAGCCTGAGTTTCATCTGGTTGAAGTTTGCGTTGTAACGTCACGAAAAAAAAGTTCTGTGGAAAAGACCAAATCTTTCTGGCTTGGACGGCTTCTGAATTGGACAAACGTAGTTCTATATTCAAAACAGTTTCGTTCTCGTTGTGTATGAGCTCTTTTTCAAGATATCGTTTATAAATTGCGTACCATTGCCCGTTCATAAACTAAGTAGACTTTTGAAGGACGGGGGAGATGGTGTTTGGCCTAAATCTACGATGTAATTGTACTGTGATATTGTATTTTTTTTTAATCGTCATCAAATACCACTCAAACTAAAAATTTCTGTGATATCAGAAGCCAACCGATGAAACACTGACGAAATTATAAAGCTAAATCTCTTGGCGGATCGACTGAGAAGTTTACTGCAGGAATTAAACGGCTACGCAGTCTTCAATACGGAAAACGAAGTTTATTGTTTGCCCGACGGTTCGACACAAAACCCCAGTGTCGAAACGTCGGGCAAACAATAAACTTCGTTTTCCGTATTGAAGACTGCGTAGCCGTTTAATTCCTGCATTATAAAGTTATTAAGTTGGTAAAAGACTTACAGTTGATGGATAGTTGGATTTAAAGTTCCACCAACAGGCGGCGCTAGAGAACTTACAAATTTAAAATTTCATACATCTCAGGACTTGCAGTTGATTTATCAATAGATGCGAGATATTGCCACTAGAAGACGTTAGTTTCCATTTTGCAAAAGCAGTAAAGGGATTAGAATTTCTTGTAAAGTATTCTACAAGCTACAACTTTTTTCCCTTTGGACACATTGTATTCAAATCAAATAGTAATCAAAGATCAATATATAATTCTTAACTTTCAAAATTTAATTTGATTTGATTCACTTATTCCTGAGATATGAGAGTTAATAGAACACCAGTCAAAAATATGATTCTGCTTAAAGCGTTCCATATTTGTGTAGAGCTAACCAATCTAGTCCAAATTTGTAGAAATTACAGATAACAAGATGAGGAACTATCAGTCAAAATTTGAGAATTTTTGATATATTTTATATAAAGTTACGGCTTGTTGAATGTGTTTTGGGTAATTAATAAAATTGGCATGCTTTTGAAAATTTGCAACTACCACCACTGTGTGGCAGTAATTAATACCATTCGGCTATTAAACTGAAAGTCCTTGATCTACCAAACAACTTTAATGAAGCAACAATCTTTCCAATTAATCACGATCCCGAGATATGTAAAACTAAAAATGTGTATGCCCTCTAGCGGCTCCTAGTGGAAGGATTTGAAATCAAACGGCCCATCAATTGAAAGTTCTTGACCAGCCAAACAATTTTGTCGTGGACACCAACTGTCTAAATAGTTAGGATCTTGAGATATATGGAATGAATATTACGTCAGTGATATATTAATTTTTGATATAACAAGAATCACCTGTAAGTTTTTGACTTATCAAACAACTTTGCCAAAGAAACTAACTCTCTAAGTAATTATAACTATGACTCTGAGGTTGGTTATTTTGTCAGAATTAGGTCTATTTGTCTCTGGAATCACAGAAATTGATGCCCCTAAGTGGTATGCAGATCCTCAGGTATGAATTTGGTTCAATAACTGCTCGCACATCTTAAAACGTTTTAAATTGAATCAATGACATTGCATAAATTATTGAAAAAATGTTTAATTCGACGGCATGATTAGTAGAGTGGGTCATCGTTTATATGGAAAAATGAAAAATTCAAAGGTATCCCATCAGATCAAAGCTTTTTTGATCCCATTTTAGGACCCAAATAAGTGTGCAAAATTTGAGCACGATCGGTTATGTCTACGTTTTGCGCATCGCGTTTAAAGTTTGTATGGGATTTTACATGGGAAAACACACTTTTTTGCATTTCTCTTATGACAAGCTCGAATTTTTCTAAAACCATGTAACTAATAAAGTGAAAACATAGCCTAGGGTGTCCTGAAAAACTTTGTCGAAGACCGCGAAGTGATCGGATGCTTATGAAAAAAGTTATAGCGTTGGCATTGCTTGCCGAAACAGCATGATTTTGTTGCTATTGTTATTCCTTTACATGTTAAAACATAAACGCATGCATGCGGTTCGTTGGTTATAACAATTTTCACAAGCATCGGATCGCTTTACGGTCTTCAACAAAGTTTTTCAGAACATCCTAGGCTATCATTTTACAGTATCGGTTAAAAAGTTTCAGACAATTTTTTTCAACTTATAACAGAAATGCAAAAAAGTATGTTTTCCCATACAAAATCCCATACAAATTTCAATTGCAATGCGGAAAGTGTAGACGCAACCGATCGTTCTCAAATTTTGCACAGATACTCAGGACCCGAAACGGAACCAAAAAAGCTTTGATCTGAGAAAACGGTTCCGATGACCCACGCTAATGATTAGTTTTATGCTGCAAAATCTAAATATCTGGCGGTGCGAAGTAATGAATATCAACGGTTTAGTCTTTGGGACAAAATTGGATGAATATGGTTCGTACTAAGCCGAAGATGGGTACCATTAACCTTCATAAAGGAGTTTTCATACTGCTGATAGCTATAACTTGGCGCTCCGAGCCATTTATCACAAAACGGATGTTCAATAGAATAAAGTTGCTCTTGGAGCAGTGAAAATAATGCAATAATATATTCACAAATTCGGGGAATTTTGGCTGATTATTCTGATTCTAAAATGATGCGCTCTTTCGTGACGTTACAACGCGAGCAGAACCCTGTTTGAAACTGAACGGGCGTTGTAACGTCACGAAATGTAAAAATCCAAAAACGAATCCGAAATGTATATGTTTTATTTCACTGCATTGAAGAACAAACCAATAAACTTCAATGGTGGGAGAAATTTTCAGTTTAAAATAAAAATCCGAGCAAATTTTTCAAGATGTTGGCTGCACGGAAGAGGGGGTCAAATTCTAGCGCGTTGTAACGTCACGCTACAAATACGCATTTTAAACAAGTTTTGCTAGTGAAAACTTTATGTTAAATAGGCCAAACATATCGGACATTTTACAAGGAATCTGAATATGACAAAATATTTTGAGGTTGACAGTCGTTTTTATGAATTATAGTGAAAAATCTGACTACGAATACGTAGAAACGTTGTAACGTCACGGTAGAATGTGTCTTATCTCGACGGCGTGATGAGTTATTTGCTGAAAATTTTAAATATCTGGTGGTGTAAAATAGTGGATCTCAGCGCGCTAGTCTTTGGAACAAAACTAGAAGAATATGGGTGATACTAAAGCGAAGATGGGTGCCGGTGTCATTAACCTTCATGAAGATATGAATACTGATAGCAATAACTTGGCCCTCCGAGCCATTTATCACAAAACGGATTTTCAATAGAATAAAGTCCTCCTTGAAGCAGTGAAGATAATGCAATGATGTATTCACAAATTCGGGTAAATTTGGCTAATTATTCTGATTCTGATGAGATTCATGATGTGCATTTTCGTGACGTTACAACGCGAGCAGAACCCTGTTTGAAACTGAGCGGGCGTTGTAACGTCACGAAATGTAAAAGTCGATTATCCAAAAACAAATCCGAAATTTAAATGTTTTACTCCATTGAATTGAAGAACAAACCAATAAATTTCAATGGTGGAAAACAAATCAGAATATCATAAAAATCCGAGCAGATTTTTTAAGATGTTGGTAGCGCGTTAGAGATGGTCGGATTCTAGCGCGTTGTAACGTCACACTGCAAATACGAATTTTGAACACGTTTTTCTAACGAAAACTAAATGTTCAATAGGTCAAATATATCAGAAATTTTACAAGGAATCCGAATATAAAAAAATATTTTAAGGTTTACGCTCGTTTTCATGAGTTATAGTGAAAAATCTGACTACGAATACGTCAAAACGTTGTAACGTCACGGTAGAATGTGTCACTATAGAAAATTATATTGCAAAAGGATTAATTTTGAATTTTTGCCATTTTTTTTGAAATTTCCCATACAAACTATGAGCTCCATTTTTTCTAATGCCTACTTTTGCCGAATGTGACTGTTATGCAGTTATGAATTTGTACATTGTGTGACAAGTACAATGATACACTATGCTTAGGGAGTCGAGAAAATTTTCTCGACCGGAATGGGAATCGAACCCGCCGTCTCCGGACTACTAGGCTAACTAGAGACCCTTAGAAGGACCTTAAGAGAAAACAAACCATCATCGTTTAGTAAAATCTCAACAGTAGTTTTCTCGCTGAAATCTCAACCAATGTTAAAAGAACTATCACTGCACTCTGGCCACCATCTGAATAACAGTGAAATAATTTTCAATGACGGCTTTGTGACTTAGAGGAAGAAAACTGTTTTTGAATATTGATGATTGCTGATGACTGAATGATGGATATTTGAGCCTTAAGGCCCAATTAAGAATGGCAAATGTTCCAGAACTAAAAAAGCACTTTTTCCCAAATCGAAGAAAATAAGAATGTCCGATTGTTTATATAGTCAATTATAGTTCGCTTTTTTGTCATTCTGGAGAGAAGTGTTTTTTTTTTAGTTTTGGTTAGCCGCTATTTCGAACCACTCAACTTAATTCTTGTAATTTATACCACAACATTTGTGTGTTTTGCGGACGACATTGACATTATCGCCAGAACGTTTGGGACGGTGGCAGAACTGTAAACCCGCCTGAAACGCGAAGTAGCAAAGGTCGAACTGGTCGGACGAAACAAAATACATACACAGAAAGAAATCTTACGGTAAATATGAATACAAAGTTGTTGTAAAATTTACTATGGCTCTTCACATTGAGATTGACAAACAAATTGGTCAACTTAACCGAAATGTAGTGATAGATACTATGTTCTTTGAGAAATTGTAATACTGGTATAGACTACATAATATAGTTAATTGTACTACGCATTTTTCCAACGAAAGTACTGCTTTTGCAGTAACGCTTACTATGCGTTTTACTATCGTTGTACTTTTGGGACCTATTTTACCATGTCCATGGTTGTCTCAAGCGTGTTGCACCGGCAATTTTCAGCTGACCATATTTTGTATTCGATTGTACCACAAACATGGTACTTTACTGTGCACTTGACGTTCGCCATTTTGACAAGTGGTCTGCCGATTTGTTGCTGTCGGTTTGTTTGTATCACTTAATTTAATAATTGTGTGTTAAATAGTCAAAAAAAATCTTGCAGCGAGACTTTTTATCAGCGGAAAATCATGAAGGTGAGTTTATATTACATGTAGTCTGAGTGAGTTGAAATAAGTTGCTAGAATTCATTACAGCAGCAAATTGTATTGTGCAGCACACCCGGACAATCCGGATGAGGTGAAGTCGCTCCAGGTCAGCAAGTGCCTGGATTGCTATGCGGTAAATGTTCCGGGAACGAGAAGTACAAGGTCCACTGTCAAATGATCGAGCATTCAGACTGCTTAACCATCTCACTACTGCAAATCCATCCGGATTCTGTCTCATAAAAAGCATGTAATGCTGTTCGACTAAGTGATTTTGCTATTTTAAATAAATAAATAAATAATGTTTATGTGCCAATTTGCTTCTCACAATATGCGTTAGAGGCTCTAGTTATTGAAATAGTGATCAAATGTACTAATTTAGCATATTCCTATGGCAAAGTCGTATAAGTCAAAGCCAGACGCTTGGCCAAAGGAGTACGCTAATTAGAAAACATTTGGTTTCTATTTCAATAAATAAAAATAGAGCATATCTTCTAATTTGCCATGTATCACAGAACCCCGCAGTATAAAAATAGTTAAACATTATTAAATTTACCATGACCGAGATATATTCAGTAAGCGCAACAATGGTTAGCTCAACCATTTCTGTAGTAAAATATAAACACTGCAAACATGGTAAAAATTACTGCAACGCACAACATTTTGAATATGGTAAAAATGACCACATATTTGGTAAGGATAATAGCGTCATATTGTCTGCTGAAAAACGTGGGTACATTGCTGTCAAGTTAACCCCCTGAAATAGTATTTTCAACTGCAAAATTTTTTTGCGTGTACATGCTGGTAGGCGGAACCGAACAGGACCGAGTCCGTCTAGGTAGTAATGTGACGATAGACGGATATACCTTCGAAGTGGTGGTCGGAGGAGTTCGTTTATTTCGGATCCCTACTGACGGCTGACAGCAATGCTACCTAGCCGTGAAATACGAATGCGTATCATCAGTGGAAGTCGTGCCTACCAAGGTTTTTATATAATGGAAGGTTAAGCAAGACGTTTAGTTTGTGGAGAAAAGCAGAGGAAGCCAAATTTCAAAGGAATTTGCTGAGGGGGGTGTTTGTTTTCAGAATTTCTCACGGTGAAAAAATAATGGCCGCTCAGCCAGTTTTGACATCTAAGACTACCTTAGAATATGTAAATACCTTGGTGCCTACTACGGACTCCAGAAGAAGCTGCGGTCTAAAAAGACTCACCCACGCACCAAGTGCATCATGTACAAAACGCCAATAAGACCGGTGGTCTTCTACGGACACAAGACATGGACCATGCTCGAGGAGGACCTGCGAGCTAAGGACGATCTTTGGCGGTGTGCAGGAGAATGGTATGTAGCAGAGATGAATGAACGAGCTCGCTGCACTTAATGACGACCCCAGCATCCAGAAGGTGGTCAAAGCCGGATTTGAACTGCGGGCAGGGCATTCTTAAGGAATACTGGGGATCTTTCCTAGTTGTAACCCAGTTAAAAAGACACTACACCATCTTCAACCAGAGGTTTCACAGACTGAACGATCACAAACACGACATCGGACAACACACGAAACACACAACGGTCAAGTGGAGAAATTTCCGTTAGAAGAAAGTTTTCACGGACTGGAGCGGGAATCACCTACGAAGTTGTGAAACGCTTAGACGACTCACGCCGCCTACCGCATGCCCGTCGCCATAATTTGAAATTATGAGTGATCATCATAAAACATTTACAAATTGTTTGAAACGTGAACACATAGCTGTGAAAAATATAACATTGTCATAAACATGGTTCAGTTTTGTTTTAAAGAGTGAAGAAGTTCGAGATAAGACTGACTTGCGATTATTTTCATTATGGGACAATCTATATTATAAATTATAATATTTTATATATTTTCATCTACGCAGCTGAATGGTCATCTAAAGATAGACGGAAAACTGTTTTTAACTCAATCCATGGTGATCTAAGTCCTGCCAAGACCTCCCTTATTTACACCGATGATGAAAACATTATTGAATTAGCTTATACTAACCTCGATAACTGAATTGAGTCGCTGAATTTCGTGATGCGCTCGCTCCAACTTCTGTGCGATCTCTCGCTGCTTCAGAACTTCGTGTTGAAGCTGTCCTTTGAAATTCTTCGATTCAAGCTGCAGTCGTCTAACTAGCAATTTATTGTCATTATCCTTCTCTATTAGCCTAGCTTCCAGATCACGTACTCGCTCTGCAAGCCTTTCACGTTCTTCAAGGTGTCTGTTGAATAAAAAATAAATAATACACAACATTCAATTCCAATACTACATGGAAACCCTTACTTATCCTTATTCAATTGAA
Organism: Aedes albopictus; assembly: GCF_035046485.1. Lineage (NCBI taxonomy): Eukaryota > Metazoa > Arthropoda > Insecta > Diptera > Culicidae > Aedes > Aedes albopictus. The sequence goes on from NC_085137.1 coordinate 294,942,371, forward strand.
TAAGGTGCTTATTTTGATCACTAATAGTCAATATTTGCGCATCCTTTTGCTTCAACTTGTTCAACAACTCTTTGTTCTGGTTTTGTAGATTCCGGTACTTCGTTTGATAGGTTCGAATTTCTTCTGCATGTGAATGTAGCAGTTTAGGTAACTCCGCGTTTGAGTTTTCATACTTGGATAAGGCGGAATCTTGACGTTTTTGTAGAGCTCTTAGCAAACGGTTATCCTTTGTTAACTCCTGTCGGTATTTAAATATTTGTTAAGGTGCAGAAAGTTTATTCGTAGCAAAGTTTAACTTACAGCTATCTGATGATGTGCCACTTCCAATTGATTTTGTAGCTGTTTGAAGCGCAACATTCGCGCCGACATCACCCGGTGTCGTACATCGCTGCTGGAGGCTATCACAATTGCCGGTTGCCGGGCAGCGGCCGCTTTTCGCCGGTGAAGTGCGGAAAAGTTTGAACTCTTGTTGGAGTACAAACTTTCCATGCTTCGCATTGAAATTCTGAAATAATATGATCATTTGTGTTATCTATGATGTTAAATTTTAATCAATTAAATTCAATTATTATGTGTTGAAGGCAAAATGAAAAGTAAGCAGCAAAAATCTAAAAAGTAAAAAGCATTTTACATTAAATATGGTGTATAACGCTATTTGTGCTTTGCGAATACCTCATGTTTCAGCTTATGTTTAAATGCAATTGATTAGCAGTCGAATATTTGTAAATCGATAAAATATTCCAGTTATAATTCCTCCTTGATATGTCAAGCTGTCTCCTGCTGTCACTAATCAAGATCCTTGATCAATTATTAACGACCTAGCAAGCGAGGGTGTGATAGACTACTAAAAACGAAGGTTAATGCAGTACGTACAATTCGTGGGTATATGATGATAGTCACTGCATTCGCTTTCGTTTAAGTAATGGCTATGGTAACTATACCAACATTCACATATACAAATTCCCCCTGATTGCCGTAACAGGCCGTAACTATAAGAAATTTGCCGTTGTTATGCCTTTGTTTAAATACAAGAAATGAAAGCATATTTCTGCCAAAGATTGCAAGAAATGAATTCTCGATTTATAACACTGTGTACCAAAGGTATGAAATTGCTTTTCTAAATAAGTAGCAAAATCCATTTTATTTTAACGAGTTAAGTGTTGTAACCTAAAAGTATGAAAACTACCTTAAACAGAAACTTATGTCTATGAATTTCTTGCAATTTGAGCAAATGTTATCTTTCTTCTTTTTTTTTGGGTTTACGACCCAGCTGAAACAGAGCCTACCTTAGTGCATCCTCCACCGTCATTACCTTAAATGTTCTTTACCATTTGATCTGCAAAGTGTCTTGTAACGTTTTTTTTCGAACCCTCGAAAGCAGAATACCCTCTTCGATTGAGTGTTATCAGATTTATACCTTTTTAATTTCGTACTGAATCAGAGGAAGACTACAAGTGGTAATCGAAATACGTTATGTAACTTTTTTTTTGCAATTTCTCATCTTAATAGGCTGTTTTACCTCACGCAAATCTGACAGGAAAAGGCCTACTTTCCCACACTAAGTAAACAGTGCTCAAGTGCTGTAAAGGTTCATTACAGCACTGATTTGCGTTGCGTAATGAACCATTACAGCACTGTTTTCTGTTTTGATCAACTTCTTGATGCTTTCTGGACGCAGTTTTGAAAAATTGTGTCAACTACACAGTATAACCTGCTATGATCAGATATTTTTTAACAAGGCTATGAACATCAGTGAGCAGTTTGATGGAAAAGTTTTGTTAAAAACTATCCTCAAGCGGTAATTTATGAAATTGCAAAAAACGTTGTACGCAACTCGGTGCAGAACTCGATTTTTGCAGCACTCGTCGTAATTATCCAACTCGACAAGCCTCGTTGGATAAATGTACGACTCGTGCTGTAAAAATCTTCATTCTGCACCTTGTTGCGTAAACTACTATTTCTTATATTTGGCAAAGGGGGAGGGGTAGTATATTCGATTTTTTATGCCAATTATCTCTTTGTAGGTTTTGACAAAACAAAACAAATCCTCCGGGCAACTCCAGTTTTTCTGAAATTCCGATGGATGCTCATTAGACCTGCTCACTTTTTTTGACCTACCCGTGTCACATCAAATTATCAATCCACATGCAAAAACAAGGCTTCAGTCCAAAATTGAGCCAAATTGATAAAGGTTTAGAGGTGTATCAAATCGATTTTGTGTTTTTCGAGCATTTTTACGGAAATGTACTTCAATATCCAGAAAATTGCACCAAAAAGGTACCGAAAATACCGTTAAAATATAGTTAGAATAATACTCTACAACTTTGCCGAAGACACTACGGTGTTTAAATTGCGTATTTCAAAATTATTCAACAATTTTCGTTAAAAAATCACCAAAAAATACAATACTTTTACGATATTTCATGTAAAAGTCATGTAATTTTACATTGTTTTAGGTGACTAATTTTATGACCTATTGCTCCTATGTGTAACGAACATTTCGTCCATACATCATTTTAGTGTAGAAATTCGTTTTCATTGACTAATTATCAAAAGTTTGTCACGTTGATACTAAAAATTGTACAGAGTTGCCAGCATACAATAAAACAAAGTTACCCATGATTTGAACGTCATTACACTTCTTTGTCTCATCTGCATCAGTTTAAATTTGGTGAAGTTGGTTGAGCATGCGATTGTGGATTCGAAGATTCAAGGTTCGAGTCCTTGAATAGGATTTTTTTGCATCTCGATCCTGCTATAAGTTGATGAAACTACGCACTGCATCTCATTGCAATTTGGCATCATGACATTGTTTCGGAACCCTAGAGTGCATAGTAAGAATGAAGTTTCTCTTCATCGTGTAGTTGTGCTGATTTATGGGTAGATAGATAACAAGTAAGCTCCACCCCCAGTTGTCTGTAAAATGTTGCATCCAGAAGCAATTCCATCATCGTATTGAATTGTTTTAGCTAAATTGATCATTATCAAACAGATTCACCCAGCTGATCTCGTCGACACGATTTATTCTCAACAAGTAAAGTAAATATCTAGCTTGTCCTGGAATGAGCTTAATTGGCAGGTCCCGATCATTATTATTTGGGAGATTGCGTGTAAGTCATGGCAGATTCATCATCCTAAAAAAAAGAAAAAAAAGTTTATCATGTATTTGAGCTTGAACCTGGGACCTTCTGATCCGCAAGCTCGAGCCTTACCATCTGCACCATTTCTGATATTTAAATCAAAAGACATTAGAATACGATGGCATGACGTCTTAATCATGGGTAACTTTGTTTTAATTCATGCTGGTAACTCTGTGCGATTTTTAGTATCAACGTGACATACTTTTGATAATTAGTCAATGAAAACGAATTCCTACACAAAAACGATGTATGGACGAAATGTTCGTTATACAAAGGAGTAATCGCTAATTAATTTAGTCACCTAAAACAATGTAAAATTACATGACTTTTATATGTAAAATCGTAAAAATATCGTGTTTTTTCGTGATTTTTTAACTAAAATTGTTGAATAACTTCGAAATACGTAATTTAACTCCGTAGTGTCTTCGGCAAAGTTGTAGAGTATTGTTCTAACTATATCTTAACGGTCTCTTCGGCATCTTTTCGGAGCAATTTTGTGAATTTCTGAGAAAATTTCTGTGAAAACGGCTAAAAAAACACAAAATCGATTTGATACACCTTTAAATCTTCATCAATTTGGCCCAATTTTGGACTGAAGACTTGGTTTTACATGTGGATTGATAATTTGATGTGTCACGGAGAATCGGAGAAAAAAAGTTTCAAAGTGAACAGGTCTAATGCTCATGTTCAACCAAGCTTTCATTTATGAAGTAAAAAACTACCTAATACAAAAATGTTTTCAAATTTCTTAAGATCCCAGTTCACAGGATCAAATATTTGTCCAAAAAGAAACCAGTGCTTAAACATCTTATTTGACTCGATCGAATTTTCATTAGTTTCAGATGTTGTTTCTTGAGTTCTTCCCTTGTCAAATATTTGACTAATAACCTTAGAAATTCAATAATTCAAAAATACATCATTTGCCTTGAAAATTTCATTTTTAAATTGCTTTCAAAGTTTTGCACGAATCCTAACAGGTTTGCCAGCACATTATTCACTTGTAGTTGTCAACAGTTTTTCACATAAGTTTCGTTGAAATTTCTCGATTCTGAATTCATTTAGGGTTTCTTTGAAAATTTCTTTCATGCACGTGTGATATTTCAACAAACATCTCCTATAGATTCCTGTAACAAATTTGGCTACAGATATATTCATGATTTCTTTTTTTTATGGGTAGATATATTCAGGATTTCTGATACAAAATTCCTGCATTAATTTTACAAGAAACTAGCTGTCCCCGGCAAACTTTGTCTTGCCTACTGCGTTTTTTGACGTTTCAAGTCCCTAGCCAAGCGCCCAAGTCCCCGTTCACAATGTATGAAAACCCGATTTTGAAAAACTCTCAATTTTCCCATATTTTAGGCCTCATAAACCTTCCTTGGGTGAAAACTAACAGAACAAAACTTAGACGACCCAAATCGGACCATCCGTTCGCAAGTTATGCGCGGTCCCACGTATGCCACTGCATTTTTATATATATAGATTCCACAAGAGATATAGCCAGAATTGCCAAACACATAGCAAGAAAATGTATAATTACAGGCATTCTTCGATATAACGTACACATTTTTTTTCTCTTTGTACGTTATATCGAAGTGTACGTTATATCGAAGCAGAGAAAAATTCAATATTTTTTTATGCTGGTGTTGATGTATTCGACTTGAAATTAACCCCAATTAATGATTTCAGTGAAATTCGCAAAACCAATAATGAAAAACATGAGTATTCATAAAAAAAACTTTTATGCAATTCAGTATCATAATTTCTATTTTTTTTAACTCATTCCGGTAATATAATGGTAAATTTTCCTGAACTGATTCATTATGCAACTGAAATGAGTTGCATAATGAAAAATAGTTGCATAATGTTCATTATGCAACTCATTTGAGTTGCATTATGAACATTATGCAACTAAAATGAGTTGTATAATGAAAAAATCATTACATAAAATTTTTTTGTAATTACGAAGACTACCCTTTCAGCACAATCTTTTCTAAGCACACAAACATGTTTCAGTAGAGACCACGTGCTAGCTTCCGTGCTAGTCAGCGTAGTTTTTTTTTGTTTGATCAGGTAGGCTATGGTGTATTTTATTAGTAGGTGGCACCTGGTGTCACAAATGATCGAGCTTCCATCGTCAATCAGCAGCAGTGGGCACAGGTAGGCACCAGCAAAAGCCGTTTCAGTTGCTGTTTTTACCTCTGAACCAATCTGATCGGTAATCGAATCAAATATGTAGTCCTGATTCCGATTCAAGTAATTCAGCCGATGTAGAAGCAGCAGCTGCATGTGCAGGAGTCGCGGCCGTTGGAACAAAGTGCATGATGGCAAAAGTGCCGAAAAGTGTTACTTTTCAGCACTCTTAAGAGTGTCGAAAAATGTTGTATGCAACTCGTTGCAAAACTCGATTTTTTCAGCACTCGTCGTATTTATCCAACTCGAAATCCAACTGAAAAAATCATCATTTTGCAACTTGTTGCATAAATAACTATTTCAGCACTGGTTAGCCGGGTCGCTCAATAGATTTCCAGACGTGTCTTCCATAGGCATCATGGCATTTATCTTAGTCCCACTAAGGCAACGTGAGGCATCGTAAACGAGACGAATGTCGCCGGTATTTAAGGCTTCCTCGCCATCGTCGGTAGGGAGTCCACCCAAGCTCGTTTGTCCCGTCTACAGGAGCGGTTCACTTCCTTTTTAGCGAGCCGAATAGCGCTTACGTATTCGACCTGTGGCTTTGGTTCCTCGTGTTTTCGCTCGATCTATTGCAGCTTTGGCGTTCTTTCGCTTCAGGTGTCATCTGTGATCCATTGCTTTCTTTGGGTGCGTAGCTCATCCAAATTTGTAAGTCTTAGTTATTTCGTGTCGTGAATGTTACCGAGAAGTACCAGCATAAAAATGTTTTAAAGTTTACCATGACAAAACGTGATTATCGAACCTCAAACGCTTCTTGTGTGCGTTTTGTTGCATCAACCGGTTCGATAGCCTTGTGATAGCGTGCAATCCTGGTGATCTCAAGGTTCTTGGTTTGAATCTGGTAATTAATTGTAATTTGGGTCCTTGGTTAAATTTGAAAACATGAATCTGTTGAATTTAAAACGAAACTCAGTCTGCACGAATTTAGTGGCGTTGTGTATTTAAATTAACCGTTATGTGTCCGACAAACTTTTTGCTTTTTTCTACACCGTGTATTTTAAATGGGTGCTGGGTACCCGGGTACCCTGTCGGCCACATAAGGGTTAACCCTGCAGAATAGTAATTTCAACCGCAAGCCGTCTATCAGTGTAATACTCGTGTTTGTGTCCCACCCAGCTAAAAGCTCTCAATAGGTTAGAAAGGGAAAAAGTCAGGCTCCTCCATCCTAAAAGAACCCATCATAACGCTACACTCCGTTGTGCAAAACCTCACCACCAGAGAAACTGCGGTTACTATCCGCTGCGCGGCCATGAGGGATGGCCTAAGAGGCCATCAAGAAACGGGACTATTGGAGAGGGCAATGAACGAGGAAGCAGGTCATGCCCCTCCAGGCGGTCGACAACTCGGTATTCATTCACTTACCCGGATTTGGTCGACCAAGACAGCTGAAAGCTAATTAGTGACGCAGAGTTTATAGAAGAAAAATTTGAAAGTTTTTGGAGAAGTTTGCGAAGTTGAAGAAGCTACAGGGTGCGGCAGGAAAAAATGCGAAAAGTTTAAGGCACTATTGCACGCTAAATATTTGATATATATGATTGTTTTTTCATGACAGTGTATCAGTCAATGTCTATATTCTAGCACTGCAAAATAAAAATGAACATATGTATTTGATGTTTAACATGTGATAATGTAAGCCTAATAAGCGGGTATCAATAAACTGCGCGCCCAATGGTCATTAAACAAAATGACTATAACAGTAAAAAAAATTAGCTTAAATTTGATGGCCTTCCAGGTGGCATTCGTTCTTCCTCATCAAGTGGATGGAGAAGAGACGCCTGTAAGATAGCCGTGTCATTAATTGGCTCGGTAGCTTAGTTGGAAAAGCACTTGTCTAGCGGATAAGGGTCGTGAGTTCAAATCTCACCTGAGCTGTGGATTTTTTCGGAATTTCACTAATTCACTAATTAAATATCATGAATTGACCACACGGATTGGTATACCGAAGACTTTACCCTTAAGTCATTTCGAGCTTCAACCTCTTCTGTAGTAATCTGTCGTAAATGAAAGAGTGCAAACGACAAGTTTGATGGCCTTCCAGGTTTCATTCGTTCTTCCTCATCAAGTGGATGAAGAAGAGACGATTGTAACAGGTTCAACACTAAAAATAAATTGCTCTCGCTCTTCATATACATATGATCATAAGAGATGGATATATTTGCGGTGCAAGTTAAGGGAAGGATGAAACATGATCGTTGAGATTTGAATTACCTTATGACAACTAAAATGCCGTGTCATTAATTGGCTCGGTAGCTTAGTTGGAAAAGCACTTGTCTAGCGAATAAGAGTCGTGAGTTCAAATCTCACCTGAGCTGTGGATTTTTTCGGAATTTCACTAATAATTAATCCATCTTTTTTACATATATATTAGAGTGGGTCATCGTTTATACGGAAAAATGAAAAATTCAATGGTATCCCATCAGATCAAGGCTTTTTTGATCCCATTTACGGACCCAAATAAGTGTGCTAAATTTGGGAAGAATCGGTTATGTCTACGTGTTGCGCATCGCGTTTGAAGTTTGTATGGGGTTTTACATGGGAAAACACACTTTTTTGATGATGATTAACCTGGGCTTGTTAGGGGAATATCTGTAAATAAAAGAAAATCGGGTTAAGTACGGTTCCTTTGAATTCCACTAAGAATTTGCATCCTTTGACAGATACGTATTTCGACCTCAACTGTAAGGTCGTCTTCAGTGTCTTGTACTTGACTCGACTCCTATCGAGTCAAGTACAAGACACTGAAGACGACCTTACAGTTGAGGTCGAAATACGTATCTGTCAAAGGATGCAAATTCTTAGTGGAATTCAAAGGAACCGTACTTAACCCGATTTTCTTTTATTTACACTTTTTTGCATTTCTCACATAACAAGCTCATTTTTTTTTAAATCATGTAACCGATGAAGTAAAAACATAGCCTAGGGTGCCCTGAAAAACTTTGTCCAAGACCGCGAAGTGATCTGATGCTTACGAAAAAAGTTATAGCGTTGGTATTGCTTGGAAAAACAGCATGATTTTGTTGATATTGTTATTTCTTTACATGTTAAAACATAAACACATGTATGCGGTTCGTTGGTTATAACTATTTTCACAAGCATCGGATCGCTTTGCGGTCTTCAACAAAGTTTTTCAGAACATCCTAGACTATTATTTAATAGTATTGGTTAAAAAGTTTCAGACAAACTTTTTCAACTTATGACAAAAATGCAAAAAAGTACGTTTTCCCATACAAAATTCCATACAAATTTCAATTGCAATGTGCAAATTGTAGACGTAACCGATCGTCCTCAAATTTTGCACAGATACTCAGTACCCGAAACGGAACTAAAAAAGCTTTGATCTGAGAAAACGGTTCCGATGACCCGCACTAATATATATGTTGAGTTTCATTGAATATCATAAGCTTCTTATTATTTTTCGGCTTTCTGTTTAACAAATTGAGTTGAATCATTGCCAACGTTTCGGTCCTATTGAATCACCTTCTTCTTGTTGTTGATCTAGCGTATCCATTAATTACGTAAGGGTTTATGGAGGAAGAGGTGGTTTGAGAAATCTTACGCACCAGACAATAACATTTGGGTTCACATACAAAAAACATACAAGGGGAGGGGGGGGTGGCGTCGAAAAATCTTGAAATTTTCCTTACGTGATAAATGGACAGCCCCTTAGTGTTCTATAAGCACTTTCACAGTTATTGACTGACAGCTCCATGACATGAAGATGCTCTATTCCTATGGAAGTCTTTAAAATTTCCATCACACTCACCATGATTTTGCTGAATATCCGCGCGCTTATCGCTTTGGCTATATGGACCCTATAAGGAGATATCGCGTCATGAAATTAACTTAGTATGGCTCAGTAAATTTGATGGCACAAATTTCCCAAATGGAGGACGTGCCTCTGGAACCCATCTACTGATTCAATGGTTGTTTTTGTATAACAATTTTTGCAACATGAGTCATTAATTCATCAACTGAATGAAAATCAGCGTCACAGTAAAATTCAACGCAATTTACATGCTGTCCTATTTTACGTAGCCTAAGGATTCCTTTCACTTATTGATAGTTTGTCAAGGCAACGAATCAAAATGCAGGTAGAATAAACAGATTTCACTTTCTACACCTAATCGTGCATTTATAAAATGATAATTGCCGTGCAGTTGATAACAATATTTACCAAATATTATTGTTCAACCAATTGCAGCCCATGACAATATATGAATGCTCTGCATATGTTGAGTTATCTGCAACCAGTTGTCATAATGTCTGCTATTAATCATTACAAGTAATCCTCATTGATACTCACGATGACCGCATACTGGATGACATTTTTGGTTCAATCGGTCGATTTTTGTGGGAGAGAATGTAAACTCCACTTTCGTCACTTCTAATCGATATAACTGCACCTTGCTTTTTAAACCATAGCTGAAAAGTATAAATTCAAACTCAAAGATTTGTAAGTGACCTAAGATTTGGTGTTTTCATCATATTTACCCTTAATTAATATGCAAACCGTGCCGACTCTTCCTTCAGCTGTTCAGTTTTGATTAGGCCTTATTTGTGTTTTGTAGCGTTTCCATGGGTGACCAACATCGTTTCGCGTATGGCTACTGCAAGTGGAATCGCACTTTGTTTTCCACGTTTTCTATGCTGCATGCTTTTAACGAACCAGCATTATGTTGGTAACTAATTGGTAGCAGAAACCCAAGTTTAGTGCAAATGCTTGGTAGTTTGTTCTGATTTGAAGGGTAATTGAAATGACAAATCTGTAATTTATTCAAATAAGACATCGTCACAAAGGATACATTTTTAATAACATTTGCGATCATCAAAGACCGCATTTCGAATTCAGTGAAACGAGGTTTTCGATTACATATTATTTTTAATCGGCATCAAACCGCATAACAAATATACTTAAATACTTAAATAAAAAAAAATCACTAACAGGTCATTTCTCAACCATATTCTGAATACAAACTTTCAAATTGGTCTATTTTTAAGAATGTTATTGTGTATTTTTTACCATTCAGCCGATGCGCCACCAGCCGTATTTCTGAAATTAAACGCGCACGATGACGAATGGTAAAAAAAGTGATCGGATAGGTACCACAATTACAGGGAACGGCCAAAATATTTGGGATAGGCAACTTTTTTTCTCCCACAAAAAAAAAATCAACATGCTGTAACTTTTCATAGAGTGCATCAAAAAATCTCAAATTTTGACTGTTTATCAACCTGTTAGATGTACATACATGATTGGTACAAATTTGGGCTCGATAGAATAATTTTTCGTGAAGTGAGAACCGTTCGGATAAAACACTATTTTTTAGACAACTCATTTTTGAGCTGTCATATCTCGGAAACCAGTGAACCGAATTGAATGAATTTTTTAACGTCTATCAACAATATATTGATACTTATACAACGTTATAAAATGTAATATTTTCTCACGACGAATTAAGTTATACCGGGTTAAAATTTTTACCCATTTAGAGGAAAATAAGTCAAATTTACAATACCACACAAAAATTACTAAATGTGTTCTTCCTTTAATTTAAATAGGCTCTAATATATCTGATTAAAGATAACTTGAGAACAGAAGGGGAAAATCTTTGGACATCAACACTAAAATTTATTGACATTGACTTTAAAAATTACATTTTTTCGAGAAAAATACAAAAAGTGTCAATTTATGATAACTGTTTTCAACGTTCAAAAAGTATCTATGTTTTAATAGTTTGTGAAGCATTTATATATTGTTAGTGTACGTTCAAAATTTCATTCAATTCGGTTCACTGGTTTCAAAAATGAGTTGTCTAAAAAAATAGTGTTTTACCCGAACGGTTCTAACTTTTGCGAAAGATTGATCAATCGAGCCCAAATTTGTACCAATGATGCACATATGATAGGTTGACAAACAGTCAAAATTTGAGATTTTTTGATGAAAAGTTATAGCATGTTGAACTTTTTGGTGAGAGAAAAAAAAAGATACCTATCCCAAACATTTTGGCCATCCCCTGTATGTGTTGAATTGAACTTGGACTTCTGGACAAATGGTTCCCTCCACATGTTTTCTTCCACCGCTTGCAGTCTACGTATTCGCCGCTATCCACAAAGTCAACTTCTATGTAGTTTAGGGTCACCCCCTCAAAAACATGTCATTTTGTTAAATAGAGGTAATAAACTATAGAGGAAGAATGTCGCTGGCGTCGCTGCCGAAACATCTCTTGCTGGCGGAGATAGGCCGGGCTATAAGTGTCAAAGCGAAAAAGTATGCAGTTTGACAGATAGATACCCGACATGTTTGCGAGCGAGAACAAAGGGAACAGCAGCGACATTCGTCCTCTATAGTTTATTAACTCTATTTTTTGTTAGGCCCATATCTCCGTTAATTTGCGTCCGATTTCAAAACCGTAGGTTTCATTCAAAGATAATAATAGTTATTTATGTAATGAGATGCAAAAAGTTGATTTTTTCAGCACGAGTCGTACATTTATCCAACGAGGCTTGCCGAGTTGGATAAATACGAAGAGTGCTGAAAAATCAAATTTTGCAGCGAGTTCCATACAACATTTTATGCAATGATTTTTTTCATAATGCAACTCATTTGCATTATGAACATTATGAAACTATTTTTCATTATGCAACTCATTTCAGTTGCATAATGAACCAGTTCGGAAAAAATGACCATTATGATACCAAAATGAGTTGTATAAAATAGAAATTATTATACTGAATTGCATAAAGAAACTTTAAACATGATTTAAAAGAAACTTTTTCAAAAAAAAAATGTATGTAAACTTAACCCAAAGTTGCCAAATTTACTAAAAAATGAATAAGTTTACGGCAGTGTCGTCCAAATTGTAAGATGAGAGCGGTAATAGAACCCATTTTCTATAAGCTTTCAACTGCTTTTTACAGAACTAGGCTAAAAAATCTAGAAAAAAAGTTATTAAGTAAATTAACTCTTCATGTCATCGACCAAAAGTTTGGGGTCACCCCTCAATATGATGTATCAGCCAAAAGTTTGGGGTCACTTTCGTAAAACATGAAAAAGTAATTTGGTGATATCTTCGTCATCTGTAGTTCAATTTTAATTCTTTTTGGCTCATTTCAAAGATAATTCATTAAATTTACGTATGATGTCTTTAACTTAACGTATTTAACGATTCCTGTATATAAAAATGTTATGTAAAGTTAACACATTTCACCACACTTCAAACAATGAGGCAACTTTACGTTAAGTTTTAGTATGTAAATTTCAACAAATATGTGTTTTTTTTTTATAGAATGAGAAAATCTGCAACAGATACCCGAGAGGTGGTTCCTCGGGTGATGTGGGGATCGACCCACTAAAAACTCATTCTCTCTCTTCCTTACCTTCGCGGTACGCCCGTTAGGGATGACTTGTGTGGTTCAATGTCTATGCAGTAAGTATCATTCATTTTGTTTCAAATAAGCCGAGAAGAATTAAAATTGAATGAAAGATGACAACGATATCAACAAATTACCTTTTCGTGTTTTACGATAGTGACCCCAAACTTTTGGTCGATACATCATTTTGAGGGGTGACCCCAAACTTTTGGTCGATGACATGAAGGGTTTATTTACTTAATAACTTTTTTTTTCTAGATTTTTTAGCTAAGTTCTGTAAAAAGCAGTTGAAAGCTAATAGAAAATGGGTTATATTACCACTCTCATCTTAAAATTTGGTCGACCCATTTTTCAGTGACACTGCCGTAAGTTTATATTCATTTTTAGAAAATTTGGCAACTTTGGGTTAAGTTTACATACAAAATGTTTTGAAAAAGTTTCTTTTAAATCATGTTCAAAGTTTCCTTGAGTTATTATCTTTTGAATGAGACCTACGGTTTTGAAATCGGATGCAATTTGGCGAAGATATGGGCCTAAAAAAATGACATGTTTTTGAGGGGGTGACCCCAAACTTTTGATCGGTCCCCTCACCGCATCTTGGTGTCTCAACGAATATTGGCGCCAGGCCTCATCGCATCTTGACACCTCATCAGGTATTGGCCTCCTCATTGGCCTCTTGGATACCGCATCTCGGTCTCCTCGCTTCCCGAACCAAAACCAGGGCGTCCCTGGGCCCATAACCTGTTGGAAATAAAAACACAGGCGAGGCTTTGTTCTCCAAACCCAGGCACTGACTGATATCGCTACCAGCTCAGTGCCTCTCCTTTATTCAATCTAGGTATGACATATTTACAATTTATTTCCATTTACCTACCACTAGTTGATACCTAGCTCTTCACTGAGCTGCGTGATGCACCTCCAAGAATGTACCTACCATTCAACAGTTACATCGACTATGCGAATATGGGCAGTATTGCCGTTTTTCGTTGAGAAAATGTAAATTACAGTGTATCAAACAATTGTCCGTACAGCAATTTTTTGGTCAAAATAATTTTTCATGCTAATATTCATAACTTTTTATACGTCAATCAAAAAGGCTGAAATTTGGACCAATTATGAATGATATATTAAAGCTCCATTGGTACAATTTTGAGCGAGATCGGATAAGTTTTCTGAAAATTATAGAACTTTTAAAAAAACTTATAAGATTTTTAAACACATATTTAAAACATTATATCTCAGTATGTACTCGATGAAACTTTTTCAATTTTTTGTGTTACAGCTGATACCTAAGGCTTTCATATGCAGGTACTTTAGAGGTTTTCTATTCACTACAAAAAATATGAAAAATGTGTTATAGGCTGTATCACAAAAAAAAAATGAAAAAGTTTCATCCAGTGCATATTGAGATATAATGTCACAGAGAACAGACATCTAAGTCCAGTTCCGAAACTGTGTAAGGAATTTAACGGCCATTTGAAATCGGCAACACAAGTGGCAATAGCGTGGCGCTGCAATCGGTTAATTTCCCATACTAATTTAATTCACCACTTGAAATGTTTCAATTCACCACTGACTGTGACAATATGGTGTTTGGTGGCGTTAGTGCTGTCATCGTGTATTGATTTGCAACCTTACTCAAGTCAAGATTCAAATCCTTACACAACTTTCCAAATGAAATTTGTTCTAGCCTGGATGTCTGTTCTCTGTGATAATGTTTTAAAAATGTGTTCAACAATCTTATAAGTTTTTTTTTAACTTTCAGAAAACTTATTCGATTTCGCTCAAAATTTTACCAATGAAGCTTTAATATATGTGTTGAACTGCGGGTCCAGGGCGAACGAATACATATTGAAAGCAGCCTTTTTTGGTCAGCTTCAATGCTGGAATTTTATTTATCATTACAAATTCAAACTTATTTTAATCCTTAATATAACTTACATTAGGGGTACTCACTAAACAGATTAAATTGCTGCGTAAGCCATGATTTTCTGCTTATTTGAAATGTTTCATGATTTTGCGAATGAAATAATCAAAGATTGCCTTGGTGATCACGACGTTTAATCAGTTTAATCAGTTTACGCAGTTAAGTGAATCCCCTTATTATAGTATTTTTCTGCTACTCCCAGACACAAACATCCCAACACTTTCACTTCTGCTACAGTGAGGATTCGCTCGTTGGGTCACGACTGCGCCCCGATTAGCGAATCGTGTTCGTTCGTTGGGGCAACTGACAACTGATCAAAATGCTCTAGACACACGCAAGTGACGAGAAATACGTCACATAACACTCACATACTTGCGCAAACGGTCTGTATACAGGAGCTGCGATGCGACGACGGTCAGACGTCAAACTCGTTTTGACATCGATTTTGACATTGACAGTGCTTTTTAGTTGGGTTTTGCCCCAACCAGTGAACATCCAACCATCGAGACAGCCCATCTAACGAGCCGCCAACGAACGAATCGGGACTGTATCTACTGCCTTCAATATTTTGCCCAGTTGTATACAGTCCGGATTCGCTGGTTGGGTCACGACTGCGCCCCGATTAGCGAATCGTGTTCGTTCGTTGGGGCAACTGACAACTGATCAAAATGCTCCAGACACACGCAAGTGACGAGAAATACGTCACGGAACACTCACATACTTGCGCAAACGTTCTGTATACATGAGCTGTGATGCGACGGCGTTCAGACGTCAAACTCGTTTTGTCATCTATTTTGACATTGACAGTGCTTTTTAGTTGGGTTTTGCCCCAACCAGTGTGTGAGAATCTTTCTCTGTAATGATTATTCAACAACTGTATTCATTATTTGTATACACTTTATTACCGATACTTCAATATAACATACAATGATTCACACTCTAGACAACAATAACAACATCTCCACATATGACAGATACTCAATGTAAACATACACGCTAAACGTAATAGAGTAATACAATAATTTATTATGTGCATACCACAAGGTACCACATCTCGTTTTTTCTCCAGATCCGCAGCAAGGTCACTCCACGTTGTTTCGCTTATAGTCTCCTCAGTTTATAAACGTCTCGCTTCAGTCTCACATCAAAATTAGAAGTACAGTCATCCATTTGGTCATCCATCTCTGCTCGGCATTTTGGTAAATTACTTGGCCGTTACTTGTGGTTGTACCTAAAAAGAAATATTATTTTGACCCAAATATTTTCCCAAATCCCAAAATATTTTTAATACTGAGTGTCAAGCTAAATATTAACTTTGCTGATGAATTATTTAAATTGCTTTCCTCTTCTCAAATGTTTTCAATGACAGCTAGCATGCAAACATTGTATACTGCCCACTGATTTTTTTTGACATGTCCTTTCATAGAAGAATCTCATACAAAAGGTATGTATATTCAGATTATGATTCAGACATTTTTTTTAACTAATATGTCGGAACACTGCACGAATGTTACAGTGGAAAAATTATCAATATCCATTAACTCGTTTTCGATCCGAAGTGTCCAAGTGTCATACAAACACTATTTTATTTTATGTTTTTTTGGCGAACTTTGCTGGAACTCGTTTCTTGTTCAGAATATATTCAGAAGTTTGGCTTAACAGATTTTGTTTTCTAAATATCGAAGGGATTGATACTTTTTTTAAATCAAATCACGATTTTGAAAAACGTCACTTGTCCAAAGCAATATTTGTAATACTAGTTTTAGCTAAATAGTAATTTGAAAACTTGAAAACATCCATTTTTTTAATTAAATTTTATATATATTGTTCACAAAACTCGCACCCGCACTAGCTGTTTGAAAGTATAGTAGAATATTAATATTCATTCTTTTTTTTCATGTTGTAATCCTATAATTATCTCAAATTCTTAATACATACATCATTGTCGCAGTACCAAATCGAAGTCACGCATTTAAGCACATGCAAAGTTGCAGTTGTGACGTAAATTTGAACCGGTTGCTGGTATTGCGCATCATTAAGCTACTTAAGAGCTGAAATTAGCACTAATCTAAATCGAGTTGCTATGTTTATAAGTAGGTTAAACATCAATTTTCACCCCGCCAGTCACTTCGGCTTCCAACCGTAAACGTAATGATAGTAGCCAATTATTATATACAAAGCAATTTTCTCCAGATAACAAAATAAATCGATCATCTTATTGGAGCACTTTTCGACGGTTCACCTATATAGGTGTCCACGGTTTTAGGAACCATGTTTCCGATAATTTCGGAATTCTTATGATTTACCATTTACCTTTCAAACTGAATGAGTTTATTTTTACGGTTTGGTCGTTCAATAGGTTTACATTCTACGATGCATATTTTCCCTCATTAACTGGTGATTCGTGCTGAATCAAACCTATTTTAACATTACAAAACCAAAAATTTGTTCCTTTGATGTCGCTCTTTTGGGTTCTGAACTGTAGGACTTATTTTAATGGTGTACCTCCAAAATATTGCAAAAGCACCTCAACATGTTATGTTCTCACTCTAGATACCTAATGAAGCTATTTCAACAAGCCTTTTCCAAATTATTCGCATTCAATGTACCGTCAAAATTTAGAACTTTTTATCTTTAAGTAACTTTGATTTTCTACATATGCCTATCATACTGATAATATTCTCAGTTCGTTGGATCGGACTAGAATATTCTGCATTATTGCAAAGCTCAATCATCTGTCTATCATATCACTTATTTCACATTTTTTCGATGAAATACATCCTCATATTTTTTTTTGTTAACGACTACAAGTCTGACGTAGTGCACACTGACCATGATTGTCTGTGTCATGATGGCCCTTACGCTTGCCTCTACGATTCATTTCTTTGTACTGAAACAATTTAAAGCACGTTTTTATTCAAATTTTCAATGAACTCATAACACAAATATCACTTATACATGTACACGCATTTTTATTGGTAAAAATCCATGAATTTGATATATAAATTTTATTTATACACACATATTCGTTTTCCACGCTGGATCACACATAAAATCGATGGACCTTATATAAACTATGTGTATCTACACATGAATAGGGTTATCTATGACAAATTGCAAAAATCTATGTGAGCGACACATGCATACAATATTTGCAGTTTTTTCAGTGTATGAAATCTAAAAATTCAAACAAGGTAACATGTTAGTAATGGTACCTGTTTGCATTAATAAGCTCGACTGAAAAACAAACCTCATAATCCAGCTTTCATTAGATATATCTATTCCTGTAGTTACAGAAATGATTATCTTTTTTTATTCCAATATCTTGTGCTTTTGATATACTGTACGTTATTCTCCTCAATAATAGTTTCAATACTTCTTTAACTGATCAAAATTTGTCTCTTCGTATAAGGAAATTATTGCGCAGAATTTGTTGTTGAGCGTAATGCTGTACCTTGTTCTCTAACTTGTGCCACAGTTCTTGGCAAGATGGCCACTCATTAGCAAAAATGGCACTATATCCAGTGTTAGGCAATCATAAGTCAAAATGCCCCTCCTGACAACACATTCAATAGGTTATAAAGCGCTTTTTACTCGAATTCCTGAGACTTCTAGTTAAGCCGAAAAGTTTCATTTTTTATTGTTCGATTTTTTTAAATATCCAATTCAACTAGCCATTTGACTAGCATGATACTTAACAGGTTAGTGGTTAGCAACTGCTCTGAATATGTCGTCTAGCTTCAACGAATGCTTTAACTGTCAGTCAAAAATTCATATCTTGCAAACTACCAAGACAGTTTAATTATTCTCACACATTGATGTTAATTTTCTTGAAGTTACATTTTTAGTCTTGTAACAGGACAAAGCATTAGTTAAATCATGTCTTCATATTAATTTGGTTTCAAGAGCCAACCCTTTTTACGTCTCGTAGACTTATTATAATTTGCTGAGCAATGATAACTTCAATATATATCACCTGAGGTGGGTCCACAACAATCTCAGTATCAGCTCAGTTATAATCGCATTTGGAACATATTCAAATACTATTCGTTCCTGTTTTTCTAGTCACGCTCAGCCTAAAGTTTAGTTTTGTCTTTCGCCTTCTCAGCTGCCACTTAATTGGTGTGAAATTTCATTTTGAATGGTTCAATTTAACTAAAAAGCCCAGATTGGAGTTCAAGAGAAATCGCTCAAGAAACTTCTAGAACGATTCCTGGCAGAAACTTTCTACGGTGACTGCCATTTGAACTGTCATTTTTTCGCAACTGCGTACTGCGATCGAAGAAAAAACGGTTTCTTGAGTGATTCAGCCAAGCAATTTCCCATGCCTCAAGATAGGCCGAGAAATTCCTTCTGATCTGCAACAGCCCTTAAATCTGCGTTGGCTGGTAATCTGTTTCTTACGAAATTTACGACACTGTTGCGTTTTTAGTACTATAATTTTTAATAACACAATTCGCCTTAAACGGCTCTACAAAGAATCGACTATATCTGCCTTGCAGGTCTTACCGCCTTCAACGGCATTTCCACCTTCAACGGCTTTTTCCGCCTTCAACAGCTTTTCACTCTCCGACGGATCTTTCCGTTATCGACAGTTTTTCGCCTTAGTCGGCTCTTCTGCCTATAACATTTTTCCTGCTTTCCGCCTTCAACGGCTTTTCTATCTGTAATCATTTCCGCCTTTTACGGCTATTTCAAGAATGTCGCCTTCATTAGCTTGTATCGCCTTCATTGGCTTTCATCGCCTTCACTGGCTTTTAACAGCAACGGCAAAATTTGATTTCAAAATATTGTTTCACCTCTACGCCTTCCTCGGCCATCCGGTTAACAAATCAATACTTCATTCATCATTCAGCATTTAAGTCTAGATTTAGGACAACAACCCTATTCAACGAGTACCAATATCACAATCAACAAAACTTAGGTTTTCTTCACAGTTCTTTATTTCTTTATCTGACAATAGTGATTGTCATCGATTTGAACTAAACAATACCGATCACCATCAAAATCTCTCACAGGTTTATCATTGTCATTAGTCGAAGGTACAAATAGATCGTTTTATTCATATTGAACAGTTAGTACACAATATTTACCTTTTTGATTCCAATGTTGAAATTCAATCACAAGTCATCACCTGGAGGTCATCACCACTCTGCATGCACCACACACACACACCACTCATCTCTTTCTTTTTCCAAAGACAACACTTCCCGAACCGAAATTAAACTAATTTCACATGCACTGTTCACCGTTCTCGTCGCCAATGTGAGAATCTTTCTCTGTAATGATTATTCAACAACTGTATTCATTATTTGTATACACTTTATTACCGATACTTCAATATAACATACAATGATTCACACTCTAGACAACAATAACAACATCTCCACATATGACAGATACTCAATGTAAACATACACGCTAAACGTAATAGAGTAATACAATAGTTTATTATGTGCATACCACAAGGTACCACACAGTGAACATTCAACCATCGAGACAGCCCATCTAACGAGCTCTCAACGAACGAATCGTCACTGTATGCTAAGCTATGCCAGTGCTGCCAGTTTCACCAAACTCAAATCCTTCGTAACAATATGATTCATGATTGATAAAAATTTCAGCGTATTTGATTGAAGTATAAAAAAGTTAGGATCATTTGAATGAAAAATTATTTTGACCAAAAAATTCCTGTACGGACAATTGTTTGATACACCACAGACAAACAGACGTCTCACTCTATTCACTTCCCATCGTTTCCCTTTTTAACGGATTATTCAAATATTTCGTAGTTCGCAAATCGCTCGCTCATGGCGCTCGCATCGATTTTGCTCCTGTTTGACGTTTGCTCACTACCGCCATCTACTCAGTGGATTTGCGTACCACAGCAAAATTAACATTGGTCGATTATGTTTGCGTGACGATGATTGTTATTGCATTTTGTGCCAAGTGATACGTCTGTTTGTCTGTGGATACACTGTACTTAAAAGGTGACCCACCTTGCCCGCACTTTTTTCGCGGCGCAAAATCGGTCACTTTTTAAAACTGCTTGTTTAGCATCATATTTTGTATTTAATAAACTTCTTATTGTTTTTTAGCGTAGCTAACTAGTGTATTGAAGAGTAGAGGACGAATACAAACCAATACGATTTGTATTTAAAAAGTTATGATGATTCGTCCTTAGGTGACCCATCTTGCCCCACTCACCCTACCTACTTGTCCTTATCTCCATCCTTATCCTTATTCCCTTCCTTTTCCCTCGGGTAGATGATGAAATAGGCTATTATTATGCTGCCCTCGGTCGCATAAATGTCACATGTTACAATAGAAAAACCCGAGAAAAACACATTTGAAGTTAAAAAAAAAATACTTTGATTATTGTCGCATTTGATTGACTTCAACGCAATTCAACTATCGAAACATGTATAAATTCATATGTTGACAAAATATTTAAAAAATGCTTATCAAAATATGACTTTGACATAAAAACCTAAAAATGTCGAAATGTAACATGTGACATTTATGCGTCCGACGGCAGTATGGCGATGGCACAAATGTCCCAAATGGAGGATAGCGTGCCTCTGGAGCCGGCCTTCTGATACCTGATACGCCACTATGGTTCAGTCACAGATAACAGATGTTTATCCTAGAACTTAATTTAACTCAAAACCTGTGTAAAAACTGTAAAAACCAAATGCGTTGCTCACTTCTTCCAGCCATACATGTAATTGCTGCAATAATTGCTACCTAACCGGGATTATTCGCGTTTGTCATTTGTACTCAAGTGTTGTGAATGTGATCGTTACGCCATCTCCAAATGCTTGTTAGTTTGGTTTCCTCATTGAAATGACTGTTGAAATGGTTTACACACATTTCGTATGTTAGGATGAGCGTCTGTTATGTGTGGTAAGACAAACGTTGTTAGAGACCGAGAATCGCTGCATCTCCACGTTTGTCTCAGAAAGGAATTCTTGTTAGTAGGGATTGTCGAACCATTGTCAATCTAGGACTCAGAATATCTAGTAGGTTTGTGAGTTTTCGGTACAGATACAGATGAATGCTGATGCAGGTGATATGTAATTTCAGGCTTATAAATATAAAATGTTGTTATTTATTTACCAGAAACAAATATTGTAAACTAATTAATCAAATGAAACTGAATCTTATTCAATCACTTATTTTTTCCGCCACCACCACCACCTTTGGCGGCACTGTTCTGGTGTTTGGCTTCCATCTTGCTGATCGCTTTGAAGACCTTCTTCTTCAGCTCCTTCTGACGTTGCAGTTTCCGGAAGTCGTTGTCGACTTTCTGCTTTTTGTATTTTTCTGACTTCTGCTTGGCCAGCTGTTTTCGCTTCTCTTCTTTGTTTTCAAAATTTGTTTTAATCATCGTCATCATCTTGTTAACCTGTTAAGCAAAGATATGAAAACATTAGAAAATAATGTTATATGAATGTTTTACTTTACATATTAACATTCAACACCTTAAGCTAACCCCTTGCCTTCCCCGCGGCTTCGCCCCCTGAACATCTAAATATTTAAAATGCTCGCTTTGAAATTCGGCATGCTTATGAGCACTACAGATCTAAATGTGTTTTGTTCTCCTCGTCATACACGGATTTTTTAAACCAAACGCAAAAATGGCGTTAAGTCTTTTCCAATCATGCTAAATAAAGCATACAACAGTTTGATGCAAAAACCCCCATGACGAAGAAAACAAACCAGCCGTACCGATAATACCTAAAGTCACGCTATATAGTATAACTTACCTTTTGCTCGTGGGGCGAATGGACAACAGCAACGCGCTCCAGCGGTTTCTTGGGATTTATCGGTCCGAGCTTCGGCTTATCCTTGTAGGGCAACGCCTTTTGCAAGCTTTTCGGAATCACCAACGGCCTGAACTGAAGATCTTCCCTTTCAATGGGCTTGTACGAACTGTCCTCCTTGGCCTCGAATTGAATGTTCCCTTCCCGCTTCAGCTGGGCCAAAGTTTTCATACCGACCCATTTGATCTTCTTTTCCGGTGGGAGCAGAAGATTCGTCACTGGTGCGTAGAAGTTCGGGACGTTCACTTTGAACCAGGTCCGACAGAAGACTATATCGCTCAGTACGATTCTGTCCTCGAACGTGGCACGGAAACTTCCCTCGGGTGGCACGGCTTTCTTTATTTGACCTCGGATGCCGGAAACGGTTTTGATTTTCGCTCCTTCGAATTTGGCCACTTCCAGGGTTGAGTTGAACATTCCCTTGACGAATGCCGTCTTCTGGTAGATTTTGTACGGTGTGCCGATGAGCTTGAGCTTCTTCATTATTTGGGCAGACTTGTCGCTTTCGCTGACGGCTCCGGTGGCGGCAACTCTGAATCCAAGTCGTTTCGTTTCCTGTTGATCATATGCAATGGATTGGATCGCCAGCAGACCCGTATTCTGCGGAGTTATTGGCCCCCAGAATGTCACACTGCAGGTTACGTGGTTGGGCGTGTATTTAAGATAGCGATGCTTCAGATCGTCTTCGACCTTGGCAAACATTGGAATAGTCTGGAAACGTCGCCAGCCAAGAGAAATAATCAACGGATCGCCAGCTTTTAGAATCTTCTTATACCATCGATGCTTTTTTACTTTGCAGGTAACGTAGCCTACATTCTCCTCGGCCATGTTGAGCCCTCCTATCAGCACTGGATATTGAGCATCAAAGTGCTCCACAAACTCGCTGGGAACATTTTTAAAGTTCAGGCGGACATAGAGTCCCGCTCGATATCCTTCTATGTTCAATCGAATTTCATCATCGAGACTGGAGAATTCCTTCTTGTTCAGCTCGGATTGCCGTAGGGCATCAGCTTTCAGTTTTTCGTAGTATTGATGATCTCCTTCTATATGTTGATCATCTTTTTCGGGATTATCGTATTCAGCATCAAACTTTGCCTTCAACTTCATTTTCTTAGCCATCAGTTCAGTCCTTGACATGTTCTTTTCCTCTATCCTCGATAGCTTCCTCTTGAGAGGATTCTCTTCTTCCTTCGAGTCTGACTTTTCTTTGCCATTGTCCATCTTACCACTGGTCGGCTGGCCAGCATGCTTTTCACCCGTTTCTAAATCCTCAAAATCTCCATAAACCTCATCATCTCCATCACTCATATCATCTAGCTTGAGTAATTCTTCAGCATCCTCGGAAGCTTTCCATTTGCCCGTTACAAAGCAGTTTCTAATCAACTTCTTGTTCTCTTCTTCGGTCCAATCTCTCACACCATCAGCATACTCTTCAAAAAAGCAACCTTCATCTACATCCTGAATGCTTTTCTTCTTCAAAATCTCCGCCTGCTTCTGGGCTACGCTCTTGAACAATCCTCCAAGTAAATCATCGTCCTGATTTTCTTCATCTTCTTCCAACTCTTTCTTCTCTCGATCTTTCTTGAACTTGCTGAAAACTCCATACACAATTTTCATTAGATTCTTGCTGGTCGCCTGCCTCTCCAGATAATCACTTCTCGCTTTGGATGCCAGTCCTGCCTTCCACGCCATTGAATTGGACGCCACTTCATCATCCGCCCCTTCCTCATCGGAAGAAAGAAATCCACTTGATTTTTTGGTCCCGTACCCGTCTGAGGCATCATTCACATCATCATCATCTTCTTCCTCATCCTGGTCCTCGTCTTCCGATTGATCTTCAGGTTTCCAACCCGTTCGTGCAACACGTCCAGTCTCATCGTCAGACTCTTCGACGCCGGAGTCCTGATCGCTCTCCGCATCGCTTTCGCTGTCCTCATCATTATTTTGGTCGTCATTAATCTGAAAAAGTGTATGTTTTCACTTCATCATTCATTTATGCAGGATTGACTTTTGGCAAATTTCATTAATAATTATTGATTAAATTTAGAATCATTATATTATGATAGTGTGTAACTATACCTGATTGAGGTAGTCTAGATTTATTAGGTACGCTTTCAAAAATTTTATTTATTTGGTTCCCCTCATAATTGTTTAAATTAGGACAAAGAATGCACTTAAAAATTGATCTAAGATATTCTCAAAAAATCGACATACTAGAACAGGGGTTCCCAACCTTTTTGAGGTGGCGACCCCCTTTAAGAATTTTCAAAGCATCTGGGGCCCAATGAAAATTTTTAGAAAAAAATATGAATTAGATGAACGAAACCGAGTTTTTTTTGGGTACAGTGACTTAGCCAGAAATTTGCTGTGGGAGGGATTTTGACGATCAATGATACGTTTGTCTTTAATTCGACACTCATATTTCGTAAACAATGATGTCATGTACGTTTAATTTGAATCTTTGCTGAAAAATAGCGGCGCAGCCGAAATTTTTTTTCTTCTGAAGGCGTTTTGTACTGAAAATTTGTTCCTCCAATTGTGGCTTTTAGGGGTAGTGGTATACACAATTAACCCTCTAATACCCAATACCGCCTTTAGACGGGGTATAGTTTGAGCATTTTTGTAATTTTTGTTTCGTGGAAAATCAAAATTTTTATATTTTTGGCTGATATTTAGGACTGTTTTATATATCTCAAAATGGTTTTTGGTGTATTTTAAAGCGTATTTACATTTTTTAAAAATCATTGAAAAATTGATGTTTTAGTCACCTTCTAGAAGTCATTGTTTATTTTGCATTTAATCATTGCAATTTACATATTTTAAATTTTTCCCAAATCATTCTATCTTAGTTTTATAGTTTAAGGGAATCGAATACACTCTAAAATTATTTTCCTTAAAATTACACGGAAAATAAAATTTTCATTGAAAAAAATTTAAAATAAAAATATTTCAACAACAATCATAATATCTCAAAATGTTTTCATCTCAAAAAATCCGTGCCCCAAATAGGCTTCCAGGAAAAATATAAAACTTTGGGGATGTTCAAAAATAAAAATTAGAAAAATCAAAAACTGAAATTCACGAAATCGAGAATTAAAAAGAATCATCTTCCAAAACATGTTTAAATCGATTTTAGATGACGAAAAATGATGTTTAGATCAAATTCAAAAATTTGGGTATTAGAGGGTTAAAAATTGGTATAATTTACACAAAACAGAATAAAAATTTAACAATTGTTCGGTAACATCGCGGCCCCCTGGACTGGCTTCAAGGCCCCCCAGGGGGCCGCGGACCACCGGTTGGGAACCCGTGTACTAGAATATACCTGAAACTCTCGAGATTTGATAACATCACCATCGCTGAACAGCCTGAACTCTTGATTCTCGATCTGCACATCCAGTGTTTCCTTTTTTCCGATGACCGACTTGACTAGTTCCTGTTGCTCACTGTTCTCCACGGCTTTCTTATGACTATGCGAACCTTGCAGTTCAATATAGACGGCATCCTTATCGTACACAATTCCCCCCACGCCGGACATCGGTGCGTACAGAAGCCGTTCCTTTTCCAACAGATTGCGCTTCTTCTCGGTCGATGGCAGTGGACACGGATCCGGCAGGGAATTGAGCTCTTCGATTTTCATGTCGCCCAGACCAGCTATGTGCACCATGTTCTCCTTCTTAAGGGGAACACCCCGTACGTAACCGTACAGAACCACGTCACGGTCGCATTTCGGATCCAGTCGAATCTGTTCTGAATTTGTTATGTCTTCCATACGATCGGCCAGAATGTAACTATGGGCTCCTCTCCAAGACAATGGTCGGAATTTCATCACCGAAATAAACCTACCGAGGTTCTTTATTTCGTTTCTCACGTATTCCCCATGGATCAACCCCGATAGATAGAACAGCTTCGCACCGTCGTACACTTCAGTCCAGAACCGATGCTTGAGAACCTTTTTCTGCATCTTAACGGCTTTGGCCGTCTTTATCGTATCCAAGTGGGTCAAAATGCCCATAATCTTGGGCATCCCATGCACTTGGCAGATGTTCAGGAACTCAAATATCTCCATCTCAAAACCGAAACTGGCGTCGACCATCAGGAGGACCAAATCTGCACATTTAGCTATATCGATCATGCTGTTGATATCATTGTTGCACTCGATCAACGTAATTCTTCGCTTCTTGGAGGTGATGATCGTAATTGGACCGTTAATGTTGGTCACATTGGTTCGGGTAAAGTTCTTAATCAAATTATTGATCAACGTTGACTTCCCGACCTTGGGTGGTCCGACCACAGCAATCAATACCGGTGGAGGTTCTTCTGGTGTCTTATCCACCAGCGGGATATGATGCTTCTTGGTCAGTACATCCTCCTTCCTGCGGAATCGCTTCTCGGCACTGCGAGCTTTGGTGATGGCAAATGCCTTAACATTTTTGCCCTTGTCCGTCGGTTTGTTTTTGGATTTCTTCTTGTCGGCTTTCACACCTGAAAATTCGAATCGTAAGGCATCGCCATGCGGTTCTTCATAAAGCAGCATCACTTACCTGCCAATCGTTTTTTGTGGGATTTTTGCTTTTCCGTAAAGCTGCTTTCATCTGCCATGCTGGAAAAACGTAGTTAGAACTTGGCAAACTGATATATTCTCTTAATTAGAACGTAATTTCAAGGAAAAAAATTGTAACTAACAACGCACATGTAACGTGAAAGGAAGAATAAGGCAATCTGGCGTTCATCACCCTTCTCTCTCAAGCAGCAGCAGAAGATTGAAATTTTTTTGTTTAATGTTTTCATAGGGAAACGTTTCCCTATGAAAACAAACCTATCCTCCTCGGGAGCCAAAAAGAGAAAGGTGATTGAACGTCAGATAGCCTTCAAAACAAAATGAGCTACTGCTTCTCACGCGTGTTTACCTAAAAGTTGCTCAGCTGGCCTGAATAAAGAAAATAATTTTCAGCGACGGGTAGTGGGCGCATGATCAAAAAATGATGGACGTAATATTTGAATCTTCCCTTTCGTGGTGGTTGTCGTATTTTCACCAGCGGGTACCTTCTAGAGTCCCTATAATTAGAGTCTGGCGGACTGTCACTTTCGACTGGAGCCAATCGAGCATGACGTCATAGTGTCCTCACCGATAAATGCTACACCGTGACGTCATGCTCGATTGGCTCCGATCGAAAGTGACAGTCCGCCAGACTCTAACTAGACTGACTCTAGTACCTTCTGGTTGACTGCACTGACGTTTGAGCTAAAACGTCAAACGAATTGAAATCTTCTGGCGAACGCGAGCGTCTTTTTGGTCGCGCTTGCATTTTCCTTAAAAAATTGTGGAAATCTTTGAAAAAAGCTTGATTATTTGGTCGCTTTAGTTTGAACCGATATTATTCAAACCTTTCGCAATGGATGATGGTGATTATGACAACGACGAGTAAGTATTTAGCCTGGTTAAGTTCAGCCTAGGAGAGCTAACCTTACAAACGTGTTGTTTGGGAATTTTCCAGTGTCGGAGGAGACGAATTCGACGACGTAGAAGAGGACGATAACATTGACGAGCTGAACCAGGAGGAAGATGGAGATAATATTGAACTAATAACACCCGGGCAAGCTGGTGGTGGAGTTCCAAAGTCAAAACGGATAACCACCAAGTATATGACCAAGTACGAACGGGCTCGAGTTCTTGGCACTAGGGCACTGCAGATTGCAATGTGCGCTCCGATTATGGTGGAATTGGAAGGCGAAACCGACCCTCTGCAAATTGCCATGAAGGAACTCAAGCAACGGAAGATACCCATCATCATTCGACGGTTTCTGCCGGACGCTTCGTATGAAGATTGGAGCATTGACGAGCTGATTATCATTGATCATTAATGCAGTTCTGAAAGTATGTTTGTGTGAATGTATGAGTTTATTTGAATATATTATAAGGAAGTCTCAATTACTTCTTTCATTCTAAGTAAAATCAAACATAAATCCATTAGGAGAAACGGTTTTCATCTAATATAGGGGAAATTATGTATTTTCGTCAGTTTTGTTCTCTTATTCGTGTTTTTTTAAGCTGTTGTTGAAAAGTCTGCCTCAAATCTTTCCCAAACAAACTGAATTATACAATCAAGTTTCAGGCAATTGGCCGACAAAACCCCATATATGACAAAGAGAACAAACCTGCTTATACTACACAATAGTTCTGTCCTGTCCAATAAAGTTGGTTGAACATGGTCGAAGTTGCTGCATCCTACCACATACCGATTGGCATAATCGACGAAATGCACTCTTCGGCTGCCAACAGACCATTATGCCAAGCGACCCTATGCTGAATAACACAGACCCGATAGGAAGAATTAAAAGACCAGTTGATGTGAAATTGAGCCGGAAGACTAAGGTTAAAATCAATAATTGAATAAAACAAACTCGTCTCTATGGATCCAGGAATCACCAGGAAATTTCTCTGAGGGAGCAGACTTTCTTTTTTATGGTTTCAAGCAGTATGTGTATTAAAGTCAGGTATATGCTAGCTCCACGTGTAGCCCCCAGCTTCCTTAGAATAAACCAGGCGTTCCAAATCGCTGACGGAATCTTTACTGGCGCGGCACATTGTCTCCAGGATGTGCTCCGAGAGCCCGCTATCGGACAGGTTTTCTTTCCACAGTACCTGATCGCCAATGGCCGTTGCTTCGTTTTCCTTGTCGGTGTCGTCGATCATCTTCTGAGATACTCGACTGAACACTGTTGTGTTTGGGACACTGACCAGGGTAGTGCTGAAGTTGTCCTTCGTTTCCGACAGCAAGCCACACAGGTAAGGTAGCACATGCGGCAAGATAACTCCCTGTAGTTCCGTGCTGTGATAGTCTTCACCGTCCATCCGGATTTTGCTCGATCGTGTGGTTAAAGTTCGCAATGTCGCACCCACGAATGCCACCGGGGCCAGTAAAGTGGGAGGGACGCCTGCCAGTCGACCAACCTTTATGGTGGTGCTTTTTGCATTTAGCAAAAAGTTGTAAAATGCTTGACACTCCACGCCTTCGATGAGGACCGTTGATTGATCGCTATAGTCTTCTTCACATTCCCGATTTTGTAGCTTCTTGTATTGGTTGTAATTTATCTTTTTGATTTCATCGGCTTCGACCCCTAAGCTTTCCAACCACTTTTCTTCCTCCATATCGTCGTCGTCGTCGTCTTCACCTTCATCCGGTACGGTATTCTGGAATGATTCAAAGGTGAAATAAGAATACCGTGCCATGCCCTAATACCGTGTGCCTCCTAATACCGTGTATTTGACAAAAAACTCAAATATTTTACTAAGTGTATTATTTTTTAAACTAAGTAACTAATTCAATCATTAGCATATTAAACCTTCTTAAGTTAGGCGTAATAAATTTGGCACATATTTACAAAAACAAGCAATTAAAAATATTCACAAAATGTGAGTGCGAAGTACCAATACACGGTATTAGGGCATGGTTCCTTTTGTGTTCCAAATACCGTGTTTCGGCTAAAACTGCAAGCTGAAAATATTATTGATACTTTTTTACTTTATGAATCAATTGTACAAACCTCTAGGCAACGTTTAACGCACAGATTCTTTTAAGTATGAACTTAGTATGATTGATATAGTGATGATTCAAAGGACCACCAATGTACGCGGGCCACATACACGGTATTAGGCACAATGCTATGTTTTACCATTTTGTTTTTAACAATGGTTTAAACATTTGGAATATTATTAATTATATTTATTATACATAATACACAGAATAACCAATAATATAGCGTTTGAAAAATCAAGAAACACGAATAATTGATTTTTACAGGGCTCTTTGAAGTGAAGAGCATCCTTAAGGTCACGGTATTGGGGCATGGCACGGTATCTAGAATACAGTCAACTTTCGTTCGTTGGGCTACGTTTAGGTGGGCTTCGTTTTAACTGGGCGCCCGTTAGGTGGGCTATAGCCCAGTTAAAACGAAGTCAAACGTCACTTTTTGACGTGAAGCACGATTTGTCTAGGTTGGTAGCCCTGAATCTCTATTGTTAGAGATTATTTGACAGCTGAAAACTCAGCCCGACTAGTGAAAGTCTTTCACTAACTGGGCTATGAGCTTAGTGCAACGAGCGAAAGTTGACTGTACAGTGGGTGGGTTAGGTGGGCTATAGCCCAGTTAAAACGAAGCCCACCTAAACGTAGCCCAACGAACGAGAGTTGACTGTAGTAGGAAAACTTAAAATAAAAGGTGCCGGTCATAAACCACGTAGCACCACGCAGGTAGATCAAACTTTGGATATGAGCGAAGACGGCTAATAACAAGACAGACAGCTCCCACCCTGTTGCAGGCGACATGGTTGAAACGCCCTCAACGATTCACAGGAACATTAAAATATGATTGTGTGCGTGTACATGCAAATACGTACACGGAAATGGTAGCATCGCATGCACACTCATTCATGATGTTGTTCCCTGAAGTCGTTCGTGGCGCTAGTGTGCTTGTAGCTCCCAAGGTACATGGAGCAAGAGGGGAGATGTCTGTCTGGTTATTAGCCGTCTTCGATATGAGTAAATCTCGATGAGACCGACTCACTATTTACACCTTGTCTTTAAAAATGTTTAAGAAGGCAATTTTCTGGAAGTCCTCCCCAAAAAAGTAAGAAAATGCATTTACTTACTTAAATTGACGGACCCCCCGTTAGTTAGAGCTACAACCATTTTTGCGGACCCCTCGAGTTTTGGTCAATTCTTGGCTCATTTAAACCGATATATTTCGTAAGTTTCCCCAGAAGCACTTTAAATCGAAATATTGTTGAAAAGAGGAAATATGAAGGTGCTTTTTGCAGTAATTAAAATTTGGGTCGGTTATATTGATTTCGGCCGCCATCTTGAAGTTAGATACTAAAACTTCTTTCACCATGCTGGCTGGCAACCACCAGAGAAAATAGGTAGAGAAGCGAAGAGTGTGAATCCAAAAATACCTTATCGAACCGTCAAACTGGTATCCCATCGAACAAAATCAACTAACCTTGATGATTGCCGCATAGTCAAAGATAAATAGGTATTGTAATCATTTCAAGCATTTTTTCACCAAAATTCTCAAATATCAAGGATATCACCAAAGACTAATTTCAACACCTCGATGTACCAAAGAAAAAGATCATATTTTGTGGGTCCAGTCCGGTACCCAATAATATTCATAAAGCCGATGATAAGGAGGGGTAATGGCTGAATAATCTGCTGACAACATAAACGCCATGGGATAGGAAAAAAGTATTTTGGTGGGGGATTAGGGTGTTGGTACAGACTTGACAATATCAATGCTATCCAGATGCAAAATAATTTTAAGGCTCAATAGTTAACCGCACGCTTTCCAAAACCAAAAAACAATAATCCACAAAATGCCAAGCAAGTCATAGAAAGAAAAAGCGCCCGATTGTTTATTTTGTCAATTACATCGGACTCGCCAGTTACCCCGGAAAAATGTCCCTTCAGTTCTGGAAAATATACTATTCCCAATTAAGCCTTTAATTGAATTGTCCGCGTGGTCTCGTAGTACCCCTTCTAGGTAGGAATTAGTCATTGCCATACATATTAAATGCTAGACATGGCCCCATGGATAGCATTTGCATATGTAAAAGCTTTGCTGATGTGACTTTCCTATTATGTCCTCATGTTTGTCTTCAAAACCTTGTCACGCTTAGAAAATTGAAGTTGATAAACAATACATTACAAGGTTCGAATTCCCATAGAAAGAGATCATTCATTCGAACTACAACACCATAGGAGATAATATCACATTGGCTGATTACAGTAAAAATGCGAAAAATCTCCCTTTTTCTCCTCAATCTCCCTTTTTCGACCTCAACTGTAAGGTCGTCTTCAGTGTCTTGTACTTGAGTCGACTCAAGTACAAGACACTGAAGACGACCTTACAGTTGAGGTCGAAATACGTATCTGTCAAAGGATGCAAATTCTTAGTGGAATTCAAAGGAACAGTACTTATCCCGATTTTCTTTTGAATATCTGATTTTTACAGAACTGTTTGTTATTGCTGTTCCAATCATAACTGCAAAGCACATCGACCACCATTGGCGTAAATAGGGGGTGGCCAGGGGGGCCTGGCCCCCTCCAGAATAATCCATTTCGGAAAAAAATCACGCATTTCAGGCGAAAAGTATCATTTTAGTATAAAAAATCTACATCGACATGGCCTTGGCCCCCCCTAGAGCATGACCTAGTTACGCTTATGTCGACCACATGTCCAAAATCAGAGCTTCCTGGAAGATATAATCCAAGCCCAGGGAACTTGACTGCGGAAAACATTGCGACCATAACGCAGCTGATATCACTCTAAATAACATTGACCCTTTAAACTGATGAAAATTGTTGCATTTTGGGATACAATATGGATAATTCTTTGTTAATAAATCAACAGCATAAATCATTTTCTAATTCAGTATACGAGAAAGACACTACCTCGATAGGTGGATTTACCTGACTACTAATTATCGTACTATTATCGTGTTATTCTTGTGAATGAAAGTGTTATGTCAAGATAGGCAATACCCATCCTACGGTAAACTCTCAAAGAGAGATTCTCTCAGCAGAGAACAAATCCTCTACTGCAGGCGGTATAACATGTATTATAAGGAACACGAATAAACAGTTTTATTTCTGCCATGACACAAACAACGTCGTGTTTCACTCGTAATAGAAAACCCCGTCCATGGAGTTCTTTATAACGTTTCCCACATTTCCTGCAGACCCGATGTCTCAGGTCCTGATGGCCGGTTACTTCAGTTGGCGACAAGGATGAAAGTGCATAAAAATCTATTAAAAAAAAAGTTTTATATCGTGCGTGCAACTACTTTCATGACCCCGTGCAAATGCATTTTGGCATGATTTTTTTTCTTTGTGTGGTTTGCGTAGACGGAAAATTTTGTGACCCTGTACCAGCAGAGGTTTATGTTCATTTTGTTTCACGTTGGACGGAAAATTGTGTTAAATTTGTTCCGCGGTGCAAACTTTATCTATGGCTGTTTTTTTTTATCCTCCGTTTCCCGCATTGTGTGCATTGCAGTGGCGGGCAAAGAGAGAGCATCCAAGCACAATCAACTCGACAATGATTTTTCATAAGGGCCTAACTGACTTGTTCGATTTCTCTTCGTCGACTTTCTCTTTCGCTAATAACTTGATCAAAACAAACAAAATTATTAATCTTTTTGTTTCTATAGCAACATGTAGTCGTCTTCTTCGCATTTTAACCAAAAAATCTTTGGAAAACTCAATACACATTCTGTGATAACACAAAGAGAGGATCGATAAAGAGAACTCGAAAATGTCAGTTAGGCCCAGGGATGCCAGATGATTTTTCTAAAAATCTGTATCAGGATTTTAGAAAATCTGTATTTGTCTGTATTTTGAAACTGTGACTGAAAGCCAAAAAAAACCAAGTTTCCGTAAATCCTGTCAGACCCCGTTAGAAATCTGTGGGTTCAACATGTAAATAACATGTTTGTGTCCCAAATTTGGTACGAACATTTCTATTTGCAGTAAGTTTTCACTAAACGGTGTAAATAGCAGAACGTTATGGTTTTGAATAGTTAAATAAATATATCTATTCCTAATAATTTATTACGACTTAATGTTTTGCTAGACTTTTACTCGAATAAAGGCGAGACTCTAAGCAAAATAACGCAAGGATGGCCCATTGAGTGAACGAGACCTGTTACGTTTGCTGTTCCTGCCCGGCTAAGCTAATATTGATGGCTATGAGGTACTCGGGCAGTCAATGTGGCTTACGCAAACTTAAAACATGTAGGGATTCATGGTTTATAACATGTATTCTCCCCTCAACATTTTCTCTTACAACTACGTGTACTTAAGACTATGGTACCTTGATGATCTCGCTGATGCTACGCGTTTGGCTGCTTCTGTTGCTCGGGGCCCCGTGTTGATGTTCCCCGCTCTCGCGATGCACTTCGATCGCATCCGTTGCGATGGCGCGATCAATCAGACCGCCACACTGCACAGTGGCTGGACTCTCGAAATCCCGATTCTTGGGATAATCTCTCAATTATTGCCGTGGTGCTCACTCTCGACCGATTTCCCCTATGACGCACGGCCGAGCACTCACGGCTTCGCCGCATCCACTAATCCACACTACACACACATACAGCTGTCAGCATCTGACGAAAGCCGACTTGATGATGCACAAACTTGATCGTTCCAATTGCACACGAACACAACTGCTGTCTCCGTTCGTTGCCGGTTCAGCTCCCATAAAGAAGCCTCCTTTTGGGAGGCTTCTCTTCCTCTACGATGATTGAGCGCAGCAAGCAATCGAGCCGTGATTACAGCCTGGCTATGTGGTCGCTGCTTCTCCGCTGAGTCCGCGTCCGGCCTGTGGGATTACTGTCGTGCCCAGTCCAATTGGAATGAATTCCAATTGGAAGCTACGTTCCGCCTGCTCGACTGCCTGTCGTCGGGTTGAAGTATGCTTTCCTGGCCGTGATTGGGACAATTTTATGCCAGTCCAATAACCGTTTACCTATTCCCTTCGGATTTGTGCTAGGTGTCGTATGGCTTTAATTGGATCCTGAGCTTTCACAGTCAGAGTGCTGTTTGTTCTGACTAGAATGTTGTTCGACGGCCAGGGCGACTCACTCCCGATTATTCCGACGGTTTCGAGCTGCTATGGAAGTAGATGACGCGAACCTTCGCGGTGCAGCGGAATTTGTCGTGCTGCTTTTCGATGACTGTCATTATTTCTGTCCGATCAGATTGCTTGTCCGGAAATGACTCAGCTCGAGTGTGGTTGTGGTAGTGGTGGAGTAAATTTCAAGAAAATCTACACTTCTTCTTTAGCTTCAAGCAAGCTTATGACGGCTTACCCATGCAGCAGTATGTTGTGCACGGAGAGAAAAGTACTTATGGATTTGTCGTCAGTACTTTGTCGATGTAATCCGTAACACAACACCATATCGAGAGCGACGAAATTTTTGTGAAGCTGGCTACGCTTCACAAAAATTTCGTAAAATCTGCGAAGCGGCTTGATCCTGATGAGTCCAATTGTTGCGTGCTTATATTATGCAATTCGGAAGATCTGGTTACAATATTGTACCCCAAATTGCGCAGTGGTTCTAACAAAATCAATCTTAATGTCCATAAAGAATTATTTGCCCTCACTACTAGATTAGTGACAGATATCGCAAAATACATAAATCAGCGTAGTTATCTACTACCTGAACAGAATTCTACTACTAATAGCCTTATATTAGTTACAATCTAAGGAGTTTTTACAATTGAGGTCTTCATGATCAGAGTTACTAGTTGGCTACCTGAGCGCTAAGTAGCCAACGCTACCGAATTACATCGAGAAAGTACCAATCTCCTATCTGCCTGTGTTACGAGTTATTTACAAACATAGATACGATAACATGTATTAAATAACTGTATTTACCTCTTCTTCTTGTAGACTCAATCTTGTCACTTCGAGAGCGCGATTTTCAGAGCGCGGAGGGTCACCGTGGCGATAGTGAGTGATACGTCTTGTATAAGTGAGTCGTGTGTCTTGTGAAGTGTCATGCTTCTTTTGATGCTTCGCTGAGCTTGAGTTGTTCTGCGAGTTTCTTCTGAAGCTGGTCCGATGCTATGTTGCGTTGGATGATGCGGTTTCGCAACAAGTATTGGGTCTTATAGCCGAATCCGTTGGACGTGTTTTCGTGACGTTTGTTCTTTGTTGGCAGCGCTTGTGGTTTGCTGCGTGCATAGCTTGATTGTTGTCTTTTCCGAGAAATTTGTGCATAGCTGATGGCTGTGTTTGTTTGCAGCTGCCTTAGTTAGCTATCGTCGGCGTGAAGTAGCTGCAGATGTTCGCCAAGCTTGCTGAGCGTTGTAGCACTGCTCGACGTAGCGCTGTGGTGGTGTGTTGACGCATTGGATGACGAGGTTTCGTGTAGCATGTTTTTGGGCCTCAAGTCGATCCGTCTCCGTATTTTGGTGACGCAGAGCGCTCGTTGTCAACAGCTGGCGGGATGCTGTGTACATAGCTTGTCGTATAACCCTCCCCGTTGAGGAACGAAGAAGGAAGTATTGCGCGAATGAATGTATGATATTCGTGCATACGTCACAGTCGGGTTATCGAGGAAGATATCGAAGACTACGTTTGAAGTGCTGGGAAACGCCATGTCTATATAGTCCTTCCTGATGACCGGAATCCGTCTAGGATGAGGCACGATTCGCCATCAGCTGGTGTAAGACACTGTTGTCAGCTTCGATCTTTCACATTGTCACGTTCGTAGTTATTGTGCGGATTGCACATTGTAGTGTACCTTACCGTTAAAGGGCTTTTGTTGACGAATAGTCGTTGTTGACAGCTCGAGGTCATGTTGACGTAGCTGGTGGAGTAGCTAACGAATAGCCTGGCACGTTTAACGCACTAACCGGCTTTCGGTGGTAAAACTTCCGCGAAGCGTGTGTTGTTGGTGATCTTGGTAGGTTCACTCTTCGTTGACAGTGTAAACTGTTCACATAGCTTTCGTACAGATTGTTACTAGTCTGCTTTTATGTCCTTTGCATGGTATACGCCTTTCGCTGATGTTTTAACGTCCTCCAGTAGGTAGTTGTTGGCTCCATGTACTTCTCGTACGTAACAGGGGACATATTTCGGCCCTAGCTTCTTTGTTCGTTAGTCAATGGCTGAGGATTTCTGGAAGGATCTACGCCAGACGAGTTCACCGACGTTGAACTTTCTTTCCCGAGCCCGGAGGTCGTAGCGCTGTTTGCTTTTTTCGTGGGCTGCGCGGATCCGGTCTACTACGAATTCATGGATATTTCGCACGGCTTTCAGTCGTTGTTCCCGTGCTTCCGCCTCGTCAGCTGGTGTATTCATCGCGGCCAGGGTGTACTGATCCGTGAACAAGATATGATTCCTGCCGAAGTTAGCGTAGTATGGACTGCATCCCAACGTTTCGTGTTTCGCAGTATTGATCGCACAAACGATCTGTTGCAGGTGCTCATCCCAGTTACGCTGGTTTTCATCAAGTAGGGCCCTGACACAGGTTATCAGAGTGCGGTTCGTACGTTCCGCCGCGTTACACATCGGCGTGTAGTAGGCTGTGCGCATGTGCGTGATGTTGTAGCGAAGTAAAAGAGAACGGAATGCGAGAGAGGTAAATTGGGTTCCTGAATCTGTCACGATGATCCTTGGCGTTGAGAAACGGAGGAATACGTAGCTTTCCAGGTATGATACCATCTGTTGTGCATTGGCTATCCTGAAAGGCTCGACAATCACGAACTTCGTAATCCAGTCCACTATGACGAGAAGCACTGTATTGCCGTTTCGAGATCTTACCATGGGACCTACCCAATCAATAGAGATGAGTTCCCAGGGAATCTTCGCGGGCTTTGTGGCTCCCATAGTGGGAGTTTGTGTCGATGTCGGCGGCTTTGATGCTTTGCAGATAGTGCAGGACTGGATATACTGCTTGATATCCGTCGCCATCTTTGGCCAGTAGTAGTCATGCTGGATTTTGCTCAAGGTGCGATCATATCCTAGGTGAGCCGCCGTCGGAAGGTCGTGGAACCTCCGAAGGATGTCTTTTCGCATTGTACTCGGAACCACACGTTTCCACCGATGACTTCGGATACCCGTCTCATCGGTATTTACACAATTTTTATACAGCGCTCCTTCAGCGATTCGGAAATCGGGATACTGGTCTCCATCTTCTTCGACTCTTTTCCGCAAATCTTCATACCAGGTGTCCACAGCTTGCGTGACGTCTTCCATTATTGCGTTAGCCTCTCCAATTCGGCTTAGACAGTCTGGGACGACGTTAACTGAACCCTTCCGATACTTGATATCGAAGTTGAAGGCGTTGAGGCGAAGGATCCAGCGAGCCATTAGCGGGGTTGGGTTCTTCATCGTTTTCAAATACGTCAGGCTTGAATGGTCACAGTAGACCGTGAAGTGGCTACCCTCTACGTATCCTCTAAATTTTTCGATAGCTTTAATAACCGCCAAACATTCTCGTTCCGTGACGGAGTACCTGCGTTCCGACGGAGACAGTTTTTGTGACATGTAGCAGATTACCTTCTCCTGACCATCCGTTTCCTGCGTGAGAACAGCTCCCACCGCAATGTCACTCGCGTCACATGCAATTGAAAACGGTTTGGCGTAGTCTGGTGTGCTCAGGACTGGTGCACTACAAAGGTGCTGTTTAAGCGTATTGAAAGCTATCTCGCAGGATTCATTCCAAGCAAATTTCACGTTTGCTTTTGTCAATTCCGTTAACGGTGCTGCAGTGCGAGAGAAATCTTTGATAAAGCGGCGGTACCATCCACACATTCCGAGGAATCGCTGTACCTCCTTCTTGGATGAAGGAGTTGGAAATTTGTTGATAGCTTCGGTTTTTTCCTTGTCGGTGTTCCATCCGTTGTCGTCTAGAACGTAGCCAAGATACTTCAAACTTCGCCGGCAGAAAATGGACTTCGTTGCATTGATTGTGAGTCCCGCGCAACGAAGTCTACGAGCGACTTCCTTCAATACTTGCAGGTGTTCTTCAAATGTTTCCGTCGCGATTATGAGGTCGTCTAAATATACGAAAACTCGGGGCTCCATGTCGATGAATATGTGATTCATCACCCGGGAGAGCGCTTGGCTTGCGGTGGACAAACCAAATGGTACCACTCGGAACTGATAATGTCCCCGTTGCGGTATCGTGAAGGCTGTTTTCTGTTTGGAGTCTTCATCCAGTGGAATCTGCCAGAAGGCGGACTCTAAGTCTATCGACGAAAGGTAACGACTTCCACTGAGGTTGCTCATAATTGAGGCAATTTGTGGTATGGGATATGCCTCCTGGACGATTATTGTGTTTAACCGCCTTGCGTCCAAGCACAACCTCATCGAGTTGTCTTTCTTTTTGACCGCTACAACCGGGTTATTCCAAGGGCAGCATACTGCCTCTTCGATGACGCCAAGTGAGAGCATTCTATTCACCTCCTTGTTGAGATCATCTAGCAGAAATTTCGAGATGGGGTAGTACTTCTGCTTGAAAGGTTGTGCAGTTCCCGTATCTATTTTATGCCGGTATAAGTTGGTGCGTCCTAGACTCCCTGTGTTTTCTGATGTGGGAAACAGTTCAATCGTCTTCTTAAGCTGTTCTTGTTCCGTTTGGCTGAGGGTTGAAATCGCAGAAACGTTAGTGTCACTGGATACCTGTATACCGCATAGCGAGATTTGTACGCCAAATTTGACCCAAAAGTTCATCCCGAGAATAAGTGTTGGTGGAAGAGTCTCTACGCACAAGATCGGCAGAACTATCTTCTTGCTATTGTACTCTATGGGAATGTGTGCGTAGAAGGATACGTCGTGTGACGTGTTGTCCGCTGTTCTGATGGCTCCCTGTACTGGGAATTTGGTGAGTCCCATATCATCTACGATGGATGTAAGTGAGCCTCCCATGAGGCTACAAGTAGCTCCACTATCCAGTAATCCACGGATGGTTTTTTCCATGATTCTGACGTCTGCGTACGGCCTGTTGTCCCCTGATGAAGTGTCGAAGACGATGGATGCGATGTTGCGAAAATATTTCGTTTGCTGAAGGTAAGGGATTCTTGAAGGTACCGGAGATTCAACGCCCTTCATTGAAGAAACCCCGGACGTGCGTTTCCCGGAGCAGTAGTTGCTTCTGGAACAGCTTGCGCTAATCTGGTGATGCAATCTGGGCAGTTGCGCGAAATTGTACCCTTTTTGCCACAGTAATAGCAGAATATGTAGGTTTTAGGGTTTTGGCAATTCGGAAACGTGTGACCATGTTGCTCACACTGCCAGCAGGTAATGTTTGGGGGCTGTGCTGGTCTGGTAGTTTGCGCAGTCGGTCTTGGTTGCCATATATTGCTTCTCAGGGCATTGATTTCTTGTGTCGCTGATTCCGAACCGGCTGAAATTTCGTTGTCGAGGTTCTCGGGTTGTAGAGCCGAAACTGCCTGTTCCGCGTGTTCTGCAAAGTCAACTTCTTCTCCTTCCAGCACATTTACATGTTGTTGACGAGCTGGTGGTGGACGATTCCATGAATACCCTGCTGTCGCCGGTCTCATTACCCTTTGCGGAGCGTTATTGGTTCCTTGGGGTGTGTTGAACGGCCTCTGAATTTGTGATGATCGGCTACGATGAGAGTATCTTCGAGCTTCATCGTAGTCTTTGCAGACGCCGATCAACTCGTCTACCGATCCGGCTCGCGATGCCGACGCAATAGCTGCAAACTCTGGATTCAGGTTGGATTTCATAATGTAGAACCGGTCGTGATCTGAAAGCGGCGGTTCAACCACTTCAAAAAGCGCGAGAATGTCCCGATAGTAAGCAAGAAACGATTCTTCCGGGCCTTGTAGGCGCCAGTACAGGTCACGCTTCATGTGCTGAGAGTACGCAAGGGGAAGGAATTCCTTTTTGATGTCTTTCTTAAAGTGCTCCCAGGTTGGCCAGTTGTGGTACGAGCGGATGTACCATTCCAATGCTCGTCCTCTTAGCAGATGCTTGACTCCACGTAGTAGTGATATCTCGTCTACTTCCTCCGTATCCGCGTACGTTTTAACCCGATTCAAGAAAACCGCCAACTGCATGATATTGGCCTCCCCCGCGTATGAGAACGGCCATTTGTGTATGGGTTGCGTGGAGCGGAACCGTTGCGGCATGTTGTTGACGGAGTTACGAGCTGGCTCTCCTCGTCCCTGTAGCAGGTACCGTATTACTTCGTCCCGAACGTCAATCGGTTCATGATTCGCTGGTTGCTGCGCTTGCGCACCGGTTTGATGTTGAAGCACAGGTGATGGATTCATTCTGGGAAATGCTGGCGTTTGTCCTCCGAAAATCTGCTGATCGTGTCTGGAACTTTCACGTGGAATTCGGGGCATCTGGAGGTGTTCACCGCCCGGTGAATTCCCAAAGAGCGATTTGTGGGCTTTTTTGTGGTGCAGATCGTTGAGGCTTGATTGTAGATTCGATTGTTGTAGTTTGTTCGCCAGCTCTTCCACTTCCGGTAGGATTGGGACATCCCCTGGAGCCTTTGTTGTTGGTGGTGGGCTTAATAGAGTGACACTGTTAAAGAAGTGTGTGATTCTCTGGAGCGCTTCATCAGTATAACTTTCCAGTTTCCGCACATACACTTCCAAATCCTTGTCTGTGATCATTGCTACCCTACCTCTGTAGTGTAACAACTTGCTCCTGCATATGGCCAACTCCGTCGAACTTTCTTGTTCTAGTGCCTTCGTCAAGCGGTTATTGATGTTTCGTAGCTGCTTTTGACAATAGTCGATGTGTTCTGCTTGATTAATAACATGATCCGCTGTATCTGGAACCTCCATCGTTGATCGCTCCACCTCGATGATCGCGCGCAACTTTCCAGTTTTCTCCCTTCGCGTTCTGCAACTGCTGGGGTCCTGCTTCCTGAGCATGATCTCGAAGTCCAATTCGTCATCCGAAAGGTGTAGAATATCCATCCTTATGACACAACACGACTCACTAAGACACTCACTTGACTGACTTTGACTGATATTGACTGCCACTATAACGAGAAGTAGTGGATTTTTGAGTTGGGCGCCAATATTACGACTTAATGTTTTGCTAGACTTTTACTCGAATAAAGGCGAGACTCTAAGCAAAATGACGCAAGGATGGCCCATTGAGTGAACGAGACCTGTTACGTTTGCTGTTCCTGCCCGGCTAAGCTAATATTGATGGCTATGAGGTACTCGGGCAGTCAATGTGGCTTACGCAAACTTAAAACATGTAGGGATTCATGGTTTATAACATGTATTCTCCCCTCAACATTTTCTCTTACAACTACGTGTACTTAAGACTATGGTACCTTGATGATCTCGCTGATGCTACGCGTTTGGCTGCTTCTGTTGCTCGGGGCCCCGTGTTGATGTTCCCCGCTCTCGCGATGCACTTCGATCGCATCCGTTGCGATGGCGCGATCAATCAGACCGCCACACTGCACAGTGGCTGGACTCTCGAAATCCCGATTCTTGGGATAATCTCTCAATTATTGCCGTGGTGCTCACTCTCGACCGATTTCCCCTATGACGCACGGCCGAGCACTCACGGCTTCGCCGCATCCACTAATCCACACTACACACACATACAGCTGTCAGCATCTGACGAAAGCCGACTTGATGATGCACAAACTTGATCGTTCCAATTGCACACGAACACAACTGCTGTCTCCGTTCGTTGCCGGTTCAGCTCCCATAAAGAAGCCTCCTTTTGGGAGGCTTCTCTTCCTCTACGATGATTGAGCGCAGCAAGCAATCGAGCCGTGATTACAGCCTGGCTATGTGGTCGCTGCTTCTCCGCTGAGTCCGCGTCCGGCCTGTGGGATTACTGTCGTGCCCAGTCCAATTGGAATGAATTCCAATTGGCTTCTTTAACGGTGTTGAGATAATCCCATATTCTGAATCTGCATGTCAAACTGAGCCGAAATCCAAATTTTCATGAATTTTGGTGCCCGGGAACCTATTTAAAAATCAATTTAAAGTTTGTATGGGAGCGATTTGTCGAATCACCCCTCGTCGTAGTTTGTACTGGGCGGAGCTGTCAAACAGCTGCCAAGCTGTCAAAAGGTGATTTCAAAAAATCTCTTTGAAATTGATTTTAAGTACCAAAATAAAGTTCTAAAAATCTGAAAAAAATCATAGTGGCTCAGAAAAAGGTGCTCTTTCATATAAAATAAAAAAATCGATACATTTTTCAAAATTTAAAAACCCAATTGGAAGCTACGTTCCGCCTGCTCGACTGCCTGTCGTCGGGTTGAAGTATGCTTTCCTGGCCGTGATTGGGACAATTTTATGCCAGTCCAATAACCGTTTACCTATTCCCTTCGGATTTGTGCTAGGTGTCGTATGGCTTTAATTGGATCCTGAGCTTTCACAGTCAGAGTGCTGTTTGTTCTGACTAGAATGTTGTTCGACGGCCAGGGCGACTCACTCCCGATTATTCCGACGGTTTCGAGCTGCTATGGAAGTAGATGACGCGAACCTTCGCGGTGCAGCGGAATTTGTCGTGCTGCTTTTCGATGACTGTCGTTATTTCTGTCCGATCAGATTGCTTGTCCGGAAATGACTCAGCTCGAGTGTGGTTGTGGTAGTGGTGGAGTAAATTTCAAGAAAATCTACACTTCTTCTTTAGCTTCAAGCAAGCTTATGACGGCTTACCCATGCAGCAGTATGTTGTGCACGGAGAGAAAAGTACTTATGGATTTGTCGTCAGTACTTTGTCGATGTAATCCGTAACAAATTCTGAACTTTTACGTTGCCGGATTTCTGTGAAAATTTCTCCAGGGATTCTTCCAAGAATTATCCCTGGGACTTTCCTGTGAGTTTCTCAAAAAATATCCTGAAACTGGTTCACGGGTTTCCGTAGAAATTCTTTTCGAATATCCTCATGGGATTCTTCAAAGGATTAAAGAGAAAATTCCTTCAGGGATTGCTACATAAGCTATGCTTGTAATTCCTAATATATTTTTAAAAATATTTTTGGGGAAATTCCTCCAAATTTTTTTCATGAGTTTTTCTATAGCATTTCTCCGAAAATTTATCAATGATTTTCTCCAGGGGTTTCTCCATGAATTTCTGCTCACGTATGTTGAAAAAAAAAATGCAATTCTAGGAGATATTTTTTTTAACAAACATTCCGGAATTCTATCAGAAATTTAGAAACTTT
This sequence comes from Aedes albopictus, assembly GCF_035046485.1. Lineage (NCBI taxonomy): Eukaryota > Metazoa > Arthropoda > Insecta > Diptera > Culicidae > Aedes > Aedes albopictus. The sequence goes on from NC_085137.1 coordinate 294,986,530, forward strand.
CAGTTTCTATGAAGAACTAGCATAAGTTAAAACACACAAAAATAGAGAGATAATAAAAAAAATTTATAAAGAATCATTCCAGAAATTTTTTCTTGAATTTCTACCTAAAGGATTACTCCATTTTTTTCAGAAATTTTCTCGGTATTTTTTGGAAATTCCTCTAGAAATTCTCGAAAGATTATTCTGTGAAGTTCCTCCAGGAGTTTATCCAATAGTTCCTTAAAGTATTCCTCTAGGCATTGCTTTGGATTTGTTCAGACCTTTCTTCATGGATTTTCTCAACAATTAGTTCTGCAGCAATTGTTGAGAGAATCTTTTGGAACTGCTAATAAGCTTTATTCAAAGATTTTTTCTAGAAATATTTCAAAGTATATTTGTAGAGGGTTCTCCAGTTCTTGTAGGTTTCTCAAAGATTCCTTGATAAATCTCTTTTTTTATTTCTTTATTGGTTCTCTAAAATATTCTTCCAAGAAATCTCTTCATAAACTGCACGAGTTTTTTTTTCGATGAATCCTTCAGAAGTATCTCCAGCAGTTCTTCCAAGGATTCCTTCAGAAAATTCTCCAGGGAATCTTTAGAAACTCAATGAAGGATTTCTTTAAAAAATCCACAAGTACCTTTGTCTGCAATGTCTGCATTTTTTAAGAGAGTTCTTTAGAAATTCCTCCGCGGAATTTCCATTAATCACTGCAGAAATTTCTCAAGGATTCTTGCATTGATAGAGTTACTCCAGAAGTCTATCAAGATTTTTTTTTCACTTTTTTCTAAAAAAAACATTAAGGAGTTTCTGCAGGAATCACTGAATGAATTTCTCAAAAAATCTTGGAGATCCCTGGGAAGAGTTTCCGAACAAATTCCTTTAGGATTTGTGAATAATTTACTTAAAGAATTTCAGAATTTTTATTTTTTCAGGTATACTCCATGAAGGAACTTGTAAATTTTGAAATCTTGATGAAATCTCTGGAGATAAATATATTTTCACATACAAATTTCTAAAGAAATCTAAGCAGAAAATTCTGAAAGAAATCTAACTCTTAAGTAAAGTTAGTGGTAAGTAAAAAGAAAATCGGGCTAAGTACTGTGTCTTTGAATTCCACTAAGAATTTGTATCCTTTGACAGATACATATTTCAACCTCAACTGTAAGGTCGTCTTCGGTATCTCGTACTTGATTCGACTTTAGTCAAGTCCAGTCGAGTCGAGTCGAGTCGAAGACACTGAAGACGACCTTACAGTTGAGGTCGAAATACGTTTCTGTCAAAGGATGCAAATTCTTAGTGGAATTCAAAGGAACAGTACTTAACGCGATTTTCTTTTTATTTAACAAAGTTTCCAACTTTTATTTCATTTTTCATGTAATGAAGCTATAATTTTCCTTACATCTTCATATTTCACTGGAAATTCGCGACTCTTGCAAATTGTCAAGCAAACAACAATACAAATAAAAAAGAATGAGCAAAGATATAGGGATATAGTTTATTCGATTTTTCCTTTTACTTACATAATCTTTGAAAACTTGCTAAAAAACTTCATTTTGGGCGAAGGTTAAAAAGTTTTATATTACAAGAAAAGATTTCAACGTGATAAAAACATAAAAAACGCCCTTAACGTATGCTTATTACATATCTAGGACGTTTTATGTTTCGTCATATTTGTTTTATTAAATTCAATTCTAAAGAAAAATTTCCTGCAATGAAATGATTGAAAATTGAGGTCAAATGTGAAAAATATTGATAATTTAATGGGTTTGTAATCTAAATAATTTTTATTACTTTATTTTCCATCTTGCATGAATGTATGAGGAAAAAAATATGTGGAGGAAAAATCTGTATCAAGATCATAAAATCTGTATTTTTTCTGTACTCTGAATCCTGTCTGTATCAACCTCTAAAAATCTGTATAATACAGAAAAATCTGTATATCTGGCATCTCTGGTTAGGCCCAAATGAAAAATCAGTGTCGAACTATTGCCATTTTGTTACGAGGACAATGCGGCTCCATTCGACGCTTTTGGCTCTATCGTAGTACCAGTATCACACTATGAGCGAACTACATCGACCTTGCATGCATGCATCGGTTTTATGGATTGTTACTGGCTACACAAAAGAAGAGCTTCATCTTGCCCCGATGGCATTAAATGCAACAAATTTTGTTGCCTGTGCTGCAAGGTGTTTTGGACGTTTTGGGCGGCAGTAGACGTTGCATTGCGGATCGGAAACCTACGTTGGAGTTCAAGACAGAGCGACGAATATCATCAGCATCGGTTTTTTCATCTATACGTTTGTTTTTGTAAGAAGTAGAAATTATGGTTGTGCTACTTTTCCCCGAATGTCGGTTCCCCGAATGTCGTTTCCCCGAACGCCGTTTCCCCGAATGCCGTTTCCCCGAATAACCCTTTTCCCCGAATGCCGTTTGCCCGAATAAGTACGTTTCCCCGAAAAAAAATTGATGTACTGTCAAAAAATGATTAGATGCTAAATTGCTACTGGCTAGACCGCTTTTATTAGTTTTATTTCTAAAGTATTATCGGCTAACGCTTAATCATATGAAACTTCCTTCCTACAAAGGTGGTTGTTTTTTCGAGTTCTTTGGGAACTGTTAACATTATAGTTAATATTGATTCACTAAAAATGCTCCTTAAATTTGTGTTAACGTCGCAGCTAATATAGCATCACTAGAAATTTCCCCTTCTTTCAAAGAAGGCGATTCTTTCAAGTTTTAATTAACATCGTAGTTAATATAGTTTCACTAGAAATTTTCCCTTCTTTAAAAAATGCAGTTCTTTCAAGTTTTAATGCTAAAAAGTTTTTAATAACATCACAACTAATATAGTTTCCCTAAAAATTTTCCCTTCTTTCATAGAAGGCGGTTCTTTCAGGTTTTAGTGCTAACAAGTTTTTGTTAACATGGCAGCTAATATAGTTTTCCTAGAAATTTGCCCTTCTTTCAAAGAAGGCGGTTCTTCCAAGTGTAAATGCTAACAAGTTTTTGTTAACATGGCAATTAATATAGTTTTTGATATAACTAGTACTGACAAAGTTTCCGTTGAAGTTGTTGTATTTAGTTAAATCTCAGTTAAATCATGTACATACATACATACATATTTTTAAAGAATATATAAAAACAAGTAAATTAAAACTACTTCTTTCGCGTTTCGGGGAAACGGGAATTCGGGGAAACGACATTCGGGGAAACGGCATTCGGGGAAAAGGGACATTCTGGGAAACGGCGTTCGGGGAAACGACATTCGGGGAAACGACATTCGGGGAAAAGTAGCACAATCAGAATTAATATTAAGATGTGTAATTTGACTGCTACTGTAAATCCTGAACCGTTGCGGTGATTGTTGCTAGTGAATGACTATTTTTGTAAAATGTGAATCGACCCGGTATTTTATCTTATTTATGTTTAGTTTATTGCATTTTGATGTGAAGAAGTCTATACCTATTTTTTGTGATTTCTTTTTGTGGTTTTATAAGGTACTTTTAATTTCGTTTGAGTATTTAGTTTTAAAATCAAACTTTAACGAAGGGTAATCCTCGATGAAACGTAATTTGTAAACTTTGTGAGAGTGTGTGCAGAGGAACGTTTTGATGTATAGGAGTTGTTAATTTGAATGAACGTTCAAAGCAAAAACGGTTACTACAGTACAGATACAGACTCTGTATCTAAGTCATTGAAAGAGTATTTGTTTAAAAGAATGAGGAAGAGATCCAACGGATTGTAATGATTTTTATAGCTGGAGGTTTATAATATGCTATCGAATTGCATGTTTCAGTTTTTTCGATCATTTAGTTAAAAAGTATTATTTGCACCTCACATTTAGGTGATATCAGAAGAAAGAAAAGTTATTGAAATTACTCGATTCAGATATTTCAATATTTCCGATAATTAAAAAAAACTCAGATGTATGTATTTAACTATCAAATAAATTGTAAAAAAAAAAACAAGATAAATATAAACCTCCTTCTAAGGGTGAAGGAGTTGTTATGTCAAGATAGGCAATACCCATCCTACGGTAAACTCTCAAAGAGAGATTCTCTCAGCAGAGAACACTCTACTGCAGGCGGCAGAGATGGCATGCTCCTCAGTGTGAAACGTGAGAAGAGAAAACATACACTCTACACACGACTTTCAACGAGAGCGAGGGTGAACTACGCAACTTTTTTCACACACAAACCAGCCGCTCACTCTCTGGCATCCATCAGCGGCACACTCAAAATGAGTGCTCAAACAAATGATAGAACGAGCATGTTTTGCAGTTTCTGCGTGCACATTTTGTGCGCACTAAAAATGTGCACACAAAAATTCGTTGAGTGCGCACTCAGTCGTGCTTCCAGTGCAATACTGTGTGTACCACAGGGAGTATGAAAGTACTATTACGCCGTCTAGTAGCAAATGCATCTGCTTGTCTAAGATATCACATAAATCACAGACAAAAAGATGTGACACTAACGAAATTTCAATCTCATATATCTCATGATCCTGATTACTTTGAGAGTTGGTGTCTTCGGCAAAGTTGTTTGGCTGGTCAAGGACTAACCGATAATAAAACTTAAGGTGAAACGGGACGCCGTGTTATTTTTCCTATCTTGCCTCTCTTTCTAACAATTTGCCTCGCGATTTTGAAGATGGTAATCTCGAGTTCTATCGCACTAAAGATGCTGAAAAACAATCAGCATATGCACTGCAAGTGAGCATACACAGTGATAGGTTTTTGTTGCAAAATATGAAGTAGAATCTGAGATTACCATCTTAGTAGCAACAGAGCAATGGCGGATATTTCCCCGACCGTCCCGTCCGCCCTTAAGATTCCAAATTCCACCGCTAGGCGGTGCTAGTGAGTTAACAAATTTTGTTTTTCATATATATCAGGAAAATTTGCAAAAAATTGCAACTAGCGCCCCCTAGCTGCAGAAACTTGAACCAAACGGTAATTATTCTGAAAACCCATGATCTACCAAACAACATTGCCGAAGACACCATCTTTCTACAAAATCAGGATGCTGAGATATGCGAAATTTAAAATTTGTTTCCTCTCTAGCGCCGCCTAGCGGTGGAATTTTGAATCTCAAGCCTTATTATCGGTTAGTCCTTGACCAGCCAAACAACTTTGCCGAAGACACCAACTCTCTAAGTAATCAGGATCATGATATATATGAGATTGAAATTTCGTTAGTGTCACATATCTATTTGTCTGTGATTTATGTGATATCTTAGACAAGCAGATGCAACACTGACAAAATTTCCATCCCATATATCTCAGGATACTGATTACTTAGAGAGTTGGTTTCTTCGGCAAAGTAGTTCAGCTGGTCAAGGGCTTTCAGAATATGGGCCGTATGATTCGTGATTTCACCGCTAGGCGGCGCAAGAGAGTGTATAAATTTTACATTCCACATATCTCAGCATTCTGATTCTTTAGAAAGATGGTGTCTTCGGAAAATTGTTTGGTAGATCAAGGGCTTTCAGAATAATTACCGTTTGGTTCAAGTTTCTGCAGCTAGGCGGCGCTAGTTGCAATTTTTTGCAAATTTTCCTGATATATATGAAAAACAGAATTTGCTAACTCACTAGCACCGCCTAGCGGTGGAATTTTGAATCTTAAGTTTTATTATCGGTTAGTCCTTGACCAGCCAAACAACTTTGTCGAAGACACCAACTCTCTAAGTAATCAGGATCATGAGATATATGAGAATGAAATTTCGTTGCAATTTTTTGCAAATTTTCCTGATATATTTGAAAAACAAAATTTGTTAGCTCACTAGCACAGCCTTTTGGTGGAATTTGGAATCAAAATATCCATCAACTGTAAGTTCTTGACTAGCTTAAGACGTCTGCTTGTCTCTGATATCACAGGATTTGAGACCCCTTAGCGGGTTTTGGACTCACTGGTATGCTTTCGGTTCACCAAACAACACTGACCCCTTTGAACACACTGCGTGTGCACTGAGTTCTGTTTTTTCTGCGTGCGCGCAGAAATTGCGCACTGGGATTATGATCTGCGGGCTCTCATTGCTCTCACGCAGCACTCTAATCATCCGCACAAAAACTCTGCGTGAGAGAAATCATGTACATTTTATTGTGCGTTTTTTCTCTTTCTCTTTTGTAAGAAAAATGAAACTGAGAAGTTCAGTGAAAGATGAGCGTAAATGGGCACAGTTTCTGCGTGACATGCCATCCCTGGCAGGCGGTATCAATGTTCTAAATTTCACCAGGTTAGGCCCATCGGGCAAAGTGGTGTTTGTGATATGATAATTTTGAAGTAGTAGTCGTGTCATGTCAACTTCGGCAAGCCGAAATCGCACGAAGTTGCCGAAGGTGACGTCACGTTCCAGAAGCTGCGAACAAATTTTCTGGTGAACGTGACGTCGCGATCAGCTGATCGGTTTGTTTACATAGTTTTATCGCCAAATACAGGCAAACATATACGTTCACCCGGACCTGTGAATAATTGACATCGAGGCGGTATAACATGTATTATAAGGAACACGAATAAACAGTTTTATTTCTGCCATGACACAAACAACGTCGTGTTTCACTCGTAATAGAAAACCCCGTCCATGGAGTTCTTTATAACGTTTCCCACTTTTCCTGCAGACCCGATGTCTCAGGTCCTGATGGCCGGTTACTTCAGAAAGGACTAATGGAAATGAAATCCAAATATCTACCGTTAACATCCTTGGAAAACCACTCCGTTGTGATCGAGTCGTTTTTACGTCGAATCATTTCCAGAAATTTTAGCTTCCCTTCAATTTCCATTTCGACCGTGAATTGGCTTCTTTAACGGTGTTGAGATAATTCGATATTCTGAATCTGCATGTCAAACTGAGCCGAAATCCAAATTTTCATGAATTTTGAAGCCCGGGAACCTATTTAAAAATCAATTTGAAGTTTGTATGGGAGCGATTTGTCGAATCACCCCTCGTCGGATTTTGTACTGGGCGGAGCTGTCAAACAGTTGCCCAGCTGTCAAAAGGTGATTTCAAAAAATTGCTTTGAAATTGATTTTAGGTACCAAAATAAGGTTCTAAAAATCTGAAAAAAATCATAGGGTAAGAAATCAAGCTTTGAACTAGTCAAATTGTAATCTTAATTTGAACCATTTCAAAATTCATTAAAACGACGTACTTTTCAGGCAAATATTGTCCCGAAAAAGATGTTAAACAGCTTTTCGTAATATAACACATCAATTGAAAGCTTATTTATCGTAGAATCGATCAAACGAATAAAATTTCGCATTATTTCTCATAAAATTATCAAATTTAAGTGATTCTTACTTGGAGAATGTTATCTTAACCCTTTCCTTCCCACGACTTTGAACGGCTATATCTATGCCAAAAAAGCGTTTCCGATAAAAGTGGTAGAACAAAAGCTATTGCAAATTGGCTAAATTTTTCGAAATCAATAAAAAAAATTTTGGTTGTAAATCAATAGGTTTTTGATTGTTTATCAATAGTTCAACTATTGAAACAAGTAGGTAGTAGTTGGGTTAACCTTATGAGGTTATAACCATATTCTAAAAATTATTGCATCATATTCATCTAATTCCGTTTGTCCGGAGTTCGTCGAAAATCGATGGTGCTCTAGAGCAACCATGGGAAGTAGAGGGTTAAGTTGAACCATTTGTAATCTAAATTTGAACTAGTAAACGGGGGTGAGCTTCTAGTGTTGGCCTGTAGATTGCGCTAGTGGTTGCTTTGTTTACTCTTGGGGGATGGAAAAATCGAAATTTAGTTTCCAAATTCCTAAAGAATTTCGAACATTCTGAGTTGAGATTCCACTGCCTAATGAAAAATAGGTATGAGAATTAGCAGATTCGTGTGATTTTTCATTGTTTAGCATGGAATTGACTGTTTTGTGAGTTGCTCGAGCTGCTGCCGCTAGTAGTTCAAATTAAGATTAAAATTGGTTCAAATTAAGATTAAAATCATTGTTGATGAAAAATCGAATATTTCAATGAAATTCGGTGCAAATACAAACTTTTTACCATTTAACAGAAAGCTTATACCCGTGGCTTTCATGTACATACGATTTTGCCGTAGTAAATTATTTCCATGTGGGAGAAAAAATCACTTAAAATTTGCACTGCTTCAGAAAGCCGCAATTTGGTTCAAATTTTGATTACCTACCCTAGTGGCTCAGAAAAAAAAGGTGCTCTTTCGTATAAAAGCAAAAAATCAATATATTATCTAAAATTTAAAAACCCAATTGCAACCGTTGCTGAAAACGATCAAATTCTTCCAAGATCGCTGTTACGTCCTCCCTTCTCGCAAGTATAATGACCCTGAAGACTTCTCCGAATATCATACAGGAAATCTTGCGGTAAGCCCACCCATGTCGAAAGACCTACTTTCATACATGAAAGATATACTCACCGCACCTTGATCCTCGGATGAATTAGAAAAGCTACCATTGTTAACACTTATTCCAGATTCTCCAGACCGATTCATATCTTGTTTATCCGGTGATTTTTTCAACGGCATTGTGAATTCTATATCCTCTTGCTTCAAAGCTGCCCGCATTCCTCGAGATGTCGGTGTAAGCAAGGCATGGGTCTCCACCCGTCCGCCAATACCGGCAGCTCGGAATAACACCGTGAAGCTGTTGGCACACACGTAAAAGTACGGACACTGTCTGGCGCGAACCAGTTGGAACAGATTCTGGAAGCTGACGGCCCACTCTTTCGCCAGTGCAGTGCGCTCCGTTTCCCCCAGAACCGTTCCGTGGTTTGACTTGGCATTCCTCGGGAACAGCGTCAGCCAGGGCAGGTGCGGATGTTGCCAGTAGAGGGTACTCTGGTAGAACCTTGCCCCTGGCGAGATGTCCAACCCAACAGAAGAATCCTTTATACCGATGCATCGAACGAAAGACGTCAAACCGCTTGCTTCCTGGTTCGTGCGGAGGTTGTTTCCTGGTAACGAAGACTTGCACACGATTCGCAATCGACTTTTGATGCCCCAATGGATGGGAAAATGTTTGCAAGGCTTTTGCAGGTCTTCGGATGTTTCATGAGGGACAGCTGCATTGATGGCCAATTGGTGCTGTGTATCCAACAGGAAGCGACTTTCAAGAGGTTTTGCAATTGGAGCATCAATTACGGGAATCTCTTTCGGGGTAGTCCTATTTAGTAGTTCGAAAATGCTTTCGTCGTTAGTAAGATCGGGATCAGAAGGTCTCTGCTTCTTACTTGCGGCATTGTCTCCGTTTCTGGAAATGTGAAGATTGATATTAGCAAACTTTCGTCGTTAATTAGCTAAGCAAGGGGTAGGACGTTGGAAACAACGACAAAATTTATTAAATTTTGTCAAACACGCCTATTATACCGTAATAAGAGTGTTTAACTGCTTTTGCAGCCAATGTATTTTCACAAAACTCCCGAGCAGTCCAGTAACACAAATAGAAAGATAAAATCCTCCTCTTCCGTTAAATTGATGTGAATTGCGTGAGATAAATGAAATACAATTTAGCTTTGTAAGAAGCAATGGTTACAAATGCAATTACGCTATTTTAAACTGTTGGTGCCTAAATTATGATATCTGGGAATATTTAAAAAATGGTTAATTTTGCTTGACATTTCGAAATATAACAATTTGAAATTTTAAGTGCTCACAAGACATTTTTCTAAAATCATTGAAAAACACATGGTAGGTACGGTCTGGCAACTCGACAACTCCGACCAATAGTAATTTTTTTCTAAAACGGCAGCCTGCAAGTTATCACAAATTTTGCTCAGGAAAGGAAAGGACAAAGTGATGTACCGAATATTCGGCCGGCCGAATATTCGAGCCGAATATCAGCTTATTTTCGATTTTACCGAATATTAAATGTATTATTCGGCCGAATATACCGAATAGGCCGAATAATGACTAAACATTAGACCGGCCCAAAAATAAAAATGTCGAAAAATTCCTCGGGTCACCCTCTAGAATCGTGCCTTTGGATGAGAAGAGCAATCTGTGAAAATTTCAGCTCAATCGGTTTAAAATTGAGCTGGCGCAAATGAGTTGAAGGTTTGTATGGGATTTTCAGTCCAAATATATGGGAAATTGGATGGCCTACAGTCTCTCACTCAGTACGCCGGTTCAACGAGTTCGATTTAGCTCAGAATTGAAAGAATGGTAGTTGATACCCTAAGGAACAATTTTGTTGAAGACCATATCATGATAAAACTTAATTTTACTTGCGGTTTCAGCTAACGAAAGCAGGATGAGGACTAGAGTGGGTCATCGTTTATATGGAAAATAGAAAAATTCAATGGCATCCCATCAGATCAAAGCTTTTTTGATCCCATTCCAGGACCCAAATAAATGTGCAAAATTTGGGCACGATCGGTTATGTCTACGTTTTGCGCATCGCGTTTGAAGTTTGTATAAGATTTTACATGGGAAAACACACTTTTTTGCATTTCTCTCATTACAAGCTCGAATTTTTCCAAAAACATGTAACCGATGATGTGAAAACATAGCCTAGGGTGTCCTGAAAAACTTTGTCGAAAACCACGAAGTGATCTGATGCTTATGAAAAAAGTTATAGCGTTGGCATTGCTTGGCGAAACAGCATGATTTTGTTGCTAAGTATTGTTATTCCTGTACATGTTAAAACATAAGCACATACATGCGATTCGTTGGTTATAACTTTTTTCACAAGCTTCGGATCGCTTTGCGGTCTTCAACAAAGTTTTTCAGGACATCCTAGGCTATCTTTTTACAGTATCGGTTAAAAAATTTTAGACAAATTTTTTCAACTTATGGCTAAAATGCAAAAAAGTATGTTTTCCCATACAAATTTCAATTGCAATGCGCAAAGTGTAGATGCAACCGATCGTGCTCATATTTTGCACAGATACTCAGGACCCGAAACGGAACCAAAAAAGCTTTGATCTGAGAAAACGGTTCCGATGACCCACACTAATGAGGACTCTCTCTCTCTCTCTTCTTGGCGTAACGTCCTCACTGGGACAAAGCCTGCTTCTCAGCTTAGTGTTCTATGAGCACTTCCACAGTTATTAACTGAGAGCTTCCTCTGCCAATGACCATTTTGCATGTGTATATCGTGTGGCAGGCACGAAGATACTCTATGCCCAAGGAAGTCAAGGAAATTTCCTTTACGAAAAGATCCAGGACCGACCGGGAATCGAACCCGTCACCCTCAGCATGGTCATGCTGAATACCCGTGCGTTTACCGCCTCGGCTATATGGGCCCTAATGAGGACATCTTCCTCTGTTTACTCTCGGTTGTTACATGCAGCACGTGTTTGCTGTTCGAAACTTGCGCTCTACATCATAGGCGGCTATGTTGTCCTTCATTTCAATTGCTCACGCACGTGTGCGGGTATCGAAACAATGAAGAATAACATAGCTGCCTATGATGTAGCGCGCAAGCTTCGACCGACAAACACGTGCTGCATGTAACAACCAAGAGTAAACGGGGGAAGATGTCCTCATCCTGCTTTCGTTAGCTGAAACTGCAATTAAATTAAGTTTTATCATGATATGGTCTTCTACAAAATTGTTCCTTAGGGTATCAACTACCATTCTTTCAATTCTGAGCTGAATCGAACTCGCTGAACCGGCGTACTAAGTGAGAGACTGTAGGCCATCCAATTTCCCATATATTTGGACTGAAAATCCCATACAAACCTTCAACTCATTTGCGCCAGCTCAATTTTAAACCGATTGGGCTGAATCTTTCACAGATTGTTCTTCTCATTGAAAGGCACGATTGTAGAGGGTGCCCCGTGAATTTTTCCAACTTTTCTTTCTCGCCATACAAATGTGGGCCGGTCTACTAAACATAGCAACGACAAGCTAAATTGAGAATTCAATAAATTGTGAAGTGGATTTCCGGAGCATTTTATTGGCAAAAAGTTGCATTTTCTGTGATGTAAAAACGTTTCTGATGAAGGAGGTTTTCGAATTGTAAACGCTCTTGTAAACGAAGCTGCCTTCTATAATAATTCCACGAGATTTTTAGCAAGAAAATCGGCCGAATATCTGACCGACTATTCGGCCGAATATTCGTTTCGCCGAATAATAAAATTTAAAATATTCGGCATTCGGCCGAGTAGTACTATTCGGTACATCACTAATAAAACTTGTACCGACTTTTTGAACCTTTTAAGCAGAATACCCTCTTCGAATGAGTGTAATCACTTTTAAAGCTACCTAATTGCACGGTTTTTACTTTTTTGGATTTTTTCTTTCAAAATTAAGATAAACCAGTTTGGTTATGCCTTTGCAATCCAACAGATTCTGGGCAAAAAAAAAACTTACTTTGAGAAAGGATTCTTCCGCTTTTGACTACCGGAAAATGGGTCCGATTCCTGGCCATTGGAGGGAACACCACCGATGCCAGATGGTTTCTGAATGCGTGCTTGGAGGGCTTTCTGTTTCTGTTTTAGACGCTGCAGCCGAAGGATTTCGTCGGGCCTTTTCCATTGCTGGCTCATAATTTAACCGATCACTTTTAACCGCGTATTTTGCACTGATTTCGAATAGTCGTTTGGCACTGATGTTACTATTTATTATTCAAAGTTTTTCAACCAATAACTAGTAAAACCTTTCCGATCTCGTGCGATGACCCTTTGTGACGGCAGAAAGTGCGCATTTTTTGTTTGTTTATGTTTCAAGTGACAAAACGGGCGGTCAACGACAGCGACAGCTGTTTGAAATGTGTTTCCCCGCCTGAACTATGGCACCGATGAAAGTTTTTGGTTTTATTTTGGTATTTACGCAAGGAGTTTGTGAGTTTACTTTGCTACTCTAGCCTTCTTTGAATATTTTGAACTAAGATCCCGAAGTACTTAAATATAGTTATACATATTATAATTTGACTCAATGCAACATGAACATCTAAGACGAGCTACTCGTCTGTAATCAAACCAATCCGAATCAGCAATTTTCACAGTGCATTTTCAGCACATCAAACAGCAGCATCTACCGGCAGATTTGGATTATTACCTTTTATGGTAGCGCTATCTTGTGTATGTTTTCAAATTGATTTTTTACTGTACATTACGGACACAAACCAATGCGGTTGTCGGTTGTTGTCTGCACTACAGGAATATTGCTTCCGTAATAGGTGTCAGTTCAAACATCAAGGAGAACACACTTAAGTAGAATTGTTCAATATTGGTCACACGATTACCAAATTAATTTAATTTTTAATCAAAAATTCCTTCCAGAACCGATTTTCTTTAGAAATTTCTCAAGAAATGAGAATTCTATTCTGTCAAGAAATGAACGACACTGTCTCATATCTTGGGCCCATGTAGCCGATGCGGTAAATGCACGGGTTTTCAGCAAGACCTTGCTGAGAGTGACGGGTTCGATCTCCCGATCGACTAAGAAAGTGCCTTGTTGTAAGGGAAATTCTCTTGACTTTGGTGTTGATACCAGAGGCACGCCTGCCACATTATATTATAATTAAATATAATATATAATAATATAATATAATATAATATAATATAATATAATATAATATAATATAATATAATATAATATAATATAATATAATATAATATAATATAATATAATATAATATAATATAATATAATATAATATAATATAATATAATATAATATAATATAATATAATATAATATAATATAATATAATATAATATAATATAATATAATATAATAAAATATAATATAATGTAATATAATATAATATAATATAATATAAAATAATATAATATAATACAGTGGGGAGCTGATTTTGTCAGCCCCCGATTTTGACCACCCCCGATTTTGTCAGCTTTTTTACCCGATTTTGTCAGCCTATTTTTTAATTTAAATAGAAAAATTAATGTGTTTTTCATTCAGAATTTCCATTTTATAATCAATATTAATGCAGTTGATGCTTGAGTTGATGTCCTTAGGCGTCATAGAAAAATTACGCATTCAACAAAACGCGTGTAACTTTTGAAAACGGCCAAACTTTTTTGCAAACTAACACATTTATGCCATTTTAGCAACCCCATAGGGTATAATACACGGAGGAAGACGGCCACAGCCGAAGGTCATCGACCGTCATCGGGGATGGCTGACCTCGCGATTCGATAAGCCGGCATTTGTGGAGCGATTGCTTATGGAGAGTAACACCGACGATCTATCCAGCGATGATCTTGTCGGAACCCTAAGCTGTGCATGTGACGCCGCTATGCCAAGGCGATCCCTACCCAGAAATGGACGCAAACCGGTGTACTGGTGGTGTCCAGAAATTGCAGAACTCCGCGCATCCTGTTTAAGAGCTAGAAGGAGGATGCAAAGGGCTCGTACCGATGAGGATAGAATTGAACGAAGCGAGGCCTACAGGGCGGCTAAACTGGCACTGAATAAAGAGATTAAGACTCGTAAGCGGGCGTGCTTCGAAAATCTCTGCCAGGCAGCCAACACGACCCCATGGGGTGATGCCTATAGAGTAGTCATGGCCAAAACGAAGGGCGCGTCAGCACCCCCAGAACGCGCCCCAGAGATGCTGTAGAAGATCGTGGAAACGCTGTTCCCGCGCCACGATACAAGACCATGGGCCCCCGTTTCCTATAGCCAAACCGGCCATAGCGAGGTAGCCCCGGTGACGAACGACGAACTCATTGCAATAGCAAAGTCGCTTAAGTTGAACAAGGCTCCGGGTCCGGACGGTATCCCGACATTAGCCATCAAGACGGCCATCGAGGCTAAGCCTGACATATTCAGAATGGCTATGCAGATGTGCCTAGACAGAGGCGAATTTCCGAAGAGGTGGAAAAGGCAAACATTGGTTCTACTGCCCAAACCCGGGAAGCCACCTGGCGACCCGTCGGCATACAGACCTATCTGCCTGCTGGACACCGCCGGAAAACTGTTGGAACGGATCATTCTGTCGAGGCTGATGGTCTATACCGCGAAACCCGATGACTCTGGTCTCTCGGATAACCAGTTCGGCTTCCGGAAGGGTCGATCGACGGTGGACGCTATTAGGGCTGTAACCAAAACGGCCGAGATAGCGCTCCAAAAGAAGCGAACAGGAATCCGCTATTGCGCAGTCGTCACGCTGGACGTTAAGAATGCGTTCAACAGCGTCAGCTGGACCGCCATTGAGTGCGCAATACACCACCTAGGAGTCCCGGTTAGCCTATGCCGGATATTGGAGAGCTACTTCCAGAATAGAGTCCAGAATAGAGCTACAAAATCACCGCAGGGGTACCGCAGGGGTCTATCTTGGGCCCGGTACTATGAAACGCGGCGTATGATGGCGTATTGAGGCTCAAACTTCCACCGGGCGTAAAGCTGGTCGGCTTCGCCGATGATATTACCCTCGTGGTATACGGCGAGTCGATAGAGGAAGTGGAACTGACAGCAACTCACGCAATTGGCATTGTGGAGGATTGGATGAGGTCGAGACATTTGGCACTCGCGCACCACAAAACGGAGATGGTGGTGGTAAACAACCGCAAGTCTGAACAGCAGGCAGTGGTCACCACAGGTGGATGCACGATCAACTCTAAGCGCTCACTGAAGCAATTGGGGGTCATGATCGACGATAAGCTGAAATTCGGAAGCCACGTAGAATATGCCTGCAAAAGGGCAAGCATGGCGATAATGGCATTGTCAAAGATAATGTCAAACAGCTCGGCAATAGTCGTGAGTAAGCATAAGCTGTTCGCGGCAGTAGCGGTCTCCATACTACGGTATGGCGCCGCTGCATGGTCGATGGCGCTAGTGGTTAACCGAAACGTGAAGCGACTTGAGAATACCCACAGGCTGATGTGCCTTAGGGTGGTGAGCGCATACCGCACGGTCTCAAAGGACGCGGTATGTGTGCTAGCGGGCATGATGCCCATAGCTTTACTGGTGGCAGAGGATGAAGAATGCTTCGAGCGACGCGGCATAAGAGGCGCGAGGCGTATCGCCAGAACCTCGTCTATGCTGAAGTGGCCGAAGCGAATGGGATTCCTCCAGCAATGGTAGATGGACACACAGGCTCATACCGAGCGTGTCCAAGTGGACGAGCAGGCCCCATGGCGAGGTGAATTTTCACTTGACTCAATTTCTGTCAGGCCATGGGTGCTTTAGGTGGTATCTGCACAGATTCAGACACGCAGGCTCCCCCGCATGTCCGGAGTGTGCAGACTGCGACGAGACCGCGAAGCATGTGCTATTTGAATGTCCACGTTTCGTGGAGCAAAGGTCGAGTATGCAGGAGGTATGCGGTAGAGATATCACGCCTGACAACATTGTTGAAAGGATGTGTATGGGGGCTGACAAGTGCACACTCAGATTTGATTACCGAAGTCGGTAAAATTGTACTGAGTTTTTGAACAGCAGAGTTAAGTCAGTAATAATTTGCAAGTACCGAAAACTCAGTAAACTAAGAAGCTTTCGAACTGTCAAATGAATACTGATTTAGTCAGTAATAGTTGATTCAACTTTTACTGACTTTTCGGTAATCTATTTTTTTGCTCTTTTTTAGTTTAAAAAATGTTGTTTCTTTCAGCTTTAATTCCTCCATTTCGATGAATAACTAAATTCCGATTCAATCGCCCTTGCTGTAGAAAGGAATGGAAATCCATAATACTACATACAGTTCTTAATATTTCCAGCAGAACTACATCTACCTTTTAGCTTCAAAATAAAAAGACTCGTTGCTGAAAAATCCTGCCGATGCGATGTTTGAGCTGAATGCATCCGTTGCGCAAACTTTGCCCCAACAGTGGTGTCCGATTCAGCTATTTGCTATATGAACAATTTGTTGAAGATCGTTCTTGTTTTGTTCCTCCGAAGCGAGGATTTTCCTGGGGATTTTTCGATACTTACAGCAAAGGTGAATGAATCGGAATTGGAAAATCATTCTGCATTCTGAAGATGGCGTCGGGTTCGGGATCTGATGCTCGGAATTTCATCTTGTTTTTTTTTTTTCTATTTTTGACAGCTGACACATGAGTGATTATTGTTTTAACGAAACCTCAGTAAAACTAAGCCATTACTGAAAAGTCGGTACTTCCTTTTTACTGACTTTTGCTTCTGTTCAGTAAATCTTTAATTTTGCGGTAATATCAGTACAAACAATTACCGTGTTCAGTAAACCGTCAAATGTTATTGCTGAACATCAGTGATGATGAATAAAAAGTGCAGATTGAGTGTGCAGGGGAGGGTGAACAAATCAAGGCGGTAGCTGGTGGAACGCTTACCATTAGAGTGTACTCATGTACGGTCCCCCCCCTTCTCGAAGTCATCCCTAACGGGCGTACCGCGAAGGTAAGGAAGAGAGAGAGAATGAGTTTTTAGTGGGTCGATCCCCACATCACCCGAGGAACCACCTCTTGGGTATCTGTCGCAGGTTTTCTCATTCTATATAAAAAAAAATAGGGCATAATAATAATAATCGTCGTTCTAGATTCATGTCAAAACAAAATACAGTAAGCACCCGATTTTGTCAGCCAATGATAGCATTTTGGGCTGACAAAATCGGGTACCTGACAAAATCGGGACATTTTTTAAAATATTTTTTTTTTATTCATGAAAAATTGTTCTGAGTACGTCAGAAACGGAAATAGGTGTGGAGGGTCTGCTTTAGGTTCGTTCAAATATTACGTAACGCCAATGAGGGGAGGGGTCCAGCGATGTGTTACGCTTTAGACGCGGATAGCGTCTAAATTTTGCCAAATTTTGCGTTACGTAATATTTAAACGAGCCTTTTGTGGTAAAAAAAAAACGAATGGGTGCTAGGGCACAGATAAAAATGGTATTTGGTAAAGCTAACATTCAGTGCTTTTTACAGTAGAACTATTAAATCTTTCATTTCTTTATCTTCTTGTCATAACATTCCTACTGGAACACAGTCTTCTCCTAGCTTATAACAGTTGTAGTCTACAGAAGACAGATATCACTGATTAGCACAGCTTAAATCATAACATCTAACTTTAGCTGTCAACAAATGAAAATGAATCAACATCTGATTGACAATTGTAGACACTCATACTGCCCAAATTAGCTACGTTTCTGCTGCCGTTCCACTTTATTTTCCAGAGCCTAATCTCTAAACAATCACTGGAGAAATCTATGAATAAATATTTAGGGGAATTTCTGGAGAAATTACCCGAGGAATTTCGGAACTTAACCCTCAATACACTCCCGATGGAATCCCGTAAATTGGGTTTTTAAATTTGGAAAAATGCATTATTTTTTTGATTTTATACGAAAGAGCACCTTTTTCTGAGCCACTATGATTTTTTTCAGAATTTTAGAACTTTTTTTTGATACCTAAAATCAATTTCAAAGAGATATTTCGAAATCACCTTTTGACAGCTGGGAAACTGTTTGACAGCTCCGCCCAGTACAAAATGCAACGAGGGGTGATTCGACAAATCGCTCACATACAAACTTCTAATTGATTTTTAAATAGGTTCCCGGGCACCAAAATTCATGAAAATTTGGATTCCGGCTCAGTTTGGCATGCAGATTCAGAATATGGAATTAGCTCAACACCGCTAAAGAAGCCAATTGTTTCTGCAAAAAAAACTTAAGCTTCGCTTACGTGTGATCCCTTCTAGAAGGAATTCTTACTGCAACCTCCTTAGAAATCCCTAGAGGCATTCCCGGAGCATTTTCTGAAAAATCATTGAAGGAATCCCTATTGCAATCTTTGAAGAAATCTTCTTGAGAAATCTATGGAGAAATTGCTGAAAAAAGTACTGGGGAAATATCTAAAGCAGTGAAGAAATAACAGCTGAAATGGGATGTTTAATTCTAGCATGAATTCCAGGAGAATTTCCAACGAGATTTTCTAAAGCAATACCAAGAGATTTTCGTATAGGAATACCAATAGGTAACCCTGGAAAAAATCTGAAGAGGGTCCACCGGAAAATCCATAGAGGATGCCCAATTGGGAAATCTAACAGAGGATATCATAGGAAGAATATTAAGAATATCAATGCATGAAAAATTCTTAGAGAAATATCTGAAAGGGTTCTAATAGAAATCTCCAGAAAAAATCTAGAGGAACCCCAGCAAAAATTCCAGGACTATCAAAGCAGATATGTATGGAGAAATCCCAGCGGGATGACCTGGATAAAGCCACGTAGCAATTGTAGGAGGAATTATTGGAGAAATCCTTAGAGAAACCCCTGGATACATCGCTGTAGGAGTTCATGCTGAAATTTTTGGAGAAAGCCCTGCAAGAATATCAGCAAAAAATTTGGAGGAATCCTAGCAGGAGTTCCTGAACGAATCTCAAGAAAAGCTTCTGGGGAAATTTCTAGAGGAATTCCTATAATATGCGTAATAACTGAAGGCCTTAATAGAGGAACATTTTAAGATATCCCTAGAAGAACTCCTGAAGCAAACCTAAGAGAAATTCTTGAAAAAATCCCTAGGAAAATTGCTATTCATCAGTAGGTTGGCTCCAAGGGTACGTTCTCTTCCATTTGGGAAATTCATGTCTTCTGTAGATTTATTCATGGACTAATGCACGGAGTATCCATATAGAAATTATTGTAGAAATATCTGCAGAATTCTCTGTATACATCACTAGAGGAGTTCCTGTAGAAATTACTGGATAAAGTCCTACAGGAATACCAGCAAGAATTTCTGAAGGAAGCTTAACAAGAGTTCCTGAAGGAATCCTTGATGATATCATAGGAAGAATGCATGAAAAATTCTTAGAGAAATATCTGAAAGGGTACTAATAGAAAATTCCAGAAAAAAATCTTGGAGGAACTCCAGCATAAGTTCCAGGACTATCAAAGCAGATATGTATGGAGAAATCCCAGCGGGATGACCTATATAAATCCACGTAGCAATTGTAGGAGGAATTATTGGAGAAATCCTTAGAGAAACCCTTGGATACATCGATGTAGGAGTTCAAGCAGAAATTTTTGGAGAAAGTCCTGCAAGAATATCAGCAAAAAAATTGGAGGAATCCTAGCAGAAGTTCCTGAACGAATCCCAAGAAAAGCTTCTGGAGAAATCACGGAAGGAAGGCCTGGAAAAATCTTATAAAGACACATCTGAATGAATCGTTGTAAAATCCCAGAAAGAATTCCTTTAAAAGCCTCCAGCGATTCTTGTAGAAACACCAGCAAAATACTTACAAGAAATCAAGCAAAAATTCTTGAAAGAATCACCGAAACAATTTCTGGGGGATTCCCCCTTGAATTCCTTAAGGCACAGAGAAACAGACGTCACACTCTGCTCGCTTCCCATCGATCACCTTTTTAACGGTTGATTCAAATATTCGATAAGTGGTCAATAGGCCACTCGCGATGCAGGCATCGTTTTTACTTCTGTTTGACATTTGCTAATTATCACCACCTAGTGGTGGCCCGGCCAAGCACAGTTATTGGGCGATAACGTTTTCGTGTCGATGTTTTTTATATGAAATTTGTTCAAAGTATTGCGTCTTTGTGTTTAAGGGTTCCTAATGGATAAATCGCTGGAAGAATTCCGATAGTAATTTTTGAAGCAATCCAAGCAGGAAATCTACAACACAAATCTCATAATAAAAAAAAAATAAAAGTTCTCATAAAATACTAAGCTGAGGAGCACGCTGTGTCCCAGTTGGAACGTTACGCCAACAAGAGAGAGAGAACTAGAATCTTTTAGCAATTTAATACAATGTTGGTTTAAAACGTTGGCTACACACTTAGAAATTCTTCAATTTGTACAAAACAGAATCACCAAAGAACGTAAACGTTTTCAAGGCTGAATCACAAATTGGATTCAATTTTACGTGCATCATGTAAGTGCTGGTTGGTTGAGTTGGATGTCAAAAAATCCGTTTCACCAGAAACGTAGAATCAGTATCACGTTCATCAGCCACCTTCTAACTCGGTGAAATAGCCGAGAGGTAATCTATGTGACAGTATTTTACTTTTCTATGTAGTATCTGTCAAATCGGTTCTAGCGATTGCTAGACGCTAAGAAAAAATAAGCTTTTTTGGGGTGTCTTGAAAAACGTAAATTTACATGTTTCAACCTCTAAATTTGTGTTTTTGAAGATGCTCGTATATGTCAGGTCCAGGACACTTAAAATTACATGATATTTTCTAGGTGTGTAGGGTTGCTAAAATGGCATAAATGTGTTAGTTTGCAAAAAAAGTTTACACATTAATTTTTCTATTTAAGAAAAGGCTGACAAAATCGGGGGTAGACAAAATCGGGGGCTGACAAAATCGGGTCCCCACTGTATCATCATCCCCATGATATTTCCGAATGAATTAGGATATCTTTCGCAAACAGTTGGTGTAATTGATGCAACATTTACCAAATTTTGTTACCTAAAGAAAAATATGATTTAACCATATTTTCTTAAAAGTGCTACACAACTTCAAATCCCCTTTATCCCTTTCGGGACGGAGCTCAACAAAGTGAAATTTCCATACAAATTGCTCAACTTTGGTTCTGTAGAAATTGTTACCGACAATGTCGTCAACAATGAAAGGCAAATTTTGAGTAACTTTCCGTTTTTGTTGAATATTTAAAATTTTGTTAAAAGTTATTAAGATAAGTTTATGCTATTGTTAGTAAAAATATTCATGCACTATTAAAAGTATGTGTTAGTTAAAATAAAATCTAAATATTTTTGTTAAAATTATAAACATGATGTTAGGAAGTGAAGCTCCAAAAAACATTTGAGAACCACTGCTATATTGTAAAAAAAAAATATCGCATTTATAACGCTTGGATGCAAATGACATACACAGGTTTTGAGTTCAATTTTATTCTAGGATAAACATCTGCTATCTGGGGTCTAAGTTTCCTATGTATTTTCATCAACCATGCAAAGATGTTTTTGAAAGATTTTATCTCAATAGAGCACAGAGGTACAGTGCAATGCATTGTATGTCCTCCCTCAGTAGAAAATCATTGGAAAACATGGTATTTTTCAGCAGCACTGTCTCACATTTATTAGGAAAACTTCACAAAATGTTAGTGAAAGTAGTAAACATGTTTTGTAATCTGGGATTTTTTTAAATATTATATTTCTGTGCAAAAGAAATTCATGAAAAATAGGTAAAAAAAGTCCGTTGCAAATGTTAGTGGGGAATTTTTATAATTTTATAACATTTAAGGAGATTTTTTTACTGTAGATTACGAAAAACACTAAATGAACAAAACGTGTACCTTAGACCTGTTCACTTTTTTGACCTACCCGTGTCACATCAAATTATCAATCCACATGTAAAAACAAGGCTTCAGTCCGAAAATGAGCCAAATTGATAAAGGTTTAGAGGTGTATCAAAAATCAATTTTGTGTTTTTTCAAGCATTTTCAGGAAAATGTACTCAAATATCCAGAAAATTGCACCGAAAATACCGTTAGAATATAGTTAGAACAATACTCTACAACTTTGCCGAAGACACTATGGTGTTTAAATCAGTGAACCAAAATTCAACCATCGCGCACCAATAACGACAATGTCGCAACCTGAATTTGTTGCGACATTCTACCCAATGCGACATCGGTTTGTCCCAACTTGAACAGAATAGGACAAAGATCGTGCACCACGAGTTTAGAGATTTTTAAGCCTTGCATTGTGATTTTCGAGCGGTAACTTCGAGTTGGTAAACCCTGCAACGCTGCTGAATATGTATTATCAAAAAGAATCGATTTTGGGTTGGTAATAACTGATTATTCACGAGTTGAAAAGTACGCAACAAATTCAGCTTCTGTTTTGTCTGCAACAAAAAATTTCGAGATCATGTCATTATCTGCGATACGAACATATCGTCCATACATCATTTTAGTGTAGGAATTCGTTTTCATTGACTAATTATCAAAAGTTTGTCACGTTGATACTAAAAATTGTACAGAGTTGCTAGCACAAAATAAATCAAAGTTACCCATGATTGAAACGTCATTACACTTCTTTGTCTCATCTGCATTACTTTCAAATTAGTGTAGATGGTTGAGCATGAGATTTTCGATTCGAAGATTCAAGGTTCGAGTCCTGGAATAGGATTTTTTTGCGTCTCGATCCAGCTATAAACTAATGAAACTACGCACTGCATCTCATTGCAATTTGGCATCATAGCCTTGTTTCGCAACCGTAGAGTGCATAGTGAATGAAGTTTCCCTTCATCGTGTAGTTGTGTTAATTTGTGGGTAGATAGATACAAGTAAGAAGCAGTTCCATCATCGTATTGAATTGTTTTAGCTAAATTGATCGTTATCAAGCTGATGCTCAATATTTCGCCCAGCTGATCTCGTCGACACGATTTATTGTCAACAAGTAAACTAAATATCTAGCTAGTCCTGATCCTGAAATGGGCTTAATTGGCAGGTCCCGATCATTATTATTTGGGAGATTGCGTGTAAGTCATGGCAGATTCATCATCCTAACTGCTACAAAGAAAGAAAAAAAAATTATCATGTATTTGAGCTTGAACCTGGGACCTTCTGATCCGCAGGCTCGAGCCTTATCATCTGCACCATTTCTGATACTTAAATCAAAAGACATTAGAATACGATGGTATGACGTCTTAATCATGGGTAACTTTGTTTGACCGTGTAGCTGCCGGCTTAGAATAGCACTACGGACCCCTGTTCCGGGGGTAAAAGTCCACCAAACAGGGAACCCCAATCCAAGGTGTCAGGCGACCCGTGCTGATGGATGAATGATTGAGGGGGTTTTAAAGATGATCGATCGTTAACGGAGCCCGTAACGTGGGTAGATCACCTTTTCGTGTTGCGTTACGGAGTAAAATCTACCGAAACCTAGTGTCGTCCTATACTTTTCCAATTTTGGAATATGCGTTTTGGCAATTCAAGGAATCATAGCATTTAGTCCTTGTCACTGGTATCGTGGTAGCTTACGGTCTCTAAATAAAACTAAGTTAGTTGCAGATAGTTAAAAACCTCGCCGTTCGAAGCTAAACTTGATGCAAAGGACATCAAATCGGGTTAGGAATCCATATATGTACTAACTCTTCAAAGACAGGTAAGTGCTGGTATGCAAGGAACATACTAGAATCCTTATTACTGAACATATGTTCCATCATTGGAATGGTATTGCTGCTAATGTTAAAACCCGGGTTCTAAACTTCTTACTGGGGAGAATTTAGCAGTAAAACAAGGGTGATGCTAGGTTTCCGATGCATGGCCAATATCAGTACTCTTGTTTTGTTTTCTAAGAAAACAAATCAAAAACTGTATCAAAATCGATACTTTATTGCCCCTCAATGGCAATTGGGTTGTTTAGTGAATAAAATATTGATGATTAACCTGGGCTTGTTAGGGGAATATGCAAATTCTTAGTGGAATTCAAAGGAACCGTACTTAACCCGATTTTCTTTGAATAAAATATTGCTATTTTCTATAACCTAATCGAAAGAGCTGATTTTTCTAAATATAACGTTCCAGGACACATAAGTCTTCGTGTAGAAAAATAATTGAGAATATCGACAGGAAAGTAAGATAAACGCAAAAATATATTTAACATTTTGTGGAGAATATCTTTAAAAAATCAATGGGCAGTACGAAACTTGTCAATAGAGCTAGCTTTTTTAAAATCTTTGCTAGTTAATTTCTATATGGAGGGATTGAAAAACAAAAAATCAAAATCAATCAATGATGTCACCATAATTCCATAACACAATCAGGACAAAAACTTGTTGAGCATACGTGATTTTTTACTTTGTATGTGTTTTTGGGAAGTTCTTATATGACATTTTTAGAAAAATACCTTAAAAATTCAAATTTCACCAAATAGCAAATTGTGAATAACTCTTAAACGGATAGAAAAAACGCAATGCTGTCTTCGGCAAAGTTTTTCCTCATAAAATTTCCGATCTTTTCATGGAAATTGTTTTAAATTAGCATAAGGTTCAGATACTTTTTATGATGGGTTAAATGCACAGTATATCAAAAAATGACAAATTTTAGTAAATTCAAAAATTCAGTATCAAAAAGTTACCGGCAAAACATGTCGGTAATTATTTTTCCCAAGTACTTGTGATCCATATCAAGCTGCAAAAAATATTAAAATAGTGGGTATTGTCAATTTTTGTACGGTAAAAAATATTTGTATGAAATTTATTATGAAAAATGTCCATTTTTCAAAAATCTCGCCGGGGCGACCTCTAAACGTCATTTCTGAAAGTTGCCGTCATACAAAAGTTTGTTTCTAACACCCTTAGCTATCATTTGCTGGGTGAGCCCCCAAGCCTTTTGACCATGTGCAATTTTTGGGACAACCTACTAAGGATACGGGTAATGTCACAATAGATCTAAAAACTGATCGCAGTGACAAACCCGAGCAGGAATTTTAATTCGTGCTGGTAACTCTGTGCGATTTTTAGTATCAACGTGACATACTTTTGATAATAAGTCAATGAAACCGAATTCCTACACAAAAACGATGTAAATATGGACGAAATGTTCGCTACACAAAGGATTAATAGCTAATCAAGTTAGTCACGTAAAATAATGTAAAATTACATGACTTATATGTAAAATCGTAAAAATATCGTGTTTTTTCGTGATTTTTTGACTAAAATTGTTGAATAAATACGCAATTTAAACACCGTAGTGTCTTCGGCAAAGTTGTAGAGTATTGTTCTAACTATGTCCTAACGGTATCTCCTGCACCTTTTCGGAGCAATTTTGTGAATTTCTGAGTCAATTTCTGTGAAAACGGCTAAAAAAACGGCTCAAAAATCGATTTGATACACCTTTAAATCTTCATCAATTTGGCTCAATTTTGGACTGAAGACTTTTTCTTGCATGTGGATTGATAATTTAATGTGTCACGGAGAATCAGAGAAAAAAAGTTTCAAAGTGAACAGGTCTAATGTACCTATACTCATTATAAAAAAAATGTTTGTATGCTAAAAAATCTACACATGTTAATCTGAAAATGATGGAAGGCTTTTGAAAAATCACTGCGTTGGTATTTAAAATACGACACTTTTAAGTGTGGTTTAAAAAAACACGATTTTATTCAAAATCCTTGTGAAAATCTTAATCGTTGTTCATTCGTCGTTGCTGCGACTGATAGAGAAAGGACAGCAACTCAATGTTATTTCCATACTGTTATTTCTTTATTTCGTCAATCCAACGTAGACTAGTACATAGACATAAACATATACATAAATTTTGTTTTCTATTTCTAATTAATGCATTTTATTATTTTTTCATAGGGGTCTAAAAAGTAGTTCGTTCAAACTATGCGTGTCTATTTCTGTTGTTATTGAAATATTGTTTCAGATTATGCCGAGACATTGTAAAGTCAATCATTTCGCAATGTTCATTATAGATTGACATCATTTGATTAATTGGTCAAAATTTAGCGTAATCCGTCCGATTATAACAAGTTTTAAAAGATGTTCGACTACGAAGACGTCGTGTAGGCGCATAGAAATTGAATTTAGATAAAATTTTAGATGAGTAAATTCGTTGCGAAATAATATCATTTACAAATGAGATCATGGCGATCTCACGACGCTCTTTTAATGTCTGAAGGTTTATAAGCATGCAGCGTGCTTCATATGATGGAAGAGGAAATACTGTCCAACCTAGTTTCCGAAGAGCATATAATAGAAATTGTTTTTGTACTGATTCTATCCTGTCGATGTGCGTTATTCTGAAAGGGGACCAGACAACGCTGCAATATTCCAGAATTGACCTCACATAAGAAATGTACAGAGTTTTTATTGTATACGGGTCTTCAAAATTGTAGCTGAAGCGTTTTATAAATCCATGCATATTATTTGCTCTATGGATGATCGTATTGTAATGGTCTGTGAAAGTTAGTTTAGAATCCAAAATAACTCCTAGATCCCTAACTCTTTCACATGTTTCTACTTCTTGGTTTCCTAGAGTAATTGCGCTAGTAGGTGTGCTTAGTTTTCTGCTAAAAGTTATTAAATTACACTTTTTAACATTCAGCTGCAACTAGCTTTTAGAGCACCATTTGTAAAAAATATGAATTTCCTTCTGAAATATACTTATATCTTGGTTATTCCTGATTTCCAAAAAGAGCTTCATGTCATCAGCATAGATAAGTAATTTAACTTTTTCAAGAATGAAGGAAATGTCATTTACGTACAGTATGAATAAAAGGGGACCTAGATGGGAACCTTGAGGAACTCCAGATGTGACTTGAATTGGATTAGATTGTTTTCCATTGAATTTTATTATTTGTTCTCGGTTCGTGAGATACGACTCAAGCCACTTTAGAAGCCCGAGTTCTATTCTATTTTTCTGCAATTTGAAGAGTAACAATGGAATATCAATCCTATCGAAAGCTTTACTAAAGTCGGTGTATAGAGCTTCTACGTGGTTGCCATTATTCATGGCATTCAACGTGTAGTTGATGAATTCTATAAGGTTTGTAGCAGTAGAACGTCCCTTAAAGAATCCATGCTGCTTATCTGTAATTCTGTGTTTTAATTGAATAAATATTTTTTCGTTAATCATTGCTTCAAACAGCTTAGGAATGCAAGAAATAATGGTTATTCCACGATAATTACGTACGTCTGATTTTTTTCCTGATTTAAAGATCCTGATCTCTATCTAAACGCAACGATATGTATTGGCACGTTTAGTCGTTATCCCTGCCAAGATTACTTTTCCATGTATATATTTTAATCAAAAATAATCCCACCAATCGGTTTTCCCCCGAAGCACACTCTAGTACATTTTACTATTGCTATGCCACACAACATGATGAATTCCATCTCACCACAAAATCCAATTTGTATCAATCCATTTTCCAAGAATGAGAAAATGATCCATACCTGACAGCGATATGCCCTCCCTCAGACCACCAAACGAATCCATTTGGCTCCATACTTTCCTTATAGAGATTGATTGGTTTGAATACGTTTTTTATCCCCTATCCGGGCGGATCAATTTTCTTTTCATTAAAAACCACCCGCAGTACAGCATACGAAGCAAAAGGCAGTCAGAAGGCCTGGAAATTGAACCGAATCTTGTTTGATCTCTTATGGTGGCGTTGAGGTTATTTTAAATTTTCCTGAAGTATTTTGATATGCACCTAAATGAATTTATTAGCGACTCGATCTCAGCGCAATTGGCTGAAAAGCACCGACACGTGTAGCTTCCCATGTAACGAGAAACGTGGAAAAGCGGCGTTCTAAAAAGTTGACTTCCCCGGCAAATATTTTATTTGCCACGTTTTGCGTATGTGCAATGCAATATGTTGTGATTCCCGTTTTCCGCGATGAATTGATAATGTTGTGTAAACTTTGGTTTCGTGTAACCCCGATAAATGACTGATGATGTGAAAAATATTCATCCCGTACGTAGAGCGATTGTGACTGTGCGTGCATCTCATGGTAGACCATGCCCGTAAGGCGTATTTGGGAATGTTTTGAATAGCTACATGAAGCTGAATTCGTGCGTAAATGATTCATCATCATTCGCGCATTTTACGTAAAATCATTCAAACCCGGGCAGATCATCAGAGATGATACCGCCGTAACCGCCTGAGTTCGTTTTCGATCACATTGGCACAAATACCCGCCATCGAAGCGTATCATTGAGAGAAATAATATTTTGCCATCGTTCGGGAAAATATGAATTTTCGGGGGGCGAATCACATGTGTGATGTGCACCAAGCTCAATTGTTATGATTATAAACAGAATTCTGCAGGGTAAAGTCCCTAAAACTGATACACAACCGCTCCTAATGCTTTTCAATCATGTCCATCCACGTGGATTAAATGAAAATCTACCCTGAAGCAACAAAAAAAAAAGGATATTGAACGCCAGTTGAAAATCCTTTCCGCTCTTAAATCATTACAATAAAAATAGTAATCCAAGCGAAACCCACGCTACTAGACGGCTTCGGCTTCAGGCGCTTAAGCTACCGCCCGTTGTCATTCCGGACACTTACTGAACCACAAGACCGATTATATATGATGTCAATAAAACAAGATGACACTTCGTATGGTGTTTCATTTTTCCAACGTGGCGTCATAAGGCATTTTCCGTTGCCCTTTTTCTTACTGTTCAGAAGGTGATTCTTACTTTCTTTCTCCTAAAGGACACTTCATGGCGGGTGTTTTTTATGAGATTTTTTTTCATCTGGCAGGCGAAAAGATAGCTCAATGCACTGTCTGATCTTTATCATTGAGATGAGCTGTCGTTGTCATAAACGAAGCACAACGCCTCATCAGGAGCCAACCATGTATCTTCATTGGATCGTAAATAGGAGAGACATGGGTGTGGATTTTGCACAAAACCATTGAGAGGTAACAAATTGCATGGTTTTTTATACGAGTGAAAAACTAAGAAAACATATTTTCAATGTGATGTCTTTCTAGGTTTCTAAATTTTTACATACCTTTTCTCAAAGTCATATTTAATGACACGAATGCACTAGTGTACAGTGTCATAAATAAATAGATTTAACGAATCTTCGGCGACAGGCCGAAGGCCGGTGGTAGTGGATGACTTTAATGCCTAGGCCGTGGAATGGGGAAGCCGTCTCACGAAGCAGCTAAGTCATATCCTGTTAGAGACATTGGCCATACTAAATGTCGACCTGGCTATTGTCGGTACCAAGAGTACCTTTAATCGGAACAGTGCGGAGTCGATTATTGACGTTAATTTTTGTAGTCCTGGCCTAACAAGTAGGTAGTTCGAACTGGAGAGTAGACGATAGCTACACTCACAGCGATCACCTGACAGTTCGCCACAGTATGGACTACAACAACAGCAGGCAGCCGGTAGAGGAAGAGGTGGATAGGGTCTCCAGTTAGCCTAGTGGTTAAGGCTTTGGATCGCCAATCCGGAGACGGCGGGTTCGATTCCCGTTCCGGTCGGAAAAATTTTCTCGACTTCCTGGGCATAGTGTATCATTGTGCTTGCCTCACAATATACTAATTCATGCAATGGCAGGCAAAGAAAGCCCTCCAATTAATAACTGTGGAAGTGCTCAAAGAACACTAAGTTGGAGAGAGGCTGGCCAAGTTCCAGTGGGAACATAGAGCCATACAGAAGAAGAAGAAGAAGAAGGATAGGCCAACGCCAAGCCCTCGAAGGTGGAAGACATCATACTTCGACGAAGGGGGTATTTATAGAGGCCCTCTGCCGTGAGCGAAACCTACTTCGTTTAGACGAGCTGGTAGCGGTGCTCTCACGTGCGTGTGATCATGCTTAGACGAGTCCACTTTAAAAATGGGAGACCACCTGCTTACTGGTGGACTCAAGCGATTGTGTATCTGCGCCGCGCCTGCATAAGGGCGGATGCAGCGAGCGCGATCTGAGGAAGAGCGAAGTGAACGACGGGTGGTGTTTCCCGCTGTAAAAGCAGCCAATGTGAATCCGTGGGGTGATGCCTAGAGGATCGTGATGGCCAAGACGAGAGATGTAATGACTCCTACTGAGCAACCTCCAGAGATATTGGAGGGGATCATCAAGGGGCTTTTGCTGCGTATTGATCCTAGTCCTTGGCCTCCTATCGTAGGACAGCCGGGAACTGTGGCTGGCGATAAAGAGAGGGTCACCGATGTTGATCTTGCGGAGATAGCATAGTCCCTTAGCGTAGATAAGGCCCCAGGTCCGGACGGAGTTCCGAACCTGGCTATTGCAGAGGCTCCCGAGATGTTCAGGTCTGCTATGCAGAAATGCCTGGACGAGGGAGTTTTCCCAGAAGTATGGAAGAGGCAGAGCCTGGTTCTATTGCCAAAGGCGGGGAAACAACCCGGAGACCCGTCGGCATATAGACCAATATGCTGTGAATGGTCTCTCGAGTAGTCAATACGACTTCCGGAATGGGAGGTCGACCGTAGACGCTATCCTGTCGGTTACAAAAAACACCGGGAAAGCACTCGAGCATAAGAGAAGGGGGATTCGCTACTGTACAGTAGTGACTCTTGTTACCTCTGTGATAGGTCCCAATCCCAATTTTGCATTTTTCTTTTTGTTTTTTTTTTCTTCGTTTTCTTGTTTGTTTTCATTTGTAAATAATTATGCTTAAGTACTAGAATAAATAAACCAAACCTGTAAATATGTAAATAATTTCCTATACTCCTTTCCTATGATACCAGTTACTTTAAACTTCCTGTAAATAATAAAACCATATGAATTTGCTAAAATGAAATAAAATAAATAAATTTGAATTTGAATTTCCGTGCCCTGTCATCCCTTTGATATCTCAACGCTAAACCATTCCCTATCCTATGTAAATATTCATCATGGCGCGCGGTACCAACTTTCCGGAGACAAACCCTCCCGGGAAATGTTCTCCTATGCTTGGAATTTGCGGAGTCAGCGAATGCCTTATAAGCCTAAGCAAGCTCAGGCCAAGGCCTCTTTTTGGTAACAAAATTCCAATTCCGTCGCTAAAACCCGGACCTGATGGTGTACCATCAACGTTTCTCAAAGCGAACGCTGTTTGTCTCTTGGAACCTCTCCTCCTGTTATTTAGACTCTCGCTTTCTAGTGGGATTTTCCCATCTTGTTGGAAAATAGCTGAAATGTTTCCCATGCACAAAAAGGGTAGCAAGCGTGACGTTAATAACTACCGAGGAATAACTTCATTAAGCGCTGTTTCGAAGCTTTTTGAGCTGGTGGTTATGGACTCCTTAAATTCCCACTGCAAACAGTACTTGAGTGCTGATCAACACGGATTCACTTCTGGACGTTCTACAACTACGAACCTGCTGTGCCTTACATCATACATCACGAATGGCATGAATGCTCAGGCTCAAACGGACGTAATTTACACTGATTTAACTGCCGCATTCGATAAGTTGAACCACGAGATCGCAATCGCAAAACTTGATAGATTAGGGATTAGCAATAATCTCCTTGGGTGGTTCCGTACATATCTTACTGGTCGTCAACTGGTGGTAACTATAAGTGACGTTCGCTCAGATAGTTTTCGTGCAACTTCCGGTATACCGCAGGGCAGCCATCTTGGCCCCGTTCTTTTTCTTCTATACTTCAACGATGTTAATCACACTGTTCGAGGACCAAGATTATCTTTCGCAGACGATCTTAAGCTATTTCTGCGGGTCTGTTCAATTGCCGACTGCAGTTTCCTTCAAGCTCAGATCGATGCCTTCGCGAACTGGTGCATACTTAATCGGCTATCGGTGAATCCAGCGAAGTGCTCGGTTATTTCTTTCTCCAGAAAGAAGCGGACAATAATCTACAGCTACAATTTGCTAGGAACGCCTAACCAACGAGTACATTGTATCAAGGATTTGGGGGTGCTGCTGGATGCAAAACTGTCATACTCGCAGCATATTTCATACGCTGTTGACAAAGCGTCACGAACTCTCGGCTTTGTTTTCAAGGCGGCGAAGAAGTTTACCGATATCTATTGCCTCAAGTCGCTGTATTGTGCTTTGGTGCGAT
Organism: Aedes albopictus; assembly: GCF_035046485.1. Classification (NCBI taxonomy): domain Eukaryota; kingdom Metazoa; phylum Arthropoda; class Insecta; order Diptera; family Culicidae; genus Aedes; species Aedes albopictus. The sequence continues at coordinate 295,018,845 of NC_085137.1, forward strand.
CAACACTAGAATACTGTTCTGCAGTCTGGAGCCCGAACTACAACAATGGCAGCGACCGCATTGAGAAAATACAACGGCGCTTTCTCCGTTTCGCGTTGCGCAGGTTGCCTTGGAGGGATCCAATTCGTCTACCGAGATACAAAGATCGCTGCAGATTGATCGACCTGGACCCTCTGCGGATTCGACGGGACGTATGTAGAGCACTGACCGTTGCTGATATCTTCCAAGGGAGAATTGAGTGTCAGGCTTTGCTGGAGCAGCTAGACATCAATGTTCAACCTCGACTGCTGCGCAATAATGCTATGTTTAGGATTCCTTTCCGTCGAAACAAATATGGTTTGAACAGCGCCATGACCAGACTTCAGCGTTTGTTCAATAGAGTAGCGGCTGTATTTGACTACCATCTACCTAGGGAGGCGCTTCGTCGCAATTTTAGAACTTTTTTTTTTCAAATAATACTTGATCTGTAAGATACGTGTCGATTTTATTTTAATTGTTTGTGATAAGGTTGATAGTTTTAAATTGTACTGTTTTTGTTATAATTTAAGTTAGACATCATTGGGACTTCGCATAGTCTGTTGATGAGTAATAAAGATAAAGATAAAGATAAAGATAAAGAACAGTTTAAACGTTCCGTTATCTCAAAAGTTTTATTCCACTCCCCTCAGGAACAAAATTCATAAAGTGAGTGCAGTACAAATTTCTGCCAGTGATTTCGGTGAAACGTTTTGTTACCGAGAGTGACCAAGAAGCTGCGACATCCATCAGTCTGGTGCAACGGACGAATTTCCCGCCAGCCCCCGGATAGCAAAGGACAGCTAACCGCCACCGTCAAAACGCAGGTGAAGCTGCCGTTATCCAGAGCTCCAACCCGGCCGTCGCCATAGCTGTCGGCAAGCATTCCGGCCCGCTCGATATTCCCTGGACGAAAGACATTCGTTCTGAAGGACGAAAAGGTACCACTACGACGTCACAGGTGAAATATTAGTGCATTCCTTAACCCGTTGAATTCCCCTCCATTGAATTTGTAGAATAAATCTAACCCTTGAATTTGAAACAAATATCTAGTAAAAAGCATAATTATTTCGCGCGCAATTCCCTTTCCTCTCTCTTATGTGTTATAAATTGAATTCGCAGTGCAAGATTGGGAAGTGAGTCCGCCCAACAGTTATCACATTTCTCCCGGACAGACCCTGAGAGGGCTAAGTGTAAATAGTTATTAAAATTTTTTATTGTAAATATTTTTTTGATGATAGTGAATTTTTAATTTGAATTAGTTTTTTGCTCTTTTTCTTAGTGTTAGTGTTTTTCTTTACCTTTTTCTTAAATTATATTGAATTAAATAGTAAATTAGTAACACTCTTTATGTAAGGAATGCGTTTAATAGCGCCAGTTGGCCAGATATTGCAGATGCGCACCTGCGTCTGGGGATACCCGGGTATCTGTACAAGATTCTCGGAAGTTACTTACAGAATCGAGTACTAGTTTACGACACAGAGGTGAGTCGGAAGTGCTTTCACATAACCTTAGGAGTCCGCGAGGTTCCATCCTGGGTTTGGTGTTATGGAATGTCATGTACGACGAGCTGTTGAATTTAGAGTTCCCGGTGGGAGTGGACATTGTTGGCTTTGCTGACGACATTACGCTTGAAGTCTACGGTGAGTCGATCGAAAACGTGGAATTGACTACCACCCACTAGATCAAGGTTGTGGAGGCGTGGATGAAATCCAGAAAACTGGAGTTGGCTCACCACAAAACTGAGGTGATGGTTACACTGATCACCGCTGGCTGCTTCGACTTCCGGTTGTTCACAACCATCACCTCAGTTTTGTGGTGAGCCAACTCCAGTTTTCTGGATTTCATCCACGCTTCCACAACCTTGATGTAAGCGATTGCACTATCACGTCGAAGCGCTCCGTCAAACACTTGGGCGTGATGATCGGGCACCCGTGCCCCCTCTTTCATCACCCTCTTTCTCATGTATGTTTAGGAGAGTGAGTAAGAAAAAAGACTAGCTAACTACGCCAATGAACGTGCCCTTGGAGTTTTCGAACGGAAGGTTTAGCGAACCATCTAAAGAAGTGCAGATGGAAGACAGGACTTGGAGAAGGCGAATGAATTGCGAGCTGCATCAGCTGCTGAGCGAACCAACCACACCGCGAAAATCGGGGGGCTATGGTAGGCAGATCACCCGATTGAAATGGTTCTCGAGAGCCATCCATAGGATACAAGAAGACGATCAAGTGGAAGACGATTTGCGGACCCTTCGCAGAGTGCAGAACTGGAGACGCACAGCCTTGGACCGAGTAGAATGGAAACGAATTCTACGTACAGCAGAGTGACCGGCAAGGTAAGGTAAGCGTTTATCGGCCGACTCTAACATGAGGAACATAAATACGCTGTTGGGAACTGCTTCGAACCCGGAGAACAATTATTCTTCCCATATGACCCCATAATACCGTAACGTAGAAAACGGTAGCCAAATCATAAACCCAAAAAAGTCACAACCGATAGATTGTATTTTTATGACATTAATGTATCGGTCAATGGAAAATAAATCAAAACTCATTTTCACCCCATCTCGCAAAACTTTCTTTTCGTTCTATCATTGTTGTCGGTCACTTCAAACCAACCACCACAGCGCGCGGCAGCGTAGAGCGAGCATAAACATCGCCATCCAGCCAACCAAAGCCAAGGATATTGAGCCGACATTATCCCCGGGCTTAAGCATGTCCTTTTGGGTGGAGTGTAACAGCGGAGATTCGAAATAAATTGTTTGTACGAAATTGATGTTTCACGTTTCATCCCGGCGGAAACGGGGAGGAACGAAATCGTTATTGGAGCACAACGAAGTACATCTCACTCTCTCCTAGTACGCTGGTTGGCGACAGACACAACCAAGTGCCACAAAGTTAGCTCTAGTTTTTTTTTTATCGAAACCATCAGGAACAGAAAGTTTCCGTTTGGTGCGTCATTATCTTCGACTTTCATCTCATCTTGCTATCGTATACGACGAGGACGCCTCAATAACAGTTTGGTGCCAGAGCATCATCCAGTTCATTGATGCTTATCCGGAAGGACTGTTTGATGGTGATGACAATAATGTGGATAAGACAAAGTTGTTTTTTTATAATGCGTCTGCTTGTATTAGTTACGGTTCAAGAGTTTGGCATGAACTACTGCAATTACGTTGGTGTTCCAAAGTGTCTAATTGCAGTTGTACACATGAGAGATGCGTTTAAATACGCTTTAGGCTAAAATTAATGTGATTTTTTTTCTCGATTTAATTCTGCATTCTACATTGGACATTTTTGGGTGGGCGTAGGGGTTCGGATCTTAACACCCCTGGTTACAATAGTATTTAAGTTTCAATAGTATAACTATAACAGTTTTATAGGGTTGATGAGAATTTACACCGTAATCTGGCCGGTGCAACGACGAGGATGAACTATGGAAGAATTGGGGGTTAGATTAGAATTGAGCGAACTGGCGCTACGAAAGGACTCTTTCGGACGAGCTTAAGGAGTAGCGTTCTGAACGATTCGGTGGTTCTACAATAACTGGTTTAATGGAATTCAGAGATGGTATGATGTACAGTGTCGGACAAAACAATAAGACCACTGGTCCTATTTCATACAAAATGATCAAGTTTGACGATATGGTACTCGGTTTCTAGTAAATCGATTTGGCTGAAATTTTGGCAGCCGACATGGATTTACGGGAATTTTGATTTAAATTAAATTGATTGAGTTCTGTTCACAACTTCCAAAGTTACAGATATCCGGTGCGACAAAATTCTGACACCAAATTTTTATGATGAATATTTGTGGTCAATTAAATAAAAATGTCCTAAAGTTTAAATGGCATCCTTAATCTTAGTACTTGTTTATCAATCATCAAGTATCAGATACTGTCATATATCATTTGATAATGGCAATCTGAAAGTGGTCCTATTATTTTGTCGTTTCGTATATCTGTAAGTTTTGATGTAGTGAGCAGAACTCACTCAATTAAATACAAATCAAAATTCACTTAACTCCATGGCGACTGTCAAAATTTCAGCCAAATCGGTTCACAATAAACTGAGCATCACATCGTCAAACTTGATCATTTTGTATGAAAAATGGCTGGTGGTCTAATTGTTTTGTCCGACACTGTACATAGGGGGATTAGGGGCATAATGGACACCCGGGGCGAAATGGACACCCCTGTTTTTGCCGAAACCGTTGACTTTTATGTAGACTTTTATCATCATAGAAATTGAGGTATGTTTTTCATATGGGGGATTTCTTATAATTTTGAAGCTGCAGCTGATAAGGTATTACGAGTGTTTGAGTGTGTCCTCCATACAAACAAGTGAATTGTTAGCTTATCTACATGCATACGCAGATTTAGCAATGGATGAAGTATTATATTTTTGATCAGAACTTACTCAAAATAGCAATTTCAATGTTGTCGTCGATTCAGGGCGAAATGAACACTCGCAATTACGAATCGATGTACACGCATTGCATACTGTTAGGCGTTTTGGAGAGTTTGGAAAAAATCAATCCGAATATTTTCAATTTCAATTTAATTTATTTTTCCAGAATTCAACGGTACTTCATCTAATATTTACATTTTCATTTCAGAGATTTGGTTTAACTTTCAACTGAGAACAATTCAAATTCATCATCTAGGAGACATCAATACATACAACATAAAAGTACTAGCTATGTATAGTAGACCTGTTCACTTTGAAACTTTTTTCTCCGATTCTCCGTGACACATCAAATTATCCATCCACATGCAAGAACAAGTCTTCAGTCCAAAATTGAGCCAAATTGATAAAGATTTAAAGGTGTATCAAATCGATTTTGTGTTTTGTTTAGCCGTTTTCACAGAAATTTACTCAGAAATTCACAAAATTGCTCCGAAAAGATGCCAGAGATACCGTTAGGATATAGTTAGAACAATACTCTACAACTTTCCCGAAGACATTACGGTGTTTAAATTGCGTAATTCGAAGTTATTCAACAACTTTAGTTAAAAAATCACGGAAAAACACGATATTTTTACGATTTTACATATAAAAGTCATGTAATTTTACATTATATTGCGTGACTAAATTAATTAGCGATTACTCCTTTGTGTAACGAACATTTCGTCCATACATCGTTTTTGTGTAGGAATTCGTTTTTATTGACTAATTATCAAAATTATGTCACGTTGATACTAAAAATCGCACAGAGTTACCAGCATGAATTAAAACAAAGTTACCCATGATTAAGACGTCATGCCATCGTATTCTAATATCTTTTCATTTAAGTATCAGAAATGGTGCAGATGATAAGGCTCGAGCCTGCGGATCAGAAGGTCCCAGGTTCAAGCCCAAATACATGATAAACTTTTTTTTGTTTCTTTGTAGCAGTTAGGATGATGAATCTGCCATGACTTACACGCAATCTCCCAAATAATAATGATCGGGACCTGCCAATTAAGCCCATTCCAGGACTAGCTAGATATTTAGATACTTGTTGACAATAAATCGTGTCGACGAGATCAGCTGTGCGAAATATTGAGCATCTGTTTTTTTTCTTTGCTGTCTTTTCTGGCTAAGACCATGGGTGGTCCATCTCGCCTTGAGCATCTGTTTGATAACGATCAATTTAGCTAAAAAAATGATGGAACTGCTGCTGGATGCAATATTTTTCAGACAACTGTGGGTGGAGCTTACTTGTATCTATCTGCCCACAAATCAACACAACTACACGATGAGGAGAAACTTCATTCTTACTATGCACTCCACGGTTTCGAAACAAGGCTATGATGCTAAATTGCAATGATATGCAGTGCTTATTTTCGTTAACTTAAAGCTGGATCGAGACGCAATAAAATCCTATTCCAGGACCCGAACCTTGAATCTTCGAATCGACAATCTCATGCTCGACCATCTGCACCAATTTGAATCTAATGCAGATGAAACAAAAAAGTGTAATGACGTTTTAATCATGGGTAACTTTGTTTTATTTTGTGCTGGCAACTCTGTACAATTTTTAGTATCAACGTGACAAACTTTTGATAGTCAATGAAAACGAATTCCTACACTCAAATGATGTATGGACGAAATGTTCGTAACACATAGGAGCAATAGCTCATTAAATTAGTCACGTGAAACAATGTAAAATTACATGACTTTTACATGAAAAATCGTAAAAATATTGAATTTTTTCGTGATTTTTTAACGAAAATTGTTGAATAACTTACGCAATTTAAACACCATAGTGTCTTCGGCAAAGTTGTAGAGTATTGTTCTAACTATATTTTAATGGTATTTTCGGTATCTTTTCGGTGCAATTTTTTGGATATTTGAGTACATTTTTGTGAAAATGCTCAAAAAAATACAAAATCGATACCTGGGGTTCAGGTTGTGAACCATCTTAAGCAGCTTGTTCTGTTTCACTTGCAGCCTTTTGCGGTGAGATTTGGCGCAGTTGCCCCAAACTGCCGATGCATAGGTGAACATTGGCCGGATGATGCACTTGACCACCAGTAGCTTGTTTTTAACGTACAGCTTCGACCGTCGATTCAGCAGGGAGTACAGCGCTTTGGTAGACCGATCAACCTTTCCGGCGACGTAGTTCACGTGTTTGTCAAACTTCAGCTTCTTGTCAAACAGCACTCCAAGATACTTGGCTTCATCGTCCCATGTAGTTGGCTGACCATTGACCGTGATCGACCTGCGGGGAAGATGTCGAGCGGCACGCCTCCTCGTGAAAAAAATCGACTAAGTTTTCCCTGCATGCAGCTTGATTCGCCACTTCCGCTGGAATTCCCCAAGGTTGTTCATCGCCGCTTGGAGGTGAGTAACGATGACTTGCGGATCTTTGTCCAACGCCAGGAAAGCCGTGTCGTCCGCAAAGAATGCGTACGATACTCCGTCTATCATCAGTACATCAGAAGTGAGGACGTTGTAGAGAATCGGACTCAGGACTGATCCTTGGGGCACGCCAAAGGGGATGTTTTGGACGCTGGAGTTTTCACCATTCACGGCCGGCAACCGTGAAAGTCCGATTTGAAAGGAACGATTGTACAATCTTGACCAGGTAGAGTTGAAGATTCGAGCGGAAGAGCTTGTATACGATGGCGTCTTGCCAGACGGAATCGTAGGCTTTTTCCACGTCGAGAAGAACCATGCCAGTCGATTTGCCCGTTCAAAATCCGTGTCTCACCTTTTGCGTGATGCGAGCAAGTTGGTGCACCGTTGAGTGTCCCGATTTGAAGCCGAACTGCTCCGCTGGAACGACTTCTTCCATCTCCAGGTGACGGTTTGATCGTGCGAGGATTACCCTTTCCAGAACTTTACTTAGGCTGGATTGGTGATATCCCTGTTCGCCTTCGGGATGGCAATCACGTTGGCGTGTTTCCATCCGGTCGGGAAGTAAGCTAGGGCCAGGCATGCGTTGAATATTTTGGTCAAAACGACCAACCCTTTTCTTGGGAGGTGCTTGAGGCAGGTGTTCCGGATTCCATCCTGTCCGGGAGATTTGCGATTTTTCAGCGTGCGGATGATTGATTTGACTTCTTTCGGTTTTACCAGGTGTAGCAGAGCAGTAGGCTATGCTTAGGTGATACTTTGAAGAAGAAGACATTTTCCATTATCCGTTGTTAGACCTCCAAAGAAGAAGCACCTAATAAACTATTAAACAGTCAACTCTTATTCTGGAGTCTACAATAATTTTGGCGACGATTTTGGAGTCTACAATAATTTGAGCATCTCCAAACATTTTTGTTTGCATACCGCAATACACCAAACAAATGTACTCCGCAATCAAGAACTCCAGCGCAGATGTTTCTTGGCAGACCAGCTCGCACAACCATGGACCTTCTGAAGAAACCCACTTGTGAACCGAAACAGTGCAACGAAAAGCAAAACATGCTATTAAACAAGCAACATGGAGCTACAAAACGTGAGTTTCAACCTGGTAACCTGGTTTACGCTGAGTACCACAAAAACAACAGCCTGGAAGGATTGTAGAGCGAAAAGGATCTGTCAACTACAACGTGTTCCTGCACCTTGGATCACGGGAAAAGCTGATACGGTCACACACAAATCAATTCCGTTACCAATTTGATGCTGAAGAATCATCCGAAAGCCAATCCATTCAGTTACCATGGCAAATACTCCTCGAAGAGCACAAAGAATTTCCTGAATTTGAAGAAGACGTAGTTCATGAAGACCAAAGATGTGACACACCTGAGCCTGCTCCACCACAAGCTAACATCGAGCCTTATGATGAAGTTGCTCAAGAGGTCCAGCCAATTGAAAGACAAGAACAACCTGTGAACTCCGAACTAGAGCGACCACTCCGATCCAGAAAGCTACCAGCTTGGTTGGCCCCGTACGACATCTTCTAAAAGGGGAGATGTAGCAGAGCAGTAGGCTATGCTAAGGTGATACTTTGAAGAAGAAGACATTTTCCATTATTCGTTGTTAGACCTCCAAAGAAGAAGCACCTAATAAACTATTATTGTTGACAGTCAACTCTTATTCTGGAGTCTACAATACCAGGGCAGTAATAGGAACGGGAGGGCTTGCAGCACGAATTTGGCCGATCGCAGTGTCCACAGCCGGCGAAATCCGATTATTTTAGCCTAAAATTTATTTAATTAACTTGGATGTGAGGTAAACTCGTCTAAAATGGAGTATTATATCTGTGGTATTGATCTCCGTAGGAAAATTACTTAACTGGTCGATATTATCAATGATACAGCATAAAATATGCAGGGGTGTCCATTATGCCCCGATGGGTGTCCATTTCGTCCCGTACCTTTCCTGCCAGCCGCAAAAAACACACGGTTTACAATTCATTATTTCTTCACAATAATGACATTCTACCTGCTGTAAATGATTGAAATACGTAGAAAACAAGTTAAAGTTGTAAGCTAAATGATAATATGTTAAGTTTTTGTCTGTTATACAGGCCTAACATAGTCATTTGCTTAGGGTGTCCATTATGCCCCTAATCCCCCTATTCGTGGTATAATGTTGATGTTGTAGTAGTGTAGTGTGGCGGTATAATAGAGGTATAATAGGGGGAATTGTTAAGGGCCCATATAGCCGAGGCGGTAAACGCACGGGTATTCAGCATGACCATGCTGAGGGTGACGGGTTCGATTCCCGGTCGGTCCAGGATCTTTTCGTAAAGGAAATTTCCTTGACTTCCTTGGGCATAGAGTATCTTCGTGCCTGCCACACGATATACACATGCAAAATGGTCATTGGCAGAGGAAGCTCTCAGTTAATTAACTGTGGAAGTGCTCATAGAACACAAGCTGAGAAGCAGGCTTTGTCCCAGTGAGGACGTTACGCCAAGAAGAGGAGGAGGGGGAATTGTTGAAGTGTAGCTTTCAAGATACTAGCGTGAGCAGCTTTTGTCTTCTTCTCGCTCATTCTATTCGATAAACGCAAGAAAGAGCGAGGCTTATACATCTAAACATACATATCTGGAGCAACATTTGAAAAGGGCATACAAGAATTGGTAAACAATGACTTCAAACGTCGCTCCTGAGTCTCTATCAGCTTATTCACAAAAACTAAGACCGTTACCAGATAGAGCAAACGTCGATCTTTCGGATAACGGTGTTCATTTGCGTGGGCGGGCTGCTGTTAGGCCCTACGGAGCGTTTTAGAAAAAAGACACAAGACCTCTTGGGCCCTTTTCAAATGTTGCTCCAGATATTTTCAATAATTTTTGTGTTCGACGCAAAACCATCTGTCAAAGTAACGCTTCGATTGTGAATAGCGGAAAGTGCGTTCGCTGCTTTCGTAAGCTCCGTAAGCGAGCTTTAGTGATTTTTAAGTGCGAAATGATATCGCCACCAGAACAAAGGTATAATTTACGTTCTCAATGTGGAAATTCATGTGATTTCCGCTAATTAAAGCTAATTTCAGGCAAAATTTAAGTGACTCATTATTGTGCCAAGGAACACCGAAATCACACAATTATGGGTCATATTTTGTGCAGCATAAAATTGAGAGTTCTGAGTACATGAGCATTGCATAGGTTTAGTTTCTACTATAGTTGATCTACCGAGAATAAGTGATCATTCATTGACAAAATATACAACACATTATTTTTGAGTCGGTTCCTTTTGAGTGACCCATAATAGGTAACAAATTGACCCATAATTGTTACACAACCAAATTTGACCCATTATTGTGGTTTTCATTGAGTAATTTTTACCACCTGAAGTGAATTTTACAAGCAGAAACAATGAAAAAGGAGTTTCAATGAAGAGAATATAAAATAAAAATAATGAAAATATTATTTTTGTATAAAAAACGATTCAAATTATGAAATGATTGCTACTTGAGTGACCCATAATTGTGCAATGAGTGTTTATGAAGTATTTTCATATGTTCAAGGCATAAACCTTACGAGTAGGGGCAAGCCATTATGAAATTGACTCAAACATATTTAGGCCATCTGTTTGTATGGAGTCGCCACATAGTGCGGTGGCCACCTGTACTCTTCGACCAGACACCAGACACTTGTAGGCGGCGCCCTTACGGGTTTTGTTCCTTTAGAGCTAGAGGATTATTGCGCTGGTATGAGCACGTTAAATATGTACTGCGTAGGTACGTCGGGTACAAGTCCCACCAGCTAGACATCGCTCCTTCAAGACCTTTGAGTTTTTAGATTCGTCTATCTTGAAGACGACGGCGTCGCCCTTACTCTGCTATTTTTCTTCTTCCGCTTATCCACTAAGATCCAATAGGAGTCCTCCTCCTGAGTCGCCCTAATCTATGGTGACTGAGACCCTACTCAAGGTCTCAACCTTCCGTTCCCTTCAACCCGGGACTGGCGGGATTGCTTTAGGTACATCTGCGTCATTTTCGTACGAATTGATGCAGATTCAAAATGATTTATATTTAACTGAGAGTGGCAACTTGGTGGAAACTCCTTTTTTTCCGTCGGAGACTATCCGGAATTGTAAAAACTTTTTATTTCTTCCCATACCACATGGAAAATTTATGACCCACTATATCTACTCGTCGGAGAGCCACTTTCTTTGGACCGAGTAATGTGAGAATAAATACCAACAGCAAATCCTGGATGCGAAGGAAAAAAATAGGTGGAGAAGTGAAGCATAATGAAATTAGAAAATTGTAAATAACTATGTTTGCGAACATAAATATTTTCCGTTTGTTCTGGGCCGGCAGACTGGCCGTGTGTCCCCATGTGCCAAGTCGACACGACGATAAAGCTGCCAAGTCGGAAAACAAATCCACACCACTTTATCACCACGTGTGAGCGCGCCTGCAAGGAAATTCCGCTGAACCGAGAATGGCTTTTCTATGCTGATTTGATTTCGTCCAGCGTACAGTTAATTTGAAAATGGTTTATCCAATTTGCTCCTTTGTCGGTTACTGCCACCAACCTTTCCCAGGAGGTGAAACTTTCCCCCTTTCTCGCGCCTCCTATAAGACTGCCAGAGATTGCTTAAACTGTTGCAAATGTTAGCATTTCAAATTAACTTTCCTCTTCCGTAGGTTTCCTGACTTCGTCTTCCTACCAGAGGAGAAGTGGTTTCCCTTTTTTCAATTTTCACCACAAGGAGTTTGAAGTGAAAATGTGCTATATGTATGGGGAAGGCAATCAATCGACCGTCCGAGTGATGGCTATCAATTGCTCTATTAGCATAAGAAGAGAGAGTCGTCCGGGTCACCAAAACTTGACCCAGGAAGTTGGGAGCCAACTATCGGGCTGCATTCGAGATTGTTTATCTTGATGGATGGGATTAGCATTTGCTATGTTGATTTTTTTTTGGAGCTGTGCTTTTGGACTTTAGAGAACGAATGCGTACTTTCAAAATCAGGAGCCACGGGATATTTGGGTTTGGTAGTGTAAAATCTGGACATGAAGAGTAAACAAAATAGTTAAGCATTGCAAATGAATTAACCAAAAGCAGTCGATGAGTGTTTTATTTTAGTATGATCTTCTACTTGACCTTATGTTCTCACTGAGACAAAACCTGAGCACTTCTATACTTATTTACTGAAAGCTTCCTCTACCAATGATCAGCTAATCCTTCCAAAAAACTTACCTTATTATTTCAGTTGTAATTTAAACTAGTTCATTTTTTTTTCTTCATAAGCAATGACTTTTTTAGAACGTTTTGATGGAGGAACGCCTTGCATCACGCGGAGAACCTCTTCATCTGCTGATCGCTCGTCGAGTTGAAACTGTTGAACCACAACATAGAATGGACGGTTCCCTGATTTCAGCAAAACGTTGCATTTCGTATGCCAGCCCTCCAAGTTGTTTGACGTTCGTGATGTTCTATTTTTCACGTTGTCTTTGACACTCCAGAGTTTAGGAGGGAACGTAGTATCACGATATCTTCTTCTCGTCAAATCTTCTCCATGCACATGGTAATCGCAAGAGTATTGAAAAATAAGGCTGACATTTTATCAGAACTATTGTTCCTCAGTTCTTCAAACGCAGCGGGTATACAGGCAACGGGTAAGAACGCCAATGCAGTTACTTACTTAAACCTAGACTTAAACAGAAGTTGCAATTTAAAATTGCTGCTGTATTCACCCAGTTACAACTCTCCAAACATTTTTTAGCACAGCTGAAAGTAGCTTCTGTGGATTTTGACACATCATCAAACACTTTCTTTGCAGCTTTGATTTCTGCGATTTCAAAATCATACATGATCATTTCCGATTCCAAATCAATTTGAGAGTGACCCACAATCAAATGCCAACATAAGTAGCTTCATCCTTTGTTAGGAGAAGCATATAAACTGTTGGAATGAATTGTCTGAAAAGTTCCATTCATCAACCAGATGTATGCTTGTGTCAAAACACGAAGACTCTTCAGAGTGGTGAAAATAAGAATACAACCTCCCTTACTTAAACAGAAAAAAAGTCAAAACTATACAATGTACCTGTAAAATATGTATTTGATGTAACCGGGATTAAACAGCGTGTGAGTGCATTTCAAACAATTTCCAGTTTTATTTTGTTGACGCATTTAACCATCACTGGCACCTATGTTTTTCTCGTTGGTTTGTTTACGTAATTGGTCGATCTCAGTCCGACCGGGTGTTTTGCAAGAATTATTTTTAATTTATTTGTTTACTTGGAAGGCTCGGGCGCCACATGGGCATAACTGAGCCGAAACCTTTTGTTTTTACATTGTTGCATTGTTAGTTTGGGAAGCCGAAGTACTCGCGGCTGTTTCGAGGTTAAGGATTGAAGAAAAAATAAATAAATAAAATAAAATTGGAAAGAAGGGATTTATGGGTTTAAAACTAAATTATTTGCTAACTTATACTAAAAACATTGATGGGACAAATTGTCCATACCTACGTCCATATCTGTAACGGAACCAAAAAGAAAGGACTTTATCGGTAAACAACGACAAGATTTTGCAAGAAATGTCATCTTTATAAAACACTAGCTGTCCTGGCAAACGTCGTTCTGCCTGCCTACTGTGTTTTTTGACACACAGCTATGTAAAAAATGCCCCATAAAATAGATTTCCAAACTTTCTCGTTTTCAGTATGTTCCCGGTCGATTTTTTCAATTATTTTATCCTACGAAAACGTCGGAGCCCTGCATAAATGAAACACTGAAACAATGGTGCAGATCCGTTGGCCCGTTTCCGAGCCTACTCGTGACATACAAACACCATTCCATTTTTATTTATAGGGGAGACTGAGGAGACTTGATCCCTGGGGAGACTTGTTCCCCCCATATTTTCTCGGAATCAAAAACATTTTTCTTCTAGCATAATTTTTCCAAAACTACTCCTGGACAAACGACTATGTTTTGGCTATAAGTGATTTAGATTGTACATTGCATTATTTTTTAACGGCTGATGGTTTGTTTTCAGTCCTTCAGAAATCTTTTAGGCGATTCCGAAAAATCTCAATAACTTTGTGAAAATTGATCCAAATCGTGTCAAAATTTCACAGTGCATAGTTTGAATAAAATACTTTCAAACTTATTTATCCAAATAAGGCTGTTGTTAACACATTCTAATTGATTCAGCTTAGTATACACAACAGTGACATGGGGAGACTTGATCCCTCGAGGATTACACACACATTATACATGTGAAAAAATAAAATTCTATTCGGAAGCCCCTATTTACTTGGAATTCTAGTCTATTCAACGATAAAATGTGTCAGATAATTATAACTTTAGTACAAACCAAGAAAAGGGGGATCAAGTCTCCCCATTTTGAAAATACGGCATATCCTTAAACATTTAAGGAAATCTTACAATTTCAAACACTCCATATTCATCGAAAATACAAGAATACTCGAAAAGAAAATGAATAGGAAGACTCTGGGATAATTTTCCCTTTAAATAAACCATGTGCTCAAAGGGGGATCAAGTGTCACCCATTTTTGAAAAATGCATCATAAGACATGCCTTCATAAAAACACAGTTTTGAAAACTTTAACAATAATTTAAAGGCCTTCTGTTGTGTATTAACTTGCAATAGATGTTTACCTGCCATTTTGTGCGGAAATCGGATCTAGTTTTGTGTTTTTCTTAAAGTTTCAGGTAAATTAAGAAAAAGGGATCAAGTCTCCCCAGTCTCCCCTATAGATAGATAGACTAGCTGTCCTCGCCAAACTTTGTCTTGCCTACTGTGTTTTTTTCCTACTAAACTACTAAAAAAGGCGATGATGATAACCAAGAAAACATCATAAATTTCAGAAATTAAATGCAAATAAGCTTAATTTATTAAATACACTAAATAATTGACAAATCGGGGCTCAGTTCACAATTGCATCTATTAGTTTTAAATGTTTATTACTATTGGTTGGGATAGATTTTCTGGTTGCTTCGACTGCTTGCAGCAGGCCCGGATTAAGGATTGTGGGGGTTCGGGGCCCGAAGGGATGTGGAGGCCCCTCGGAGAGATGACCAAAAATGTTTTTCCTTATTTTCAGTACAGAACTTGAGTAATATGCAAAATAAAGCTAGTGTTAGCAACCAAAAACGGTTTTTGTGGGGGCCCCTAAAATGTGGGGGCCCGGGCCCCCCCGCCCCCCCCCCCTTAGATCCGGCCCTGGCTTGCAGTAACTATTGCTTTTCTTCTTCTGATGCTGGACCGCAGTTTATGTAGTCTTCGAAACTTCACCTTCAGCTGTATCATTGACTGTTTTAATTACAGCTACAATACTCTGGGTATCGGAATACTCTGGTTGAAGGTGCCATTATTCAGGGGATGTTTTCAAGAGATTTTCCACCTTAAGTATTCTGAAGATTTGCCTGGCTCTGGTTGTGCAAAAATCTACCAGAGATACTGTTTTTTTTTCATTTTCAAACAGTCTTTTATTTCCTCTTACGGAACTAGAGCTGCAGGATAAAGCATTCATGCTCTCGGTCTTGCTTACTTTATCTGCATATGACACTTTTGATGAATACAACACCAATCCAACAAGTTCATCGAAAAGATACCACAAATGGCGCTCGAGAATGATGGTGGTCATTTGTGTTGTACTTTTTCAGCAATCCATAAAATTCTAGAACGTTTATAGCTGCATCTGCCGGCAAAGAAGTTTCAATCCAAAATTTTACATATATTAGAGCTCCAAAAGTTACGAATCTCCACTTTAGTGAGCCGGAAACACTTATCACTGGCATCACTGGCCACTCATTGGCATCACTCATATATTTCTCTGGAAATTCCTTTTTTGGAAGAGGGGTTGCGTATTGGAACTCGTTACCAAATGAATTAATTGTTGAATCATAAAATGGAATAAAACATACTTAATATAGAGCATTTAGTTCACCACTGGACCATCGCACAAGTTTTCAACAGTGCGAAAACGTAAATAAAAGTGCGCGATTACAATAGATCAACTCGGTGTGTTCAGAGCACTTATTCAGCATAAATCAAAGAAACAGTGCACCGAAGACATCAACTGGATTTGATGCAATCGCGCACTTTTATTATCGTTTTCGCACTTATGAAAACTGAATGCGCAGTCCAGTGGTGAACTAAATGCGCAATATTATACGAATATTGTACAAGACAACTTAACTAAGCTGTTATTCTGAAAGGTCGAATGGGAATTGAATCACGGTGTGTCTGGTGGAAAACATTATTTAAAAAAAATCGGTATCGCTAAAATACCCACCAAACGAACGCTAAGGGTCCCACCTTTCATTTGAGACTTAAATGAGAAAGTTCTATCGGCGGGTCTAGAACAATTTTTTTTTTTTGAAATAGTGTGATATTTTTTGTATTTTCTCGAAGTACTAAGTAATAACGAAGAAACAGTTTGTCCATTGCCAACATGGCTTTCCGAAGGAAGATTTTTTATATGATGTTAATAACACTTCCCACTAAAGCATAGTAGTCCCATGGTCATAAAAAAAAACCAGTAAATAGTAGTCGGTTTCGTGGTTATAGGCAGTAATGCTTAAAAAATTGTAATAGTTTCAAGCAGGTGGACATGATGAGTTCAAATTTCAATTTACCTGTGTACCGCATCATGCTCTAATACTCGTAATTATTATTAAATCACCGTGTTCATCCTTATAGAATGCATTTGACAAAACTTTCAATTATTTAAAGAATTTTATTATTCTCTCTATTGAGCATAGACAAACAGACTCTTCAATAGGGCTTGGCACATGCATTTAACGATGAATTCAAATTTCGTTTGATTTCCGCGATTCGTTCACTAGAGGTGCTAATGTTCGATCGCTTTGGTGTTTGAAAGTGTACACGTTGTTGAATGATACAAACGAAACTTACAGGGGACATGTATAAAAGTGTGCGTGTTAGGCAAACATCAAATCGCATCCCATCATGGCCGACAGTGTCTCGCGCGGTTCTACAAATAGGTGGATGCGTGTTCATGAAAAAGACAGCAAAAAAAATAATGAATTTTCTCTAAGAGTTACGTCTTCTTGTCTGTGATATGAGGGATTGGCTGTGTGTTCCAAATACCATGAATTGGCTAAAACTGCAAACTGAACATGTTATTGATACTTTTACTTTATAAACAAGTTCTACAAATCTCTAGGCACAAAACATTGCCAATTTATTTGGCTGAGCTGTTTAAAGTGAAAAACATCCTTAAGGCTACGATCTTAGATGCTAAGATACTACAATTAATTACAAGACGACATACACTTTCCAGAATCCTAAGATGACCGCAACTCGATATTTTCTTGAATCATATCTTTAAAACGCGTGTATTTCTAATGGGGCAGGTGGGTCACGACACATAATTTGAGAAAGGCGGTCCTACAATAACGAAGCAAAACATAAATAAAAATTTCGTTGATTTATTTAGTTTTTTGGTAAAATAGGTTCTTTTTCATGAAACATGAAATCTCCCTTTTGCATCTTTAGCAGAACTGCAACGAGCACTATCTTTTTGCATCATCGGTAGTAGTGCTAGGTCTGCCGCGTTTGCTCTTAAATTAAGAAGGAACTGTAGTTCTTGCAGCACTACATATTTCGCAATTACAGCAAATATCGATACTCTGCGTAGAAGACTCAAATTATATTTATACTTAAAGAGAGTAGGCTGAGTGTACCAGTTATCGCCATAGTGGTTCCCTATTTGGCCATAGTGGTTATTTGAGATAATTCAAAGTTTTACATCATTTCAAGAGTTTTAATGACAAGAAACATTTAAATTCTTGCTCTTAAAACTTTCATAGTAGGTCGAATTTTGAAAACTTTCTAAATTTCCACTATGGCCAAATAGGGAACCACTATGGCGATAACTGGTACACTTACCCTAATTCTAAAGGGTATGATCTCATCATTGAACGAATAAACTTTAAATGAGTAATTGCGATATAAATATTATTGTGGGATAATACCAACTTCTATATCTGGTATATTTCAGAAAAAGTTGATCAATAATCTCAATAACCTGCAAATACAAATAACAACAAATTGGGACTTTTCTATTTTATTCTGGCTCAGCCATATATAACAAATATCTAAATCTGTGAATATCAACTACCTTCGATGATGTTGATGGTTGCAGAAAAAGCTTCTTCGAACACAACACGCACACCTTGGTACGGTTTTCATCGTGACTTTATAATTTCATGTCATATTTGTTTCTCGAAAAGTTTGGAGCAAAGCTATGTTGAAATTGGATTTCTTTTATTTTTTATGATTCAATACCTAATGCTATACCACACAGCAATCCTTCAAATTAGCGAAAAATGTTAATTGCTTTTACAAGTACCAGAACGTATACCGGCCTATAATGGAACGTGGTCATTTCATCCGAGCTACTTTGTTGATCGTTATATTTTTATTGACATCCAAGTCATGGCCTACTACGACTGTAAATTTTTCGAACATTTAGCACTGTCGATAAAAACGAGGAGAATGGCAGTCGAAATAACTTCTTATACATGTCAATAAGGAGAAGATGGTTAACATATATACCTAAATATTGGTAAAATTCTATTACAACTCCCTTAAATATTTTTTACACTTGTCTAGGCAACATTATGTATGGGAAATTTTTAATATGTTTTTACCCGTTTACTCTATTAATATGATACGTTACTAATGAGCGACCCATTAGGTTACACTCAAGGTTGAAAGGAACAAAATGCAAGTTAGACACATTCCACGCGTTACGTTTTGTGCGAGAATCAAACTTTTGCTTCCAAAAATTGATATGTTGTCATATACATACCAACCAGCATATCAAACGATCAGATTTGGGTAGAAGATTCAGTTTATGCTTTCTAATTGGGAATTGGACCTTTGTACTTCAAAAGAAAACAAGAAATACAGCGAAACAAGACACCATCGAAAAAAAACGAGTTTTGACCGAACGCCAAGAAATTTGCTACTTTCTAGAAGCAGTTTTCAAAATTTCAGGTACTATTAGAAGAATATAGGTAATTATCTTCATTCTTGTGCAAAAAGAATCAAAATCGACAGCAGGAGCCCGGAAATATCGTTCAATGAAGTTCAAAAACCGTGGTGTAGAAGTGCGTGGAATGTGTCCTTATAGTAATAAATTTTTGAAAAAAAAAAAATTGTTCTAGGACCGCCGATAGAACTTTCTTGTTTTAGCCTCAAATGAAAGGGGGGACCTTCAGCTTTCGTTTGGTGGGTGTCTTAACGATACCGATTTTTTTAAAATAATTTTGTTCTACCAGACACACCGTGGAATAGTTTGCACTTATTCTACAACTCATCCATGTAACATAAAAAAAGACGTAAAGGTCTTAAGTCACCTATTCAAATGAATAAATGAAAAGTGGTCAGGGAAGCTACCCCGCGGACCCAATGCCGACTTGAAGCTGGCAGCGCGTTTTGATGTGAAAGCAAAGGAAATTTCAATCGCAAGCCGTCTTTTAGAGTACGTTCGGTCCTGTGACGAAATCGGTTATTGCTTCTAAGGGAAACCAGAACGTTTATCAAGTCCTTCGAGCTGACGCCAATAAAAACGTCACGGTATTGTTTACCTTCGACGCAGATGGATACATGTTTACACCTGAAACGATCCTTTCTTACAAGCGTTTGCCGACATCTGTCGTTTAAGATCTTTTCCAGTGAGCAGGGGCATTGGAAAAGGTGAGCGAGGTTGGATGGACAAAGAAAACTTGCTGCAGGCGTACATTCAGGAAACACTGTATTCATCGTTGGTTGAACGAGAGGTTCCGTTTCCAGTTATCTACTTTGTAGAAGGCCAAAAATCTCATAGAATTACAAGCAGCCGAGCTATGTGAAAGCTTGGGTGAGGGTTTCTGGAAATCAAACAGAATTGGTCAGTTCTTCATTTGTGACCCGTACCTGATAACACCGTTCAACATTAAATTTTGTTATGGGATGAGAAAAAAATAGGGGTTTGGGACCCTAGAAATGTCATAGTGAAAGATTTTTTAGAATATATTGGACCAGCCCTTCACAGTTTATGACCGAAGTTTGTATGGAGACCTTGGGAGTGTTTGATATGTGCATTAGAACGCACTGTGCATATATTTAGGCGTTAGACAATGACGAAACAAACCTAAATATGAAAACGCCTAAATATATGCACGGCACGTTCTAATGCGCATATCAATTGAACACACCAAGTTCTCCATACAAACTTCGGTCATAAACTGTGAAGGGCTGGTCCAATATTTTCTAAAAAATCTTTCACTATCACATCAATAAATCGACTATGATTTTTGTTAAGGGCCTAACTGACTTGATCGAATTCTCTTCGTCGGCTCTCTCTTTCGCTAATAACTTGATCAAAACAAACAAAATAATTATTCTTTTTGTTTCTAGAGCAAGATGTAGTCGTCGTCTTCGCATTTCAACCAAAAAATCTTTGGAAAACTTAATACACTTTCCGTAATAGCACAAAGAGAGGATCGATAAAAAGAAATCGAAAATGTCAGTAAAGCCCTTATGAAGAATCAGTGTCGAAATAATGTCAATTTTTAGACTTAAAGTTTGAATGGTTCTACATTCCACAGTTCATTCATTAAACTGCGTCTTTTATTAGCCGATCTTGAATTTTACCTGCATTCTGTATCAGTAACGGTAAGATACAAACCAGGGAATCCTACAGGCAAATACTTTAAGTATGTTTCTAAATCTTATTGGATCTGCATAAAATTTAAATATACTTAACCAAAAAATGGGAGTTTTTCTACGAAGACCGCTGGTGCTTCTTCCCATCCATCCATCGTCGGCACATCGAAGAAAATCCGCCTTCAGACTTTTCTGCCAACAAAGTCCCTTCTGCCTACATCTCACAGGATGAGAAGAAAATGTCCTCCTGTCTGATTTGATGCACTGATGCCTTTTCCATCGCCTTGCTGGAATGTGGGATTTGTAAACGTCGAACAATTTAAAATTTATGCAATTGTCTGCCAGGTATTCCGAGCTGGTGATTGTTGAGTTTCGGTTGGAGTGTTTGCGTTGTGATTGTGGGGTCAAATTAAGATGTTTGAATGTTGTTCACTTCGACGCCATGTGAGGCGATCCGTATCAATACAGGAAAACTTTCATCACCCTCTCCAGGTAGGTATCGTATTGCCGTTATCTACCGTTTGTGTATTTACGATTAGAACTATTTATTATTCATTTATTAGCGGTTCCCAAGCTCAACGCATAAATGAATTATGCAAATTTAATTACTCAATTTCAGGTCCTGCTCAAGTTTTATTCTCCTCCTCGGAGGGCAGCCACAGGCCAGGTGACGAATGGGAAATTATAAGCTCCAGGAACAATCACAGACCGACTCCCCGCAGGGGTGTATGATTACCTCTATGTTTGACTAGTTCTTTTCGCTAGAGCCAGGATTTTCTCTTCGACTTCCTGTGCGTGTAAATGAGCTTAATTTTCGACAGTATGAACCGAGAGCTGTGTTTTCCTGTGGACGAAACGTATTTTGTACCATTAGACCGCCAGTTGGTGACCACTTCCTCTCTCTGTGAGCAAGCTAATTAAGCTATCCACTCATGTTACGTAGGTTGAGCAAACTAAAGTGAAAAGTGGGTGTACCAAAAAGAAGAAAGTTTGTTTTCTTATTATAGGCTTCTATCAACACTTGACGATTGGGACTCGAAAGGTAATCTGATTAATTCCGTTGGACTATGGTTTGCAAACCAATAATCAACGATGGAGTTTTAGTGCACATAAACCACATATTAAAAGCGAAATGATTACCAAATGGGTTTACTTTGGCTTGGTTTTTTTGCCAAAGGCAATCATTGAATTTGATTAGATTTGGTTTTCAATGTTTTATTTAATAGAAAATGTGTTGAGAGTGCATGAGACTAATGGATACATATTTGCCATTGTAGTCATTGGCCATTTTGGAAAATAAGCCGTGTGGGCCCCATTAGGTTTACTGTAAATTTGAGTGCATTTAATGAGCACAAGCATGATTAAAAAAGTTATGTCTGCAACGAGTTTCATAATAAATTATTAAATCACAAATCATACATTTAAGTATACAACGAGGTTTGCTGATTTAGCATAGCATAGCCAACCGTACACATCTCGGAGTGGCTGTCGATAGAGACGTTTAATGCGTCAGAAAAATTGCCTGGGACTTTCACTTAACGAACGCTTTCTTCGACACCTGGCCAGGTCTTACGTTCAGCGAAGATGGTGAGGATATGTTTATAAGATATCTACTCAGAATATGTCCATGAACTTGAGCCACTTCTTAGATACCGTAATCTGGGGTTGATCACTTTTACTCTATTCTTTGCAATAAATCAGGTACAATTCAACTGATTCTAAACAAATATGTTTAAAACATGTACGGAGTGGATCTGTATCATGTTTCGTGAACGACATTTTTACAACTGCAACAATTTGTAAAAAATGTTCAAATAGCCAAATTTGAAAACTTCCAGTCCAGGGTGAAGTTTATCAACCAATGACATAACATAGATTGGAAAATTATTGAATAATCTAAATTTGATTATATTGAATCTCAAAAAGTTTAATTGATCTTCAACCAGCGCATTTTTCACTTTCTTTCAAATATAGGCTATTCTTTCAATGAGCTTCATTTGCTTGGGTATTCTCACTGCAAAAAAAAAATGCGTTTATTTTACACAACGTGTTTTGAATCCATAACAGACAGAATAAACTTTTATCAACCAAGCTATTTCGTTCCGGGATAAACGGCATGATTTTTCTTCGTATTGAAAAATAGAAAATTTATAATTTAGGAAAAAAAATATTCGGCGAAATGGGTCATTAGGGGTAATGGAATTCGAGGTTATGTCTTTCGGAGAAATGTCATAGAGTCGTTTCATAACAAGGGCGAAGGTTTCGGAGAGATTTCGGATGATTTTTTAGAGATTTCATAGCGTTTCAGGGGACTTCTGAAGGGTAGCAATGGTGCTTCGGCGTTTCAGTGGTTTTCAGAGGTCTTTTCGACACTGATTCTTCATTAGGGCCTAACTGACATTTTCAATTTCTCTTCATCGATCCTCTCTTTGTGTTATTACGGAAAGTGTATTAAGTTTTCCAAAGATTTTTTGGCTGAAATGCGAAGACGACGACTACATGTTGCTCTAGAAATAAAAAGAATAATGATTTTGTTTGTTTTGATCAAGTTATTAGCGAAAGAGAGAGCCGATGAAGAGAAATCGATCAAGTCAGTTAGGTCTTCGATTTTCTCTTCGGATTATTTCGGGAAATATGACCAATATTCGGATGATCTCTCGGTGTGTTTCAGTAAAGGACGACTAAAACTAGCATCTAAAACAGCAAAAACAATCAAAAATGATTTGTCGGCCAAGTTCTAGATTGAGTTTTAATAAGGCCGAAAGTAACATGATCGATTTCTCATCGTCGTGACAAGATGCAAGTAAAGTTGAACTTTTTTTTGCCATAAAACGCTAGGTTGGCATGCGATCTTGCGTCCAAATATAAAAATGTTCAATCAAACTTGCATTTTGTCACTTTAATGTGAAGAAGAGAGAGTCGATGAAGAGAAATCGACCATGTTACTTTCGCCCTTATTTCAACTCAATCTAGAGTTATTAACCAAAGAGAAAATCGACGAAGAGAAATCCATCATTGTAGATACGCCCGTATGATACTATGCGCGAGAATTATTAGATCTCAAGAGAGTTCTTAAAGATTCTAAATAGTTATGGAACTTATTGCTCAACATGCATTTTTTTTTGTTGGGATTTGAACCACTGCGACCATTGATCTATTGTGGTAACAGGCATAGTTAGCATAGACTGTTCTAGATTGTTGAGTAGGTACCTAGCTGTGGATTATGGGCTAATGTTTTGTTCAATTTAAGACAATTTAGACTCTATCTAGGGTAATTCTCTAATTGTTGAACACTACCCAAATGTTGAACAGTTTCTGAATATTTTATCATAAATCTTACTTAAGTATGTTTTATCCAACGTAAACGTAAGATGTAGATGCATATACATGTGGGTGACGATATTGCTCTAATTAAGTTACAAAATTATACATATTTTACGTCAAAAAAATTGATTGAAAATTTTGCACCGCTGATGACACGAAAACTGCACAATTCTTAAGATTAATTTTAAGAAATTGCTGTTACGAAATAAGCTTTGCGGGCAACATACATACATTTATTTGTTCCACATCATTAAGACAAGACATAATCAACAATAGTACGCCACAATACTCGGTTTGTGGCTGCCGCTCTCCATCCTCGGTCACGCCCAATGCTCGCCAAGTCACGCTCCACCTGGTCCGCCCATCGTGCTCTCTGCGCTCCACGCCTTCTTGTGCCAACCGGATCAGTTGCAAACACCAGCTTTGCAGGGTTGTTGTCCGGCATTCTTGCAACATGCCCTGCCCACCGTATCCTTCCGGCTTTGGCCACCTTCTGGATGCTGGGTTCGCCGTAAAGTGCAGCGAGCTCGTGGTTCATCCTTCTCCGCCACACACCGTTCTCCTGCACACCGCCGAAGATCGTTCTTAGCACGCGTCGTTCGAAAACTCCGAGTGCTTGTAGGTCCTCCTCGAGCATGGTCCATGTCTCGTGCCCGTAGAGGATTACCGGTCCTATTAACGTTTTGTACATGGTGCATTTGGTGCGTGGGTGAATCTTTTTCGACCGCAGTTTCTTCTGGAGCCCGTAGTAGGCCCGACTTCCGCTGATGATGCGCCTCCGAATTTCACGGCTCACGTTGTTGTCAGCCGTCAGTAAGGATCCGAGGTAGACGAATTCCTCCACCACCTCGAAAGTATCCCCGTCTATCGTAACATTACTACCCAGACGGATCCGGTCGTGTTCGGTTCCGCCTACCAGCATGTACTTTGTTTTTGAGGCATTCACCACCAGTCCGACCTTTGCTGCTTCGCGTTTCAGGCGGGTGTACAGTTCTGCCACCGTTCCAAATGTTCTAGCGATAATGTCCATGTCGTCCGCAAAGCACACAAATTGACCGGATTTTGTGAAAATCGTTCCCCGGCTGTTGAGCCCGGCTCGTCGCATCACACCTTCCAGCGCGATGTTGAAGAGTAGACATGAGAGTCCGTCACCTTGTCGCAGTCCCCGGCGAGATACGAATGAACTGGATAGTTCACCCGAAACCCTTACGCAGTTTTGCACACCGTCCATCGTTGCTTTAATCAGTCTAGTCAGCTTCCCAGGAAAGCCGTTTTCGTCCATGATTCTCCATAGCTCTGCGCGGTCGATACTATCGTATGCCGCTTTGAAGTCGATGAACAGGTGGTGCGTTGGGACCTGGTATTCACGGCATTTCTGGAGGATTTGCCGTACGGTAAAGATCTGGTCCGTTGTCGACCGGCCGTCGATGAAGCCGGCTTGATAACTTCCCACGAACTCATTTGTTTTAGGTGACAGACGACGGAAGATGATCTGGGATAGCACTTTGTAGGCAGCATTCAAAATAGTGATCGCCCTGAAGTTCTCACATTCCAAATGGTCGCCTTTCTTGTGAATGGGGCAGATTACCCCTAAGCTTTGCGGGCAAATCGACCACAAATATCAAAGGCACACCATAGTTACAAGAACTGGAAGGATGTCATTAACAGTTTAATATTGTTTAAAATCACATTTTCATTGTAATTTAATTTGAAAAAAATATTTTTCTTATCACACTATCATTATGCATCCATGATCCAATTGTTGAACACTGGCATAACCTACGATGTTAGCATGACTGCTAGAATTTTTTTTCACTTTACCTAACCGTGCATTTCATGGGGTTCCAAGGGCGTTCCAGGGATGTTCTAGGAGTGTTCCGGTGGGCTTCAGAAAGATTTCAGTGGTTTTCAATGGGTTTCAAGGGCGTTCCAGAGGGGTTCTAAAGGAATTCAGAGTGTTAAGGGGGTCCAGGTGTATTTCAAGCCGTTCCAGGAGGCTCAGGAGCAACCCACCGGTTTTCAAGGGATTTCAGGGTCGTCCCATGAGTGTTCTTGAGCGTTGAGTGGGTCCCATGGGTTTCCAGGAGAGTTTCAGGGGCTCTTAAAGGCGTACTTTTCTTCTGTCGTTTTCGCTTCTAATCAAATCTTTTCAGTCATTTTTGCATCTAGTCGTGTTTAAAACGACTAGACGTGTTTAAAGTCCACTAGAGCTCTCTTCAAATGAGCGATTACTTGTCATTTAAATTAATTGTCACTAGCTCGGACTAGCTGGGCACAAAACACGAAAAACACGGAAAAAATCCGCCAAAGAGAAAATATATTGAATGTCGGGTCAAATTTTAACAAATGTTGGACCACTATTGGATTCACATTGGATAACTGTTGGGTTTGGTGGCCAAAATAAAAACAGGTGAATGATAGGTTGATGTCGGGTTATACGTCATCAATTATGAACAAAGCTTCAATCGTTCAACAATTGGCGAGAACCGTCCAACATTAGGATGAGCTAGCTTAAGGAAGCGTTCAACATTTGGGTTACAGACTTCCCATACAAATGTTCTATTTTCTCTTAGAAAATAGAATTTAAGGGAATACAAATTCAATGGGCAGTAAGGGATAAGTAGATCCAGACGTTCACTGGATATTTTTCAACTAAAGTGGAATTATGCACGGAAAAACAAACACATAACAAAATGCCGGTACTAACCGTTCAACAATTGGCGATTTACCCTAGTATCATGTTTCACATGAGCCTGTTCCCCACAATCAAATTCTCAAGGTTCATCCAGAAGTATAAATTGAATCTGAATGAACATTTTGTTGTTCGTCTACAGTCGTTTATGGGATAATTCTGGATTATTGTGGATTTAGCGCTAAATTGGTGTCGGAAGTAACTTCATTTACTTCCGCTGCCTTTCCTGCGTTAAACATAACGTCGGAAGTAGTGCGCTGTATAGAGCATCAGATTTACTATACAGCGCACTACTTCCGACGTTATGTCTAACGCATAGGAAAAGCACCAATTTCGTGCTAAATCCACAATACATTGTTTAATAAATCACCTGGTATGATGGTTAGAACACTTGACTATCACGCCGAGGACCTGGGATCGAATCCCACTCCCGTCAAACTCGCAAAATGTGAGTTCTTCCTTCGGAAGGGAAGTTAAGCGTGGGTTTCGAGATGAACTAGCCTAGGGCCAAAAATCTCGTTAATACAGATAAAAAAAAAATATTGGACTTGGTACATATCCAAGAATAATATATTATTTCATCGTATATGTGTACTGTGTGTTTATTGTTTCATTTCTAAAGTAATGAAAACTCAACCTCCCTAAAGCGCAATATAGAACAGGATTTAACATCTATTTGAAAATTAGAATAACTAGCCACAGAAGTCCAATGTCGCGACTGTTCTAGTTTGCCACGCCCTTAGAGCATCAGTAGCGGTCCTAGAAGTGTCAAATAAATTTTGTTTACCAAAACATAAGATCCTCTACAAGATGGACACTCATAAACAATCATTTATTGCAATTAAAGTTAATGAAATAATTAATTAGGAAAAGTGGCTACAGCGCCATTGGAGTTCTAGTGTATTTCTATTATTTGAAAATACACCTTCAGTTCTACGACAGTGTGAAAAGAAAATTGGAAACCTATAAGAAAAATTGCATTTTAAAAACCTTGTTTGCTCGTCGCATACATTGCAAATATTTTGCCACGATTTGCATATTATTGAACTGTGCCCGACACGAGGCACGATTGCTGTAGGTAGTACCTCGAGGGCTTACTTTTTTCCTCTCACTCGCAATAATAAGACTGTGAATGTGAAGAGGTTCGTTTGTGTCAACAGCACAGTTTGTAGGAGGGCCTGCCGAAGTGCGCTTTTCCGATTGCGGCACTTGTCTACACACTATAAGGACCAGCTCCGATCGGAGTCAGAGTGAAGATTTATGAGAGGGTATTCAGTCCAACCAACGGGAAGCGCATGTTTTCCACTTCAACATGAAAGCTCATCCTTGCCTTATCATTTCCTAATGATGCACCCGCCACAGTTCATCCCGGCTCACTGTTGTTCTCATTTCATTAGCATAAGACCATTTAGGCGCGGATATGCTTTCGTTCTCACACCGCGCGCGCGATATTTCTTCTAGAGAGCAGGTTTTTTGCTCTTAATGCAAACATAAGACCGCCCTCACTAGAGAAGGTACACCTTCTGCATCAGTTGTAGTCTACTGGTTTGCCTTGCCGGTGAGGATGAAAGCGAGTAAAAATTAATTTATTCAGATGTATGTTTTGCGTTCCCATAACGTCCGTGCGACGGTACTTAAACACTTTGGCGCAGCATTTCTCTTTTTGTTACCAGCCTAGAATTGTTACGGTCTGGGAATTGCGCAAGAGAGTACCTGCAGCTTTCTAAACACGAAACACAGTTACAGTCGATTTTATTTATCTTGAAATACTACAACATAGACGCAAAGGAGTAATTCCGACCATTTTAATCAGAAATGTCACATACATTTAGTTTGTTTAAGTTGTTTAAGATTTCCATGGAGGAAATTCTGACGAATTCTCAAAACATTCTTAAAGAATATTGGATGAACCTCCATGTATTCATGTGTGCCTTTTGACGAAACTCCTATAGGGATTTGTGATGGATTCTCCCGTCTCAAGTATGATCTCTGCAAAAACTGAAAATCAAATCTTGGTGATGCTCATGGAACAATCCTTTCAGTCGTGATGAAACATTTAAATAACTAAATCAAAGTTCAGCATAACATCGAATAGCAAGCGAATTGTCATTGCCGTTGTAGATTTCATTGAGGGGCTGTTCATAAACCACGTTGATCAAAATTTGGCTATCTCAGACCCTCCCCCCCCCCTCGTAGACTTTTGTCCACACAGACATTTTGAAATTTGTATGGAGCTGACCAAACCCCCCCCCCCTCCAACCAAAAGGTCTACGTGTTTTATGAACGGTCTCTGAGAAGTGTATCGGAATGTTCGGGATGCTCTATTCAAAAGCTGGGTTTGTCTCTTCAGTTTGCAGGTTATGCACGAATACGGATTCCCGGATAAACTGATACGATTGATCAAGGCGACGATGGATCGAGTGATGTGCGTAGTTCGAGTATCAGGGACACTCTCGAGTCCCTTCGAATCTCGCAGAGGGTTACGGCAAGGTGATGGTCTTTCGTGCTTGCGGAGAGCGGGGATAAACACGAGTGGGACGATTTTCACGAAGTCCGTTCAGCTGCTTGGTTTCGCCGATGATATTGATATTATTGCTCGTAAATTTGAGACGATGGCGGAAACGTACATCCGACTAAAGAGTGAAGCTAGGCGAATCGGATTAGTCATTAATGTGTCGAAGACAAAGTAAATGATGGCAAAGGACTCCAGGGAGGAATCACCGCGCCCGCCGCCCCGAATTTATATCGACGGTGATGAAATCGAGGCGGTTGAAGAATTCGTGTACTTGGGCTCACTGGTGACCGCCGACAACGACACCAGCAGAGAAATACAGATGCGCATTATGGCAGGAAATCGTGCTTACTTTGGACTCCGCAGAACTCTACGATCGAAAAAAGTTCGCCGTAACACTAAGTTAATTATCTACAAAACGCTGATTAGACCGGTCGTCCTCTATGGGCACGAAACATGGACCCTACGTGCAGAGGACCAACGCGCCCTTGGAGTTTAAGAACGGAAGGTGTTGCGTACCATCTACGGCGGAGTGCAGATGGAAGACGGGACTTGGAGAAGGCGAATGAACCACGAGCTGCATCAGCTGCTAAGAGAATCATCCATCGTCCACACCGCGAAAATCGGGAGGCTACGGTGGGCGGGTCACGTCATCAGGATGTCGGATAGCAACCCGACTAAAATGGTTCTCGATAGTCATCCGACCGGTACAAGAAGACGTGGAGCGCAGCGAGCTAGGGGAGCGTCCATAAATTACGTCACGCTTTAAGGGGGGAGGGGGGGTTCAACAAAGTGTGACGACCCATACAAAACTTTCATAGGTTCCATACAAAAAGTGTGACATAGGGGGGAGGGGGGGGGTTGAAAATGATCAATTTTTGCTGACGTAATTTATGGACGTTCCCTAGGTGGGTCGACCAAGTGGAGGATGATTTGCGGACCCTACGCAGAGTGCGGAACTGGAGACAAACAGTCATGGACCGAGTGGAATGGAGGAGGCTACTATGTACAGCAGAGGCCACCCGGCCTTAGCCTGATCGGTAAGGTAAGGTTGTCTCTTCAGTTCGATTCTTCTAAGAAATCTTCACAGGAACAGCTCACGTAGTTTACGTAGTTCACGGTACGGGACAAAATTGACCCTAATGCACAAAGAGGGTTAAGGGTTAGACAAGATTGACGCAATCCTCCAACGTTCCAGAGCTGTCCTGGTCACTTCCTTACGACTGTTGAAGGATGGGAAAGGATGATTATTTGGACTCCTAAGAAACATATAGAAACCTTTACGACCTCTCAGGCCTAGGTGTCAAGGAAATATAGATGTTGTTAGTGGAAGAGTTGTAATCAGTGGTGTGTTGAAGTGCCCAAGATTTGTGAGATTTTCGTGATTTTGTGTTTCGTTGTATTGTTATGTCAAACCAAGGAAGTTTTTAAATATCTAAACATGGGCACTACCCAATACTCACTGTGAGGTAACGCAGCAATTAGTTCCGCTACTCACCACCAGGCATTGCAGAAGGACACGTTGGGCGGCCATTGTGTGTGGTGTAAAGGGGGCCATGATGGGGCGAAATAAGATGAGTGGATTACAGGACGGTCGAAGGCCTGGATCGTGAATCACCATTGCTTATCCAGCAATTACTTTCGCGAAAGCAAGGCGTAAGCTAGCAAAAGAAACGTTAAAAGCAAATCTGCAAAACCAACAAATTTAAGACTTTGGTCTGTGAAGAGGAGTGAATAGTGGAAGTAGTGAAGTGGTGATAGTATCCAGGTAATCCACGGCATACCATATTTAATCCCGACTGGCCCTATCATAAACCGCCAAAATCACACCCCCCCCCCTACAAGACCCCTGTGCTATAGTTTTAAATCTAGACCAACATTTGAAAAGGGCGTAACAGCCATTTCCAATTTCTGCTTCTCCCGTCCCTCCTAGGCTTACCCCCCATTATTCATGAAATCTTTTACCAGTAACAGATAGATCTGACTCCCCTCTATCTGTTAAGATGAAAAGTTTGCATAAAATTTTTGAAATACGCCCAGGAGGGACGGAACAAGTGAGAATTTGCAATGGTTGTTCCGCCCTTTTCAAATGTTAGTCTAGAAATAGCCTGTGCTTGCCTGTGAGCCCAAAAGGATCGGAGTGGAGTGATACCTCCAAGTATACCCTAGGAATAACCGTGGCCCAGCCATCGAAAGCGCCACTCCGTAGACCGGATAGATCAACCCGACGCTGCCTACCCAGGTGAGGCCATTTTGTAAGTCCAGAGTTCACGCGCCACGTTATAAATCGTGACTTGCCGCCCAACCCATGGATCGCCCACTAGTTACAGGGTGAACTGCAAAGCAATAACGGAGCAAGCTTTTTTTGTTACTCTCCTAAACAAGCACAATTAAGATAACAATGGAAGACGGGGCACTTGTAACGGTAGACTGCTAGTTGATGGACCAATCAGCGATAAATGCTATCAAGATTTGGTATGAGCGTATACTAATATACTAATTTGGTGAAAATGAGGATTCACCGTTGGAATAAAGACTTGAGTCTGTCTCTCTTATGAATAGCATTGATTGACTACCAGAATCAAGGAATGAGATCACTTGCCCCACTTTCGAACAATCATAGAAAAGTCAATCGAAATACATTGCTGTGAAAAAGACCACAAAAAAGGCAAAAACGGCAACAAAAGTTGGAAAAAAGGCAACAAAAGTTGAAATAATATGTCTGATTCATTCATTCGATATATTTGTTGGAACACATACTTCGGAAGAGAAAGTATGTAATTGGATGCAATACAAGGTTCGAGACAGCTGCAGTAATGCGGATTTGATCACCAGTGCAGTTTTCTTGGATAAGGGAACTTTTAGATTTTGAAACCCACGAAACTCAGGACGTCCTTATTACAGAAACTATAGAAGAGGACTGACTTATGATGGAAATACACCTTCTTTTGAGGTAGTCTGCGACTTTGTTGTGCCTCTGATTTTGTTGTTGTTACCGATTTTCTAGCGGTACTTAAATCGTATTAAAGTAAGTGTAAATGATCCTGTTTATATCTGTAAGTTCAAATAAAAAAGGAAATAGAAGTGTACGAAATAGACCTATGAAGTTTATCGTACGGAAAGTTTTTTAACTATTGTATAGTAAAACGTTTTCCACCAGAATGTGTATTTTCAAATTTGGAAAAAGTATTTTTGACAACTTATACCATGAAACCACCAAACCTTTTTTTTTATATATAACTAGCTGCACCCGGCAAACTTTGTCTTGCCTACTGCGTTTTTTGACGTTTCAAGTGTCCGTCCAAGGCCAAATCCCCGGTCACAAAACGTATGTAAGATCGATTTTCAAAAACTCTAAATTTGTCCATGTTTTTTGCCTCATAAACCTTCCTTGGGTGAAAACTAACAGAACAAAACTAAGACGATCAAAATCGGACCTTTCCTTCGCAAGTTATGCGCGGTCCCACGTATGCCACTGCATTTTTATATATATAGATTCAATTTTAGTTGCCAGCATTTTCTCAAGTCAATTTCCACAAATCCATTGTCGCTAACTTTCCATTCCACCACACATCGGCTTTCACGGATGGATTGCGAAGGGATTTTCACAGTTCACCGCTATTCTATCTTTCCATCTAGTAGACCACAATGCGCCAAACAGCTCAACCGTCTGATGGTGTAAGCCGACATCCTGTTTTGAATATTATTACAATCAGTCTATTCTCACCCCTTGAATGATTGTCACTTCATCGTAGGTTGAAGTATTTCTATCATACAATGTACGTACGTACGTACGTACATTCTCTTATAACAGTACAGGATTTTTGACGCATGGATGGTACCATTTCCAGAAGAGTTGAATCTGACGATGATGTTGACGACAAGTTTATTATTTCCTTATTGTTGCGTTGACATGTCACTCCATTTTCTGCTTTCGCTAGATTTGATAACGGGTCAATATGCAACAACTCGATAAATGTGCGTAACGAGTGTAATACGAAAGATTGGAACTCTCATTAGATTCGCTCAGTCTACAGATTTTTGTGTTAAATAAAATTTTACTTACAGCATTACAGTACTGCTAATTTGGTGTGGAAAAGTAGGCCTTTTCCTGGTGGATTTGCGTGAGGTAAACAGCCTGTTACGATAAGAAATTGCAAAAAACTCTTCTCAATTTCTCAATCAAGGTATATTTGTTTGTAATTTCGATCACAGATTCCTTCGATTGTTTTTGATTCACTGGTGTTTTTTTCTTAATTTTCCAGGGCACGCACCTAATCGCGCTTTTCATTGACATTATCGAGAAATAGCCCTTATTACTTTTAATAAACCGTAAGTAATAAAAAACAATTACCGTAAACCGGGGTCAAATTGATCAGCGGGGTGAAATTGATCACTCGGGTACTACATTATAATTCCATACTAGGAACTCTTAAGCGTCGTAATGATCTTAAACTTTTTACGTCATCTGATTCGTAGATGTCTAGAGATGAGTGTAGACTTTTAATGTTTTAGAAAAAAGTTAGTTTTGCCTTATTTTTTCAAGGAATTTGGAATGTATTTCTCATTTAGCTGAAATCGTTGCTGTTAAACAATCAATTGCTAATAGGACTTACCGTGAATTCTCTATTTTAACATTATTGTGGAGCCTTGTTTGGGATGTTATGCAACTAATCAGAACATAAAATTGTTATAAAAAGTTCATTTTATGAAGAAATAGTCATTTATTGTAACAGAAATCACTCATTTCAAATGAAATTGCCTACCTTTAGGCGTTTAAGGGGAAATTTCAAAATTTAATTTTGCATTTAAAGTATTAAATTCACTAGTTTTAAGATTTTAGACGCGTTATTCGGTTTTAGAAGAGCAAAATTAAGCGATGAAGGAAATTTTCCTTTCCAACCGATGCTTAATTGTATACTGATCAATTTCGCCCCAAAGTGGCATTTCTAATATTTTGATATTTGAAGTTGTTTAACTTAAAGTTTAAATTTGTTGAATAAAATTCTGTCACATGGTTCCATGGAGATCCACTGGGTACTGGTTTTACAGAAATTCTTTTGGCAATATTTGAACAGACACTGATGTTATCCGCAAAAGTGGTTTTAAAGTGATCAATTTGACCCCGGATTACGGTACTGATTGAAATATTGTCGGGTTCTTAAATTTTTCGTGTTTCATATGTTGTAAAAGCGTTTTCTATAAATTCTACAGCGTATTCTGCAGAGCAATTATATTGCGATGGCTGTGGCAAGTACTCGTGCCTTCGCTTGAGTATCTCATTAAACGATTTTGAAGTGCACTTGCTAAATCTAGTGTCATTCACTGGATATGCCATTACGCTTCCATCTTTATTTTGCAGAAGCCAAAGGACGAAAAGCGCGGCGACGTCGTACTGAAGGGACCACCAGTATGATGAAATATAACCCACGAAGCAAACAATTGCGACGGACGACGGCAGCGACGTCACCGTTTCATACCATGAACGGGATTTCATTTGTTATACCTTTCGAGAGGACACTCAAGTACATCACGTTCGTTTGAAGCGGTATTTTGTGGGCGTGGATTTAATTTTCTTTTGTTTGATGAAATTGAATCGCTATATGCAGTAATGGAGTTCCCCGATGAAATTAATGACGATTCTCAGGAATATTAGATTGCTTAGCTATTAATAACACCGTTCAGCATTATATTTTGTTATGGGATGAGAAAATAAAAAAAAACAGAGGTCTGGGACCCCAGAAGTGTCATAGTGGAAGAATTTTTGAAAAATATTGGACCGGGCCTTCACAGTATAAGACCGAAGTTTGTATGAAGAACTTGGGGTGTTCAATTGATATGCGCGTTAGAACGTGCTGTGCATATATTTAGGCGTTAGACAATAACGAAACAAACCTGAATATCGAAAACGCCTAAATATATGCTTGGCACGTTCTAATACGTATATTAATGGAACACCCCAAGTTTGTATTGAGAACTTTGGTCTTAAACTGTGAAGGCCCGGTCCAATATTTTTCAAAAATTCTTTCACTATGACTTTTCTACGGTCCCAAACCCCTGTTCTTTTTTTTCTCATCCCATAACACCAAATTTTGTCGTGTAGTGTTATTTTGAAATCTTGTTTTGGGTACTCTCCTAGGCCTTATCCAGACTCTCTTAGAACTAATCCTTCAGATCATCGGGTTTATCGTGTGTAGGCACATATATGCTGATTAGGCTGCAGTTAAAGAGTTTGAACCTCATTCTCAATACACAGATTCGTTCGAATGTCGACTTCCACCGAATAACTTGCTTCATCTGCTTCCCGATCACCATAAAGCCAACTCCACGTTCTACTTTATCGCTGCCGCTATAGTAGCTGTGGTACTTGAACGAAGTATTAGCGATGGGACTGATTTCCAACTATGTGAATTCCGTTCTCCAGATTTTGGGCCAGCGTATCTCCTGGTTAGCTGCCAAACTCACGTTCGCTATCAGCTAATTTAAAATCTTTCGACTTTCATTCACTGCTTTCAGAGTGCCACATTCCCTTTAAGGATTATTAGATCCCTTTTCAATTAAATATTCAAATTAAGCATTGATTTATAAGAAGAAAGACGGCGAAGCCTAGGAAATTTCCATAAGTCGCCAAAGCGCCCACGTTAAACACCTTGCTATCCCTCAGCAGCTGGGGAATTTCCAAACGACGGGTAAAACAAAAAAAGATCTCTCCACAAAGAAAACACGGGACGCACAAATTCGGAACAAATTTATTTCATTTCTGCGCGACCGTCCGTCGTGATTCCTGAGGGCCGTCAGACTGCGGCGTCAATCTTCTGCAACCGCGGGATCATCCTACCAGCTGGAAACTTGAAGTCAAATATGCTGGGACACAAAATCCGAAGCGAAGCGAAAAAACAACAACTTGCCGAAAAGAAAAAGAATTGCCCGTCGTACACAAATTATGCAAATTTGGCTTTTACGCCCCTGCTAGGATTTTTTTTTTCTATTTGGCGTTTTTCCTCGGGTACAAGTGGAAGCACCAAATCGCGAACAGGACATTCTGAAATTGGTTTTGTTTCTAAACAGAACGAGAGTATTTTCCGGTTAAACAGTAATCCATCTGTACCTACATCTTTCATTGCACAATGGTCCGAGGACCAACATTAAGTGGAAAAAAATAATAACTCAAAAACCATCCAAGATAGAGTCTTCATGTCTTCTAGACATTTGCTCGTGAGTCCAAGCCGCGTTATATGCAAAAGTGTCCTAAACGCCAAATCTTAAAATACTTCATATTTCAGCACCTAACTTTTTTATTTCAAAAGATATCGAAATAAAATGTTCTGCAAAGTTGAAGAAGGTAAAAACCCCGACAACTTTCTCGAAGAGCAGTTTTTTCTATCTCTTTAATCTGAAGAGATATAACTTATTGAAGAAATAAAAAGTCCGAAATCGGTTTTTTTGTCAAATGTCAAAAACTATCATTTTTTCAAGCCTACTATGTTCAGAGCAATTGTACATATTGCCAAAATACACATTTCGTCAGAAGACATCAAAGCTGTACGATGTTTCTATCAAAAGATGTAAGTATTTTTGTACTTTTTTAAGCCAATTTTTCTAGCGTAACATTTGAAAAAGGCGCAAGTGAATCTTTAATTTTCTCCCACCACCGGATCTAGTATGACAAAAACTGCATTTTAACAAATTTTGGAGAGGGTATTTTTTTGTTTTGCGTTTTAAATGTGATTTGACTATGACCGTATTTCAGGCATCAAATTCACGAAAAATGACATCCATAATGTCCGAGTTCAACATCTACTCGTGTTTCAAGATCACTTATCTTAAACATTCGAGTAGCGATGAACCCAATGTTGTCTTTTTTGTTTTGTTTTGTTCCTTTGTGTAAGCAAAGCAAAGCAAAGCAAAGCAAAGATAACCGTACACATCGTAGTTGCTACTCCGTGATTGACCAGAACAATCGAAGTTGCACAGAGAGCCAATGAATGTGAAAGCTTGGGACTAGCTAACCATTCTCAATGTGCACAATTCGAGAGTTCAGCTATTTAAAGTCAATAACGGCGCTGGCCACGTCCTTACGGTCATCAGGAAAGGGAAGGAATGTTAGTTCGACAACCGTTGCTACTAGAAACCGTGGAATCCACAGCATCCCCACAGTTGTCACGGGAAGGAATGGTGGTTAGTAGGGTAGGGTAAGGTGTGGATCTAGGAGCCACCTCTGTTAGGTGATATGATCCACTAGTTATATGGAAATACACGTCGCGGTCTTCATCACGATTATGATTTATTTGATTACGATGACCACTGATCCAGGATTTCGTGCTCGCGTTTCCATCGCCCTACCGTGGAAACCGACTGATCTACGATTATTGTAGCGCGATTCTGAACCCGGATTTTTCACTCGCACTTCCATCGCCCTACCGAGAAAACCGACTGACCAACGAATATTGTAGCGCGATTCTGATCCCGGATTTTTCACTCGCACCCCCATCACTCTTACCTGAAAATTGTCTGCCATTCGAAAATTCTCAAGCTAATCTGATTCCGCATTCCACACTCGCGCTTGCATGGCTCTACCGAGAAAACCGACTGACCAACGAATATTGTAGCGCGATTCTGAACCCGGATTTTTCACTCGCACTTCCATCGCCCTACCGAGAAAACCGACTGACCCTGTTTCGTTCCTTTGTGTAAGTGAGCAAAAATATAAAACAAATTCCCTATAGTTTTTCGATTTCTTAATTCATCAGATATATGCATCTGGTGATCGTATGCAAATTTTAAATTGAATTGTGGACCGTCCAGTTTTATATGTTTGACATATATTATGAAAGGCCTTTGATCCTAGGATAGGATGCGACACGTAGTCAGTCAATTTGAGATCAATTTGCTGTCAAACGGAGACCAGTCGCTGATTGGTCGAAATTGATATCCGTTTGCTGCGATCATATTGCTTTGTTGTTGGCTTGGCCGTGTTGCTAGCTTGTAGGTTTAGCATTTGATACCAATATTTAAAATCATTGTATTTTTTTTATTCAAGCTTTATGTCAGCATTCAAAAGCAAATCAACCTAATGTGACTCCCATGGCTTGACACCGGTTAAAACCATTGATTTGGTGTAAAATCAATTGATTTTTTGATAGATTTCATCATAATTGAAAGAGCTTGCGTTTGAATGCAATTTTAGTAGCAAATTACGCTATTGCAATTGCAAATAGTGCTTTACGGAGCGAAATATGCATCAAAACTTCAATCGTTAAAGTTAAATAGTTTTAACGATTTGGAATAAAGAAAAGTGGCAGCACTTGATTTTGATAGTTGACGAAATTGACTGACTACGTGTCGCATCCTATCCTAGGATCAAAGGCCTTTCATAATATATGTCAAACATATAAAACTGGACGGTCCACAATTCAATTTAAAATTTGCATACGATCACCAGATGCATATATCTGATGAATCAAGAAATCGAAAAACTATAGGGAATTTGTTTTATATTTTTGCTCACTTACACAAAGGAACAAAACAAAACAAAAAAGACAACATTGGGTTCATCGCTACTCGAATGTTTAAGATAAGTGATCTTGAAACACGAGTAGATGTTAAACTCGGACATTATGGATGTCATTTTTCGTGAATTTGATGCCTAAAATACGGTCATAGTCAAATCACATTTAAAACGCAAAACAAAAAACACCCTCTCCAAAACTTGTTAAAATGCAGTTTTTGTCATACTAGATCCGGTGGTGGGAGAAAATTAAAGATTCACTTGCGCCTTTTTCAAATGTTACGCTAGAAAAATTGGCTTAAAAAAGTACAAAAATACTTATATCTTTTGATAG
Source organism: Aedes albopictus (assembly GCF_035046485.1). Classification (NCBI taxonomy): domain Eukaryota; kingdom Metazoa; phylum Arthropoda; class Insecta; order Diptera; family Culicidae; genus Aedes; species Aedes albopictus. Next base: position 295,057,755 of record NC_085137.1, read on the forward strand.
AAACATCGTACAGCTTTGATGTCTTCTGACGAAATGTGTATTTTGGCAATATGTACAATTGCTCTGAACATAGTAGGCTTGAAAAAATGATAGTTTTTGACATATGACAAAAAAACCGATTTCGGACTTTTTATTTCTTCAATAAGTTATATCTCCTCAGATTGAAGAGATAGAAAAAACTGCTCTTCGAGAAAGTTGTCGGGGATTTTACCTTCTTCAACTTTGCAGAACATTTTATTTCGATATCTTTTGAAATAAAAAAGTTAGGTGCTGAAATATGAAGTATTTTAAGATTTGGCGTTTAGGACACTTTTGCATATAACGCGGCTTGGACTCACGAGCAAATGTCTAGAAGACATGAAGACTCTATCTTGGATGGTTTTTGAGTTATTAATTTTTTCCACTTAATGTTGGTCCTCGGACCATTGTGCATTGCACGGTGGGACGAATGGCCAAAAACGTGAACTTTTTTCAGTAGCGTCTTTAAACGTGATTATATCGGCATGGTGTCTTCGGATGAAAATTTTATAAAAATAGGGCGCGTCGAATGGCGTTTAGTTTTAGTTCGCAACTTTGCCACAGGCGGCGCTGTAAAATCAAACTTTTTTGTTTGACGTTTTTTCAATATGGTGTCTTCGGCAAAGTTGTAGAAATGCTCAATACAAATATCTTTGCCGAAGACACCAACCCTCTATATCTACATTGCTTCAAGATACAGACGTATTTTATGAATGACCCCCCAAAAATCGTTTTATTCATATATTTCGAAAACGCGCAGTTTTAGAAAGTTGCAATGTTCTACAAAGTTGTGTAAAATGTCAAAAGAAACAACTTTGTAGAAGTGAATAGGGTTCTAAAATGGCAATAGGGTTAGTTATGGCTATTTTTTAGTTAAAAATAGCCGTTTTTCAAGGCTCAATAACTATCTTGGATGCAAATGGATGCAAATCAAACCCCACTAGGTTCAATATGTATTACTATTAGTTGAATATCCTGATGTTTTCGACTGTATCCTCGAGTATCCTTGGCAGGGGTTTCTAATCTTACTAGAGCCTATTTTTGAAGCTAAAACAATAATATCAGTTTTTGTATGTCATTTAGAACCCCATTATCTTCTGTGAAGTGATAAAAATTAACTATTCGCATAATTGTATGCTTTATTGCGCCTATAAAAATCAATTATTATCGATTTTTTATGATATTATTTTAAAAACACTGCATAGAAGTGAGCTAAACCAGTCGGTCATATGTATCCAAGTAATCTCACCAGCAAGCACACATATTATTTTCAGCACGTATAGTAACCGAACAAGCAGAAAGTCAACTCATATTAAATCACTTCGTTTCTTATGTCGAATACCCAATTACTAATTTTCTAATTCACTTAAAGGCGTCAACAGGCATGAGATTTTTCGATCGCTGTGAGAATGATCTAAATAAATCCTGCATGAATGCAAATAAGCTTTTGTATACAAAATGTTTTTATGATTTCTAGTTATCAAAAAAGTTGTGGATATGCACTACATCTTTGATGAAAAGTAAAGGTTCCTATAATAAAAAATCATAAAAGTTGTTTTGGGTATGTGTTGGAATATTAGAACTTATTTAGTGAAGCTGTTTCACCCTTTTACTGGCTTAATCGAGAGTTACTTGTGCCATGTGTTCATTAACCTTCCCGTATAAATACACACACTCTCCCGCTTGTTCGGCACCTGTCAAATTCATGTTGTTTCCGATAGCTGAAAATGCTCCTTTTCATTTCCACAAATCAATTTGTAGCTATGTTTGAAAGTTGGAAAAATGGATAAGCAAATGATTTCAGGTTTTCTAGACTTGCTGTTTGTTCGGTTACTATACGTGCTGAAAAAGAGTATGTATATTTCTGGCGTTCGTTTTGAATAGGTCGTATGTTGACTGTGGTTCTTACCCTGATTCGACCTATTCAAATCGAAAGCCAGATTTACATTTATGTTTTGAACACACGAATAAAATTTGCTTGCTGGTGAGATCACTTGGATACATATGACCGTCTGGTTTAGCTCACTTCTATTCAGTGTTTTTTGAATAATATGATAATAACTCGATAATAATTGATTTTTGTAGGCGCAATAAAGCATACCATTATGCGAATAGTTAATTTTTATCACTTCACAGAAGATAATGGGGTTCTAAATGACATACAAAAACCGATATTATTTTTTTAGCTTCAAAAATAGGCTCTAGAAAGATTAAGAACCCCTGCTAAGGATACTCCAGGATACAACCGAAAACATCAGGATATTCAACTAATAGTAATACATATTGAACCTAGTGGGGTTTGATTTGCATCCATTTGCATCCAAGATAGTTATTGAGCCTTGAAAAACGGCTATTTTTAACTAAAAAATAGCCATAACTAACCCTATTGTCATTTTAGAACCCTATTCACTTCTACAAAGTTGTTTCTTTTGACATTTTACACAACTTTGTAGAACATTGCAACTTTCTAAAACTGCGCGTTTTCGAAATATATGAATAAAACGATTTTTGGGGGGTCATTCATAAAATACGTCTGTATCTTGAAGCAATGTAGAGATAGAGGGTTGGTGTCTTCGGCAAAGATATTTGTATTGAGCATATCTACAACTTTGCCGAAGACACCATATTGAAAAAACGTCAAACAAAAAAGTTGGATTTTACAGCGCCGCCTGTGGCAAAGTTGCGAACTAAAATTAAACGCCATTCGACGCGCCCTATTTTTATAAAATTTTCATCCGAAGACACCATGCCGATAAAATCACGTTTAAAGACGCTACTGAAAAAAGTTCACGTTTTGGGTCATTCGTCCCACTGTGCATTGGTTGCAGCGTATAGGTACTTGAAAATATGTGTTTGCTTGTTGATCTAGTTGAAAATAACGAGTGAATTGAATTCGGTTTCTGTTGAATGTTTCAATAATAGGGTAGCGAACCACTTGGGCTGCGGCTGGTATTATGGGCACTCTTCGTTATAGCGTTATATCAGTCTATTCCAAACCAATTGATTTGACATTTTGTACACGGCTGGATACTATACGTATCTTATCGTGTTCCAAAAATTGTGTCAATTGGTTCAGAATTGGTTGAGTTATAGCAGAAAAGTGCCCAAAATAGGACCCCTGCCAAAATGGATCCAATTCCCTAACTAAAGTCAGTGAGTAGGTACTCGTTGGACTACAATTTGATCTGTTGCTTCTACGCCGGATGAAGAATCCTAGTTCTGCGCAAATCACTTCCAATTATCCTGGACGTTAACCTTACAACACGCGCGTGCAGTTTTGGGTCTGAAGTTACATCGCGCTCGTGCTATGTGCATCATGGTAATTATCAATTGACATTTTTCGAAAGTGGTCCGTGACATTTACCTTAAATATTCTTAAAAGATCCGTGACTTTCTTGTTGAACTGGTTGGTTTTTCACATACCTACCATATTCTCAGGTTCAGCTTCTAAAATAAGCTGGATGTGACATTTTCAGCACTGGATGTATCTCTTCTGGGCATGAATCAATTTCAATAGTTTGAATTTTAGTTGAAAAAGTGATTTAGTGTGGTTGAGTTGGTTTATTTCGAAGAAAATAGCCTATCTTCAAATGTTAAATGGTCAATTTCAAAGTTTAAATTTGCCATTTAACAACAGAATTCATTAGTTATAAGATTTTTGACGCATTATTCGTAATCAGTTATTTTTTCATTCCTTGTTGGGTATACCCAATATATATAAGTCACTGCGACCAGCTTTTAGATCTATTGTGACAAATTTCCCAGTTTTATTTGGCTATGTCAAGTTGACGTATCACCATTGGTATTAGTAATACCAAAAGTGATCAATATCTAGTGGAGAAGCCAATTTTCTATTCCTACGGATTATCGAACACCCCAAAGTTGCATTTTCATTTTTTTTGTTTATTTTATTTTAATTCGGAAATGGAGCGGGCAACATAGCTCTGGTCCTTGTAAGTTCCTGCGTTCTTTGTGCTGTATAAACGCTTAATAAAGCACTCTGACACAAGTGTTTGCTGTATAAGTCGTTATGCAGCTACTTTTGTTAGTTGTGTCATGTTTAAACAGGTCCATCGATGACGACAAAGATCTTCAATTAAGAGTTGTGTGCTTAGCTGGTAGTGCAGCCTCGGAGGTACGCCCCAAGCGTCTGCCCACCAAGAAGGTGCGGCTCAAACAGCGTCTGTTCAGTCATCCAGTGTTATAATAAGAAACGCTGTATCGCGTCAGCCCCACCAACGCGATGTACGCAGCGCGAATCCGATAAGATAGCCTGTCGAAGTCTTTCAACACCACGAAGATTGACAGATAGGGGTGGTGGTTTTTTTTTTGTCTGTATTAACGAGATTTTTAACCCTAGGCTAGTTCATCTCGGGACCCACGTTCCCTTCCGAAGGAAGAACCCACATTTTGTGAGTATGTCGGGAGTGGGATTCGATCCCAGGTCCTCGGCGTGATAGTCAAGTGTTCTAGCCACCACACCAGGTCCGCTCCACAGGGGTGGTGGGGGTAAAGTGGACAACCTGAGCATTTTGGTCGTTTCCCGCAGAAATGCGGCAAAATCCACCTGCTTTTCCGAGTAACATGGAAGGTAATGACATAGACAAACAGACGTAACACTTGCGAAATTTACATCGACCACGCTTTTAACGATCATTTCGAATTTTCATAGTTGTGGCTATCACAACCAGAGGCGCGCGCATCGTTTTTCTATGCGTTTATGGCACAACACAGTGATTCGTGCAACTTTTCCACCAGGTAGACGCAGAAAAATAAATTCTAAACACAATTAAATTCTAGTTCAAATCAACCGATTTTACAGTTTACTACAGCAACAAACTGATTTCTAGTTTAAACTTAATTGTTCCATTGTTTGGTAATACAAATATTTTCATTTGTTGAAATTTTTGACAGTTCGTTAAAACAAACAGAGATATGGTAGTTTCAACATAAAATAATGGGTTGTTTTAAACGACTGCACTTTTCTACTAACAAAACCGGAATGTTATTGTGTTGGTGACGACAGCAACTGCGGCAGCTCGGAAATCTATTTTTAGACCGCCGGCATGCGGATGGAAAGAAGAACGACTAAAAAACGACAAAAAAGGCGAAACCGACCATCCTTTTGTGGATGCTGTCGTGAGTACCTGCGCGTTACTCATCACGGCCAAAGTTGCACTTGGAAGTTGGAGTGATTGTTACACCTTCTTCGTTGTGGCGATGTTGGGGTAAGCATTTTAAAGATGTGTGAGTGTTTCCGGGCCATATTTATGATTCCCATTTTGTAGAAACAAATGAAGTTTTTAACGTTGTATGAAACGATGGCAATCGGTTGTTTTCATCGATAAACTCTAAATAAAAACAATGAAATATAACTTTGGAATAAGTAAATTCTCAGATGGAAAATCAACCATGCGTTTTATTGTTTTAAACAAGCGTCATTTTTCTGCGTGATATAGTGTGAACTGGGCGATGGATTCATTCAAGGTGTTACGTCTGTTTGTCTGTGGTAATGATATACTCTAGAAATCTTGAAAGGAGTTGCATTTAAAAAATATTGTTTTCTTTGATTATTTTCTTCACCAAATCAAAAAAAAAATTGGTTGGGGTAAAATGGACAATCGATGGGGTAAAATGAACAAGTCGTTATAAGTTATATAACAGCATATTATTTCTATGTTTTTAAATACAAACTATCAAATTTCATACGATATCTTTATTTTGTTGTTTTCAAACTTTTAATACAAACTTTGAAACACACTTAAAAAATTATTCTAAAAATAGTGTAAAAAAATAACAATAATAAATAATTGTTATTGTTAATTATATTTTGTTGATCTAACATATTTTTTATAACTTTTTACTTTAACTATCTCACGATAGGTATGTCTTCAGCAAAGTTATTCAGAAGCCCAAAAGCATCAACATTTCTCTAGGCGGCATTTTTGTAGGTGATCTGGTTTTTGAGATATCGAGGTGAGTCAGGGTGATTTAGGGTGATGCAATATGTACATATTGTTTCAATAGTTTTTTGTGAGTCTATACTTATGACGGGTAGGATATATAGATTCATTGCTGCTATCCGGGAAACGCTGTTCTCGTCCATGCTCACTAGGGCAGTTCAGACTTCAAATATGTTTAAAAATTCAAAGCTCCCATATGTGCATTACAATCCTTGGTGCAAAACTAGAGTCCTGTAAAATTTTCAGTCATTTCGGTGGTCATTTAATGGTGGCCCAAAGGCAAAATAGGTTTGTATGGAAATTACTATGGAGAATTTTCTAAAAATGTTCTACACCCTGTGGAGCATTCACACATGGATAAAGTCATAAGGTCAAAGTCAAATTGAATTCTTCAGATCTCAATGATTTGTATTTGTATTTGTATTTGTATTTCAGATCTCAATGATGAATGTTGCCGAAGACCGCAACTCATTTTGACTCACGAGACAGAAGTTATTAATCAATATTCATCCATGCATGCTTAAACAGAAGACCACAGCTCGACCGACACGATTGACACGCAATCATAGTATGCGTGTTAGCTTCTTGCACACCTTGCAGGACATCGTGTGTGAAGATGCGCATGCGAGTGGGAATTTGTTTATTATGCGGAAATTTAAAAATTTGGATTTTGGTGCGGAAATAACGCGCACCGGGCGTAGTATGCGTTTATTCAATTTTTGTATAGAGATTTCAGATGAAGTGAGTACTGTCACTATTGTACTTGAATATTCATGGTGGTATTCAACTGTTTCAAGGCATATTCTAATTGCATAGGATCGTAACCAGGCTAATCCGCGACCTGGTCCTGATTAATCGATTTCGTCGCAACGTTATTTTGGCGTGTTTCTCACTTGTTTCACTGCCCGAGTTACGGAACGGCGTGGTAAGAAAACACGCAATGATATCGTATGAAATAAACTCGGTCCTGACTCGATGAAGTATCAAGAGTCCTTTGAGTATCAATTTTCAAAAAACTGCATTCGTGGCCATTTCCAAAAAAGGACACTGTCGGATCTCGTTAAGATCATATGATTGGTCCTTTCTTTGCTTTACACCGGCAGCAACAGGGTTGCGCTGCCATTTAAAAAGCCGGACAGCATTTCAGGCAGTCCAACCGACCGGAAACTTCTGAATAGGAAATTGTTAACCATCCATACCCTGCAAAAATTTGGGTTTTTTGTGGGTTTTCATTTCCACCACACCCATGATTGGAAATTCGTTTGTGCAGATGAGATTGTGTCAAACGACAAAACAACACTTATGCGGTATGGGTATCTATGATGGTTGTTGAGGAAAATATTCCTATGTGCGGTTTTGAATTTTCCAGGAATCAAAATTTTTCTTGCAACGCGTAATAATATCTTTTTTGTCGATTGTCGAAATAAGTGCCGGTCTTCGGCAACATTAATCATTGAGATCTGCAGAAATCAATTTGATTTGGACCCTATGACTTTATCCATGCGTGAATGCTTTACAACGCGGAGAACTTTTTTTGAAAATTCTCCATAGTAATTTCCATACAAACCTATTTTGCTTTTGGGCCACCATTAAATGACCACCGAAATGGCTGAAAATTTTACAGGACTTTAGTTTTACACCAAGGATTATAATGAACATATTGGAGCTTCGAATTTTCAACATGTTTGAAATCTGAACTGCCCTAATGCTCACTCATTGTTTATCCAGATAATAATTTGTAAAACAATACAAGATATAGTTATTTATGTAACGAGTTGCAAAAAGATGATTTTTTCAGCACGAGTCGTACATTTATCCAACGAGGCTTGCCGAGTTGGATAAATACGAAGAGTGCTGAAAAATCGAGTTTTGCAACGAGTTCCATACAAAATTTTATGCAATGATTTTTTCATAATGCAACCCATTTGAGTTGCATAATATTCATAATGCAACTCAAATGAGTTGCATTATGAACATTATACAACTATTTTACATTATGCAACTCATTTCAGTTGCATAATGAACCAGTTCGAAAAAATTGGCCATTATGATACCAAAATGAATTATATAAAATGTAAATTATGATACTGAATTGTATAAAATTACTTATGCTACGATATTACTTGGCGTTGATCCTTCTTCCCTACTAACGTGTATGATATCTTTTAATGTAGTAAAAATGCTTAACTGCGTAGAATATCTTCAGGGAATAGTTCAGTTCTGTATTTTACATTTAACATAAGAAAACGAAACCCTTTCAAACCCCTTTTTTTATTGACATTGTCTTGATGGATGGAGCGAATTTTAAAACACACAAGTGCAAGAAACTGCACGCGATAAGGTGCCCACAATTACCTACACCAAAGGAGTAATTTTGCACCCCAATTTTACTCAACTTGTTCAAAGGCTGGTATCCACGAGCTTTAACAATGGAAGCCATATACCAAGCTGAATGGGTTTCGTGAATACCAGCCTGACTGAAGCCGATTAAATTCCACAATGAGCTGAAATTGCTACCTACTGTTCAAATAGCCATCCCGCTGCGATAACTGTTGGGTAGCCGTGCCCAAAGTGTTTGATATCCACTGCTCAATAACCAAACTAAAGCCAAAACCACCCGATAGGGGTGTAACGCATCTAAACAGAATCCTGACTTTTTTCACTTACCAACAGCCGACGCGACGACCGTCCGACCGCCGGTTCTACTTTGCGTCATTCACATTAGTCCTTTCCAGATCCTGCTGCGAAAAAAACATTCGAGGAAGGTTCCCGACGAAGAAGGGTCGTTGTACATTATTATATGAACCCATCAACCCCTGTTTATTATGTTCAGCTATCTGTTTACGCTTTCCGCTTTGTATCCTGCACAGCATCAAGGATAGGGAAACGGAATGGATCCTGGACCGTTCCCTTCCACGAGCAATATCCATCATAGTCTGTTTTAAAATATATTTTTATTCCATACTGTTATTTTATGTAACAGTTTAAAAATACATTCTCCCTCATCCCGTGTTCAAATGAGTTCTTGGTCTGACGTTGCCTTAAAGTGCTTTCCCTTTACCCTCCGGAAAAGTGTGACACGTCGCTTGGGTATTGTTAAAATGTTCCCCATCGTTCGTCAAATTAGCCAAATTGAAATATTCCAATAAAATTTCATGATTAACTATTTAATTTGATTGCGTTCGCCAGGCAAGCGCGAAGATGAAACCAACGGAGACAAAGTAGATATGACACCATCCCACGCTACAAGACGAGGATCAGAATGTTACTTGCGGTCGACGTGATTCCATAGAGCAGGCAGGGAACTTATCGCAATCAATTCCAATACCGAATTCAATATCTCGGTTTCATCTGTCCGAAACATCCGGCGCCGTTGTTGCTGTCGAGTGACATAGAGGTACCGTCAAACAAGCTCGGTGAACCGAACAGAGATTTCTCACCGGATTGTGACAGGTTGAAATCAGCATCAGACAGAGCCAGCCAGCCAGCGCTAGCACAGGTCGAGCCGTTGCTGTTGGGTCCTCAAATTCGAACGAGTTTTAATTTGTTGCGGTTTGTTGAATTCGTTCTGATGTAGACGGAATTTGAATACTGAGTGCGACGTTCGGTGTACAGGATCTTTTTAACAGGGGATAAGTGAACGGAAGGGTTGCGACTGATGGTGAAAGGGTTCTAATTGAAAATAATGTTGTGTAAATGGAGTGCTAATTGGCGGATATGTGAGAAGTGGTTAAATTTTGTCTTATCTCAGAAGGTAGAGAACTATATAGAGTTATTTATACTACTTGTACACAATTACAAATCATTCAATAACGTAGCAAATATAGTAATAATCATAGTGAACTATTGTGAAGTTCAGGTAAAATATAAATGAGCATTACTAATTCGTTCATCATTCAACATTATGAACAACATAAAATTCATGGTAACACTGAGTCAACAATAATCCACCATAACATTCTATTTGCAGCTCTTAATAGCACGGAGTCTGCCGTGCAGCCATCTGTCCAATAGAATAATCGAGTACGACCACAGGGCACCAGTAATGACCACTGACCAGCGTATCCAACTTTCGAGCCCTGAGACCACCTTTTGGTTGCGACTCATCTAGCCACTCTTCACTCTTTCGATAAAACGGCGTTCTAGTCAAAATCATTTATACACATTCTCTGTACAAGATTGTCCGGAGTCGTGTCGCCATCACATGTGGCCAGCACCATTATAGGGAAACAAAAGATTGAACGATTTCTACAATTCCGATCCCTACCTCCAAGTGGCACCGGCCGGGATACGAGCAGATCGGGTAACCAACCCCGGTGAGAACTTTGGTCGTATGCTGGCAGAGAAGGGGGTTTGCTTCAGCAAACTTACTGGGTCCCTCCGGACAGTAAACCGGGGGGTTGGTGTTAGGCCCTAGGTTAGGTGTTAGGAAAAATCAACAAGAGAATACGAACCGAGACCAACGGCAACGACCCCAACGATTGGAAACTTGGTTCGTGGAGCTGCAGATATCTCAATTTCATCGGGAGCACCCGCATACTTGCCGATGTAGGTACTGAAAGACCGCGGGTTCGACATTGTAGTGCTGCAGGAGGACAGGATCAACGGTGCGAATGTTTAGAAGTAATCATACCATCTACCAGAGCTGCGACAATACACGTGAACTGGGAACAGCTTCAATAGTGATGGGCGCATGATCGGTTAGTGCCCGATCGACAAAAGAATGTTCAAGTTGAGCGTCGAGGGTCGGTTCTTCAACTCTAGCATAATAAACGTGCACAGCCCCCACTTCGGAAGCACTCATGATGACAAGAACGGATTCCAAGCGCAGCTCGAACGCGAGTACGATGGCTGCCAAAAACACGATGTCAAGATCATCATAGGAGACCGACAATTGGAAAGTTCAGCGCCCACCAGCTGACGAATGGAAACGGCCCACAATTAATTGAGGGGCCCAGATGCCAAGGGGTGTAAGTGACCATTTTGTCGATTTTGAGCTGAGCACATCAAAAAATTCTTCGGATTTCAAGCTTTCAGGAACTTTTTTAAGTTTATTTTTACGATGTTTAGAAAAATTACAATAAATCGGAGAAAATTGGGTTGATTTTGAAACTCCATACATTTTCTATGGGATAAAAAAATGGCGAAAAACTTTAAACCTCATTTACTCGAAAGTGAGTTTTTGCCACTTACACCCCTTTGCTTCTAACCCCCTCAATTGATTTCACCGCCTCTAAGAACATGGTCATACTTAGCACCTATTTCCAGCACAGCCTCCCTTATCGTTACACCTGCAGATTACCACAGCAGACGGAATACCAAATCGACCACGTCCTGATTGACGGACGGCACTTCTCAAATATTATCAAAGTCAGGAGTCAGGACCTATGGTGGCGCTTACATTAGGGTGGGGCTAATTTTGAAAAATCTCTCCGGGATATGATTTCCCAAAATGGAACGTGATCTTCTGATCGAAATAATTGAGCTGTGCAAAAATGAGCGATTTCGGTTGATATTTAGGGGTGGCTCAATGGGTTTAAGTGGAATTTATGGCAGAGAAAACATTAAAAAAAAAAACATTTCAAATTTAATGGTTTAACATACCTTTATCAGTCTAAATGCGCCAAAAACTCGCCGTGATCAACAACATACGGTACCGACAGCCGTCTCCGTATAATCTGGAGCGACTGAAGCAACCGAATGTTGCCACCGCATATGCGCAGAATCTCGAGTCACCGTTGCCGGACGAGGACGAGCTCAATGAAGCCCCTCTTGAGGACTGCTGGAGTACGATAAAAGCATCCATCAACAACGCAGCGGAGACCAACGTTGGGTATGTGGAACGGAGCCGAAGGAACGATTGCTTCGACGATGAGTGTAGAGAGATTTTGGAAGAAAAGAGCGCAGCGAGGGTGGTCATGCTGCAAAACGGAACCCGGCAGATCGTGGAGCGATATAAAAGAACGCGAGAACAGCAGAGCGGTCTCTTCCGGGAGAAAAAGCGACCCTCGGATGAAGCAGAATGTGAACAAATGGAACTGCTGTGCTGTTCACACGGGAGTTTTACCAGAAGCTCAACGCATCCCGCAAAGGCTTCGTGTCGCGTGTTCAAATGTGCAGGGATAAGGATGGAAGCATCTTGGAGTACGGACGTGAGATGATCGAAAGGTGGAAGCAGCACTACGACGAACATCTGAATGGCGCGCAGAGCGCAGACATGCAGGATCTAGGCAGCAGGAGAAATTACTACGTCAATACAGCAGGGAACAACAACGAGCCAGCATCCACTTTGAGGGAAGTTAAGGAAGCTATATGCAGCAGCTCAAGAACAATAGGTCAGCTGGTAAGGATGGTATCGGAGCTGAACTCATCAAGATGGGCCCGGAAAAGTTAGCTGCACCGGCTCATAGTTCGGATCTGGGAGACCAAACAGCTACCGGAGGAGTAGAAGATTGGGGTCATTTACCCCATCTACAAGAACGGTTACAAGTTGGAGTGCGAGAAGTTCCGAGCGATCACAATTTTGAATGCCGCCTAAAAAGTGATATCCTAGATCATCTTCCGTCTGCAACAAGGTGATGGACTCTCATGCCTGCTGCCCAACATCGCCCTTGAAGGTGTTATGTGTTGAGCCGGGCTTAACAGCCGAGGCACGATTTTCACGAAATCCGGCCAATTTGTCTGTTTTGCAGATGACACGGATATTATTGCTAGAACATTTGGAACGGTGGCAGAACTGTACACTCCAAGAAACAGAAATAGCTAAACAACAGCTACTTAAACTAAAGTTTGCCCGTGTAGCTGCCAGCTTAGAATAGCACACCCGGACCACCTGTTCCGGGGGTAAAAGTCCACCAAACAGGTAACCCCAATCCAAGGTGTCAGGCGACCCGTGCTGAGGGATGAATGGTTGAGGGGGGTTTAAAACATGCTCGATCTTTAACGGAGCCCGTAGCGTGGGTAGATCACCTTTTTGGGTTGCGTTGCGGCGAAAGATCTACCAAACCGAACCCTAGTCCTAACTGCATCCAACTATGGAACAGCCTATTTTAGTAATTAAAGGAAAAACTTTGGTCCTTATTACATTTCATACCTTGGTAAAATTGATAGGTCTCGGTTTGGTTCTGGCCGAGATGGATCTTGCACCAAGGAAAAAATGGATTAGTAATCCTAATCTTTTATTCGATATTCATTGGTTTGAGGAACTAGGGACTAGGGTTCCGATGCATGGTCAATATCGGTATCATTTCTTGACTTTTTCGTTAAGGGATCCAATTTTGACTGAAAAAGGAGCGTGTTAAAAGCGGAACCTATCAATCAGAATCCTTCCTTACGAATTAGTTGAAAATGACTATGTACTGCAACAAAACCTAATACTTTATAACTTCTCAATGGTGATAAAGTAATACGACATGCACTATACAAAGGACACGGGGTATACCACAATAGATCAAATACTGGTCGCAGTGGTTATGTCCCGAACAGAAAAAAAATAAACTAAAGTTTGCTTAAGAATGGTTTGTTCTACTTTTATACAAAAGTGTTCGTTGGAACCCGCCTTAAGCGTGAAGCAGCAAAGGTCGGACTCACGGTGAATACGTCGAAAATGAAGTACATGCTGGTAGGCGGAACCATGAACGACAGGGCAAGCCTAGGTAGCAGTGTTACTATAGACGGCGACACTTTCGAGGTGGTGGAGGACTTCGTCTACCTCTGGTCCTTATTAACGGTAGACAACAACGTTAGCCGCGAAATATGAAGGCGCATCATCAGTGGAAGTCAGGGTTACTATGGGCTCAACAAGAATCTGCGGTCGAAAAAGGTTCACCGAATGTACCATGTACAAAACGCTGATAAGATAGATAGTTCTCTATGGGCACGAGACCTGGATTATGCTCGATGAGGACATGCAAGCACTTAAAGTGTTCGAGCGGCGGCTACTTAGGACCATCTTTGGCAGTATACAGGAGAACGGTGTGAACCACAAACTCGTTGCACTCTACGGCGAACCCAGCATCCAGAAGGTAGCAAAAGCTGGAAGGATACGATGGGCGGGGCATGTTATTAGAATGCTGGTGTTAGCAAGAGATCCGGATGGTACAAGAAGACCTTGAGGGCAGCGTGCAAGGTGAGCGGACCAGGTGCAGAACGATCTGGCAAGTGTAGGGCGCGGCCTTGGATGGAGGACTGCAGCCACGAACCGAGTGTTTCGGCGAAGAATTATTGATTCAGTTGTATTATGATTGTAGTGTATGTAATGCTAAATAAATGAAATGATAATGTGGATACTTAACATCAAGTAACCCAATCCTGAAATGATGCTTGTCGAATCGTCCGCCATTAATATGTTGTTAGTAAGATGCAAGTATCATATTCTATTGGATATAATGGTCTACACATTTTATCGATGACGGTGCACAATCGACTTAAGCTTCAGCTACGTCAGTATACTGCCCATGATCGCATAGTTGACGTAACCACCATTAACAATGTCAGCATTCACAAGCTAATATCTAATGCATGTGAATAATTGTGACCAGTTTTATTCAACAGAGCACAAGATCTAATCACTAGCTAGATGTCAAAGTGAAAAAAAATCTTAAACTTTTCATTATTCATTGTAAAAATTTCAAAAATATGTTGAAAACAACAGGCGCTTACGTCAACTATTCGATTATGGGCAGTATATTGGAAATAGATAGTTGCATCTTAGAACTCGCGAGGAAAATTGTTAGGAAGCATAGTATAAATAACACGTCATTCCAAGTCACCTTAATGATGCAATTGATTTACACAAGGATATCCCATAACAATCATGTGTGTTTTTAAGATTCTAATGTTTTTTTTTAAATTAATTTTTTTCATCGAAGTCAGCTTTTTTTAATATGATCGAGTTCTCAAAGTTAAATTTAGATACCTCATGGTGAATCTGGATTTTTTAGTACTAGTGGATTCGCAGCACAATGCTATCCGTAAATTTAATATATTACTATGATGGGGTAATGCAAAAATTATGTCACGCAAATATAGAGCTTTTCAAGTAACCCCCGCCCATCCTTTGTTTCTTTTTCAGTACAGGACCTCACCACTGTTATGGATCGTCATGTTGTGCAACACCCCCTAACTTGTCCCTTCCTAAAAGAGTAACGCAATTTGTGCACAACCACTAATAGTTCTAAGAAATAACAATTTCTATGTATTTTTATAATAAGAGTTTCTTGGAGGAAGGATTAATTTCAGGAGGAATGTTTGCTGAGTAATCCATAGAAATTTCACGAATTTCAGTTATCAATCAAAACAAAAACCATCTGAATACGTTGACAGGTATGAAGTTACCTATGAAGTAAAAAGTCTATAATCTATATGATTCATAGGGTTTAACAGCAATACGTTCAAGCGAATCAATACCACTGACTGTCTAAAAGATTGAATTCACAATTTCGCTTCGGCCTGGACTTACATTAGCAGAAAAAGGGGTTCGACGAAATTCGTAGGGTAATAACTCATTAGACTTATAAGGGTAATTCGTAAGTTTTTCATTGATTTTCAATAGTTCAGGACTTCAAAATATCATCGATTATCAATCGATAGAACAGAAACCAAACACACTCATCTTATGCTTTTACAAGCGTTTGTCCCCATGCAGAATATTCACTCTCCGAAGCGCATCCGGAAACGATCCGTCTATCAAAACAGCGCGATGTTTATCCAATGGGAAAGATTACAATTTTTCACACGATTTACACGAGCCACATTTCGCGAAAATGACGAGGGAGCCGGGAAATGTGTTGTTTTTTCGCGCTTCGTTTATGATGTTCCATTTATCTTTTTTTTCTGCCCTTCCTTAAGCGATCCTGTCGGATGTAATCGAAGGGCGCCTGCCGCTGGCGTCCGGATTAATGTCGAAAAATATATCAACGGTACCAACTAAATCGCGCATTCAGGACGCTGCACTGACACGGGCTGCCGGCGGACGATGGGAGGCGCGTTTGTCTCGCAGGCCGGGCACACGACCACGTCGCGTCGTACTATCTTCCGAAAATCGCGGTGGTGGCGAACGCGGATTGAGATCTTCAACACTTGATACCGGGGCGCGCTCATATTAAACGGCAAAAAATATTTTTGTTTATGTCACCATGACAAAACGAAAGTCATTCGGATATAATAAATCGTTTTGCTTCCGCTTTGTTTGTTCTGGAGTGTGCCTGTGGAAACGATGAGGACTTCTGTTGAACGTGAGGAACCCTGATTGAGGGTTGGTAAGAATTATGAAGTTGGTCTTTGTATGCTTTGATTTGTTAATAAAAAATGATTGATTCTATTGATGTTGGGATTCCATTTTGCATTACCATTGCATTGTTTTCAGATTTGTGGAATTTATCTTTTCCTAACTCAGGATAATCATTGTCGTTAATGTTGTTTGTACACATATAAGTACAAGTAATGACTCAATAATTTACTTCACATAAAACAAAAACAGTGACCCCACAATTTATGAATCGGCAAAAATGACCACAGTTTATGGATCAACATGGTGATTCATAAATAGTGTACAAAATTAAGGTGATTCATCGGTGTGGGGTCACTGTACTAAACAGATTACTCATAGCTATTACTCAACAGCACAATTGAGCTGGTTAATATTGAAACTCGCAATAACTCTGCCTTTATCGCCGACCTGGTGATGGTCAAACCACAAAGAACAGACGTCATCTTTGCTTTCTGCCTTGTGTAAAATTTCGTAACGCTCATATCAGAGTATGTCGTTATGTTCCCGTTGCGTGGCGCCAGCGTCCCATCACTTACATTTTGTGTTGTCATTTTTGATTCCAGTGCTCGCCGTTTTTGGCCGTTTGGCGCTCGTGTCTCTTTGTGGGCTAGTTTATTCAACGAAGAACTCTGCCATCGTGGGTCAAATCGACTTTATATGTGGGGAAGTCTCCGTTGGTAGCGTTGAGGTACACTGAAATCCTTTACACACGATTTCGACGTATTTTTTGTTCGTCTGTTCTCTGTGGTGGAAGATGCTGCAAGTTCTGTTCCATTGAATATTGTCAACCTCGCCTTATTACTCGTCACCCCTGAGATGGTTTCGACTGCCATTAGGAAACTGAAGCATTTGTATACTCCAGGACCTGATGGGATTCCTGTCATTGTTTATGTGCGACCAGCGCGACGTTCGACCAGCGCTGTTTCCCCAAGATTTGGAAGCAATCAACCATGTTTCCTGTCTTCAAAAAAATTATAGAGGTATCGGGAGTCTCTCTGCCGGCTCAAAAATTTTTGAGGTTATGGTTGGGAAATTTATTCTTAGCCGAATGCATACTACATCTCGCTAGACCAGCATGGGTTTATGCCTGAAAGATCCGTTGTGACAAACCTCTCCACGGGTCTGAATCAAATGGAAAATAAGGCCCAAGTTGACACTGTTTACACGGACTTAAAAGCTGCATTCGACAAGATAAGTCATGAAATTCTTCTTCATAAAATTTTTAAATTGGGCGCTTCTGATAGGCTTGTATCATGGCTACGCTTATCCCCCATTGGAAGAACACTCCGCGTCAGACTCAGGGATGCCACATATGGGAACGTCCATAAATTACGTCACGCAAAATTTGACAATTTTCAACCCCCCCTCCCCCCTATGTCACACTTTTTGTATGAGGCCTCTAAAATTTTTGTTTGGGTCGTCACACTTTGCCGAACCCCCCCCCTCCCCCCTCAAAGCGTGACGTAATTTATGGAAGTTCCCTATACAGATTTTTCTGTAACCATGCAGATTTTCTTGCAGCTTTTCATACAGAATTCTGTATACCAATAATTACAGATTTTTGGAAATCATACAGATTATACAGATTTTTCTGAAACTTACAGAATTTCTAACAGATTTTCCGCGAAATCTTACAGATTTCATACAGATTTTTGGCAAAACATGGTGATACAGATTATAAAGATTTTTGGAAGGCAAAATACAGATTTAAATGTGGCAACACTGGCCAGACTTGGCTCCGCGGTATCATCTCCATTTTCTAACGGATCAGGTGTTCCACAAGGAAGTAATTAGGTCCCGCTTTTGTTTTCCCTGTACACAGAGTGTAAACAATCGAAGATTGAAAGTGAAGATTGACATTCTCATTTTTTTATTCGTGTTTGGCCACATTCATTGGCAGCTGAATGCCTCTCTTTTTTCATTCAATTCTCTGTCACGAATATTTTTCCGAACGTCGTAAAATGTCCAAGTTATGTTAACAGACACACAATCTGGCTTAATGGACAAATAGAGCAGATAATATGTATTCTAATTAACTACTATACACAAGTTTTGATGTGGTTGGAAATATAATCGGGATATACGGTCTAGTTATATTCCTCAGTGAAAATTGCCAGTGATAAAAAATTAATGAATAAGTGAGAAAATTCATTCCCAAAATGAATTTTATTTCGATCCTTTATTTGAGAATTTTCGAAATTCACGTTGAATTTCACTCACTGAAAATAAAAATTTAAAACTCTGCCTGTACATCAAGTGCTTCGTAAGTGTTAAAATGCGTATTTTAAGGTCCAACATCGCAAGTACTCTTGGGGCAGAATGCGCCGGCCTTCGCCGTAACTCCAAAAGAAACGTTGGTGTTTAAATTATGACTGCAGAACACAGACGAATATCAGAACCTTTCAAATGTGCATTAATTGCGTTATTAGCTACCGCACTAACATCGTGTAAACACATGCTATACATGCAACACACTAATCACGTTATTTCTTGGAGTGTTACATGTAGCGGCGCATTTTTCCCGTACGGGAGGGAAATGGAAAACACATACAAATGTATTTGACTAACATTTTTTTTTGTAAAAATCACTGTTTAGCAGCAAAAAAAAAATGTGAAGATGTATTTTTCGCTGTGCGACAAAAACAGCAAATCCGTTTCTTTCAGAAGAGAAAAAAAAACGCCACCTAAAAGAAACGGAGTGCGAAAAAAATACCACTGGCTGCTCGACATCTGGTCTGGTTGAGATAGTGCTGGAAATAAGTCTTGATAAAAAAGGAAATTTTACTATTCTGCATATGAATATTTATTGTATCTTACTTTAGATAACAAAACAATAGCATGAATGAAAGTTATATAAAAAAACAACAGTGATCACTAATATTTTAGTTATTGTCATTTTCTACCCATGGATCCGAGGAATACTCTTCTAGTGTTACCACAAAAAAAGCTTCGTCGAGGTATTCGACATCGTACATAACGTCCTCCACATCTGTAGTAATAGGATCAGGTTCTACCGTGTCCAGCCACTCACTCTACTTCAGATTCCTGGATCTCAGAGTCCTCAACACAAAATCTTGACAAAATTCTTCTGCAGCATGTTTCTTGTTTGTTGGCGATTCAACCCACACTCACTGGTAGGTGTAAAACTTCCCAGTACTGACGGGTCGGTAATACTGGTCGTAAGGCCCTTTCAAGTTGAAGAAAGCCAAATTTTGACAGAGTTTAGTGTTCATGCCGATTGAAATCTGCATAACCGGTGCATAACAGAGTGGAACCGTTGTAGACAAAAAATGAGTTTTAACGAATCGTGGATATGCACTTTTGCATGCAGTACAGCATTCCAGATCTTCACATTCGACAATCTGCAGTGAATACTGCGATGAGCGCACGTGTCTACTGACCCACTCTGCTATCGCTGTCAGTTTTCTGGATTTGAAAATTGTAAGTTTCAACCAATTCTGCTAAGACTGTATAGCCATCAATAACCACTAACGAAAAATTGTCCGCTTAACACTTCCTAGCGTGTTTGATGTTTTGTAGGTAGGTATTTGTAATTCCGTGACGACTGTTTTTTCCGCTTGAATCCCCAAATGGCTTCCGAAGTGGTCATGAGGTAGCACGACGCCGAATAACTGACACGAAATAGGAGCCATTCGCCTTTCAACCAGGTAGAGAGCGGTTCGACTAGGTGCTTTGAACTATGGGGCGGCTCCATACAAACAGGTGGCCAAAAATATTTTCGCGTCAATTTTATAATGTCTTGCTCCTATTCGTGGGATTTATGCTTTAAGTATATAAAAACATGTTGAATAGGTTGTTTCAACACGACAGTTTCAAACAGCATTAAATTACAAGGGCATTGCATACTTTTAGGCGTTTAAGGGTTTAGCAAAGTGTGACGACCCATACAAAAATTTCAGAAGTCCAATACAAAAAGTGTGACAAAGGGGGGAGGGGGGGTTGAAAATGGTTGATTTTTGCGTGACGTAATTTATGGACGGTCCCTAAGTGAAAACACGCTTCGCTAAGAGATCTAAGATCAGATTTCGACTCCACTATGATTGATAAACCGAAAAAAAGCGGTCATGACGACCAAATATTTCCTCAGAGGTATGTAATGGCCAATAAAGTAATTTTATATGGCAATATCTCAATCATCTCCGACAACTTAATTGGAATTGCAGAGTAGCAGCTAGTAGCAGCTAAATTTGATTTCAATGTCTTCCAGGGATCCTAAACAAAGACGTAGAGGCAGTCCCGAAGCGAAACTCTGCAAAACTTTTTTTTGTATGAAACGGTTTGTATGGGGAAAAATTGGTGTTTTGAATGTGGCAACTATTAAATTTTTACAATCAACATTTCTATGTCTGATACGTCATTCGAAAGGTTTATAAACAAGCTTTTAGAAACTACTTTAATAGTTTAACTTTTTTCATTTAAGCCAAAGATATGCGAAGTTGATCATGTCATTCATTTTACCAAAAATTGGCAATGGTCTCATTCTGCTACCAATATCTCGATAAGTGTAGGGATTAGCAAACTAATATTGTGGGGTTTACTGGTCCAAGTGGTCTACTTTCAACTACCGAACCTTAATCTCAAATTAAATAAAGTCGATTTTCGATTTTTGGCCACCTGAATCCCCTTAGTGCGTTGGTGCAAATAAACAAGAAATCAAGATTTCTGTTCAAGAAATGGTGGTTTGCGACTATAATATTAACAAAAGGAATGAGAACTGATTTGGGATCTCCGTAAGGTATGTTCAAAATTTAATCGAATTCTGCAATTCAAACAGGTGGGTCAGATCTCTAGCATGACTTGAATGAATTTTCTAATAATTCCCGGGTACACTGACGGAATTAACTCGTGTCTGTCCGTTCAGTCGTGATCAGGAAGGCACACTCGACATTGCATGTGCATCAGCAAATGCGAATGGTTGGTAGCAGCTGTCATAACTAGAAGCACCCGAGCCTTGTTGTGGTCGACGCTAAGCTTAGCCATTTTCTTTGGTCCTGTCAATGAAGCCCCTGGGGCATGGCCCGGGCAGAACCCCCTAAAATATGTTTTGACGTAGGACGACGTCTCTGTTTTCTATACCCGGTGTCATTTCAAAATTTATGAAACCGACAGCGTTACGTTTTAGTGAAAGATTTTAAACGCTCACAGTGTCTTTCCTACTAAACGAATTGATATAAAAATCCCGTTATCCAAGAAATGAAACTCACACGCTTCATTTGTAACATTCAGTGAACCTGAAAATCATTGATAAATAGTTGAAAAATTGTTTTAAAGTTAAACATTGAAATCGCTGAAATCTATAAATATGGGTTGCGAACAAAATATCTCGTTCAGTCTACCAACGCTCTCTGATTGGTGCGCATCGTGCGCAGCCTTTACGATGCAGGATGCGCAGCAATGCGATCATGCGAGAGCTGTTTGTCAGTTCCATTTCGACCACCGTCGAGGAGTGAGCAGTTCTCTCTCGTCAATTTCGGAGGATCAGTCAAGAAAGGTGGATGGCAGCTTCAGCTCTCGTGCTGATAGCACCAGGAATCGCATCCAGGGCAGTAAGCGGCAAACTAGTTCTCTACAGTGCAGACCAGCATTCAGCACGGAGAATATCAATCCGCATTGTGTAGCATGATAAATTCATTTCATTTCCTTCCTAAAATCGTCCATTATTCAAACGGTTCTTTTCAGAACCACCGACAATGATTCTCAGAGAGTTAATTAGATAAATTTCCTCCATCGATCGAGGAAAGTGTAGTGAAAGCAAATAGTGATAGATTGAATGCCTGGTGGTTGTTCAGAAACAGTGAAGCCGATAATTAATCTCATTCACGGCAGCAAGCGTCGAGCCAATTTTCGACGGTGTCCAGCATTCAGCGCGGACAAATCCGACAAGCATTGCGTGGCGGGGTGAAATAATGCAAATTAATTGCCCAACTTTCGTCCCGGTCCTTTTCAGGACCATCGAAATTAGTTCCACAAGAGTTATGTATCGGATAATTTTCCTCCATCGATCAAGAAAAGTGTGGTGCAACAAAAAAGTGAAAGATTGAAAGCCAAAAAGTACAACCAAAAAGTGAAAGTTTGAAATTTACTCATTTTTGGGTTGATTAATCGTTTGGAGCGTCAGGGTGCGTGGGGGCGGGGCATGGCATCGAAATAAACTGGAGAGCCCGCCAAATGGGAGGAGCTTCATTTGCTAATCTAAGGGTATAAAAGCGTTGTCCTCTGTTTTCTTTCGTCATGATCATCTGTTTTTCTCTGACTGTTGTGCGCATCGGACGCAAGTTAGCACTCGGGAAAAGTTTAGTGTAGTGTAGTAGTGTACAGTTGTGAAGCACTGTCGGCATGGCTCGCCGGCGTAAGAAGGCTGCTGACCAGTCGGGAAATCTCTCGGCAAACACCACAACCAGCTCCCCGGAGGCGAAGGGAGAAAAGACGAAGAAGAAGCGAAACGACGACGAAGCGTCCATCGTTGAATCGCTGTTGTCCCGCAATCGGTACAGTACCGGTGGAACGGCGGTCAACGATAGCGATCTGGGCGATTTCGGTGAAGATCCGGAAATCCCAACCCAACACCAAGGCAACTCCACCACGAACCAAGCTGCGGATCCACCCGCGGAAAAGATGAAGCTTCCCCCGCTGGTGGTCAAGAAAGTTCCGCTGGACAGGCTCGTCAGCAAAATCTCTGCGCTCGGTGTAGCTGCGGAATACAAACTTTCGCGCATCGGAACGAAGGTTATGGTGTACACCAAGCCGGAGTACGACCGCGTCTGTCAACTACTCAAGAATTCCAAGGTGGAGTTCTTCACCCACGACATCCCCGGCGAGAGGCCGTTCAAGGCGGTTATCCGGGGACTGGCAAACATCAACCCCACCGAAATCGAGGAGGAACTTCGAAGCCGGTACAAACTGGCCCCGACGGCCGTCCACCGGATCACGCGGAGGGACGAATCGGTGAAAACGTTCAAGGACTGTCTTTTCCTTGTCCACTTCCGGAAGGGAACAGTGGCACTGAACGCCCTCCAGGCAGTACGCACCATCCGCTCCATAATCGTGACGTGGGAGCGCTATCGTGGCGGACGTCGCGATGTTACGCAGTGCCAACGATGCCTGAACTTTAGGCATGGCACTCGGAATTGCCACCTCCATCCTCGGTGCAGTAACTGCGCCGACAAACACATCACGTCCGACTGCCCTCTGAGCGGAGCTGCGGTCGATGAAGCGGTGGAATTCAAGTGCGCCAACTGCGGTGAAGCCCACCAGGGCTCCGACCGGCGGTGCCCGAAACGAGAGGAATTCAAACGGATTCGCAAGCAAGCTTCCACAGCAAACCAACCAGGACGAAGGAAGGAGAAAGCCCCGGTCTTCGGCGCAGAAGACTTTCCACCGCTGAATCCTGGCCCGGCTCAAGCATCCCGCCCGCATGCGACACCAACCTGGCCACGTAAGCACCCCCCCCCCCCCACACCGCTGGCCGCCCACTACAATCAACCACCAAGCGAGGCGAACGACGAGTCCTTATTTTCGGATGAGGAACTGGTCATTCTGGTCACGGAGGTGCTCTTGATCAAGCGATCCTGCAGGACCCGTTCAGAACAGCTGCGTGCTGTCATCTCCCTAGTCGGCAAGTATGGGAACTAAGCCGCTAACCGTCGTCACATGGAACGCTTGCTCACTACGAGCAAAACAATACGAGCTTGCTGATTTCGCCAACAGGCTCGACATCGATGTGGGGCTCTTCTCCGAGACCCACCTCAAACCCGGCGAAAGCTTCTTTCTGCCGGACTACAACATCATCCGGCTTGATCGCATCGGCTCCAGGGGGGGTGGCGTTGCGATTGCCATCAAGAAGGGGATCAAGTTCACCACGCTTCCGCACCTGCGCACTTCCGTCATAGAGGCCCTCAGCGTGGAGGTGGAGGCATCGACAGGGAATATCCGGTTCATCGCTGTCTACTGTCCTCGACAGTGCACTGACGGCAATGGACTGGGTACGCAGTTCAAGAACGACTTGGCGGCCATCACACGAACCGGCTCTCGTTTCGTCGTCGGTGGAGACTTGAATGCCCGCCATGAAGCGTGGGGCAACTACCAACGGAACCAGAATGGACGATTGCTGTTCGAGCATGCACAACATGGCCTGTATGTGGTGCACCACCCGGATGAACCGACCTTCTTCTCCCGGGCAGGAAATCCATCGACTTTGGACTTTTTCCTGTCGAATTTTGACCTCTCCAAGCCAACGGCACTCAACGAACTCAGTTCGGACCACCAAGGTGGCTGCAGTCAAGGCCAACACAAATCCGGCTCCAACGTACCAGCGGAAGGACTACCACCACGTTAACTGGGTGGTCTTCGCACGAATGGTGGACCGGAACGTTGACGAGAACCCACCGCTCGACACCGTGGAGGACATCAATCGAGCCCTGGAGGGGCTTCAACGGGCCATATCCGTGGCCGACGAGGCGTGCGTTCGGCGAGTTCCAGTTAGGGGTAAGTTTGTCGTTATTGATGCCCACACCAAACTATTAATTAGGCTGCGAAACATCCGTAGACGACAATTCCAGAGGACGGGAGATCTGAACCGGAAAAGCGAGATGGCCGATCTGAATAGGCAGATTGCTTCCAGAATGGTCTCACTCCGTAACAAAAACTTTGAACGCGTTGTCAAAAATCTCGACGATCGATCGAGACCATTCTGGAAGGTAGCCAAGGTCTTGAGATCCCATCCCAAACCAATTCCTCCTCTGAAGGTCGATGAATCCTTGCTGATTACCCCAACGGAAAAGGCTAACGCGATTGGTGACCATATTGCCTCATCACATCTAATAGGTTCGAATATTACTAGTCCGCTCGAGAATCAGGTGGCGCAGTGTGTTAGCGACGTTGATGTCTCCCCCTGTGTTGTTCCGCCCGAGGATAGGGTGACTCCTCAGGAAATTTGCTCAGCGCTGAAACACGCCAAGAACATGAAGGCTCCCGGGTTTGACGGCATCTTCAACCTCATCCTCAAAAGACTCAACAGCAAAGTCTTTGAGCTTTTGAGTGCTGTCTTCAACAGGTGCTTGGAACTGCACTACTTTCCAAGTTCCTGGAAGATAGCCAAGATCATTCCGATCCGCAAAACCCGGGAAGGACGCAACAGCTCCTTCAAGTTATCGTCCAATAAGCCTCCTTTCAGCGCTGAGTAAATTGTTTGAGAAACTCATTCTCAGTCGTCTCAACAAATTTGTCGAGGAAAACAACATCCTTCTGCCTGAACAGTTTGGGTTTAGGAGGGGGCATTCCACTACTCATCAACTGGTGAGGGTGATGAACACCATCCGAAGGAACAAGGCTGTATCTAAGTCCACAGCCATGGCATTGTTAGACGTCGAAAAGGCGTTTGACAATGTCTGGCATGACGGACTTACATACAAGCTCTGCAACTTCAATTTTCCAACATATCTGGTAAAGATCATCCGTGACTACCTTCAGCAAAGGTCATTCAGGGTATCGTTGAATGGTTGTTTGTCAAACGCCTATCCCATCCCAGCCGGTGTGCCTCAGGGCAGCCTGTTAGGCCCGCTGTTGTACAGCATATACACATCCGACATCCCGTCCCTTGGTGAGGGTTGCGAGTTGTTCCTGTTCGCGGATGACACAGCCATCACCGTCAAGGGAAGGATGCCTCGCGAATTGACAAACAAGCTTCAACGGTGCCTTGATGCCTTTGTTGGGTATGCTAATACCTGGAAAATAAAGATCAATGCCTCCAAAACCCAAACAATCATGTTTCTCCATAGGCAGTCCCCCAAACTTAAACCTCCTCCAAATTGCACGGTGGTCATGAATGGCACAAAGGTTGAGTGGTCCGCCGAAGTTCTCTATCTTGGCCTCCTGTTCGACGAGAAGTTACTCTTTCGCTCACATGTGGAAAAAACAGTAGCCAAATGCTCCGCCCTGGTAAAGTCCCTGTACTCGCTAATTTGCCGAAGATCACGCCTCTCTAGGGTAAATAAACTGGCGGTATATACGCAAATTATTGGCCCCGCAGTCCTCTACGCTGCCCCGGTGTGGGCATCATGTGCGCAAACTCACCGGAACAAATTGCAGGTAGCACAAAACCGTGCCCTAAGAATGATCCTAGATCGTCCTTATGACACTAGGATAACTGACCTCCATGAAGAGGCAAATCTGCTTACCATTGACAACAAAATCAAAGAAATAGAAACTCACTTTGTAAATAAGTGTAATATATCAGAATATGCTTTGGTAAGCAGTTTGTATATAGTAGATTAGGTTAGTATTAAGGTGTAAATAGTAGTTATAAGGTGTAAATAGTAGTTATAAGTAGTTATTCTAAATTTTTATTTAAAAATACCAATCCCACTTAGGTGGTACACACAAACAAGACAATCAGTCTAAAAATGTAAATATTTTATTTTGTATAACTGTACTAAAGATGAAAAAATGTAAATTTGTATCACTTATAAGACAAACATGTAAACCCATATACGAGAAACTGAAATAAACGATCATTTAAAGTCAAAAAAAAAAAAAATTCTTTCGTCATTTTCGTTGGATCAGTCAAGGAGGTTGGTGTCACCTCCAGCTCCAGCCCGGCAACAACACACAAACCAACCCAGCGACGACTCTTGGAACGGCTGGAATTCTCATCCAAGGCAGCAAGCGGCGGGCCAGTTTATGACGGCGTCCAGTATTCAGCGTGGAGAAAACCAACAAGCATTGGTGGAATGGTGAATTCATCGAAATCGTCCGTAATTTAAACGGTCCTTTTAAGGACCACAGAAAAATTTTCTTTGAGAGTTATGAATAATTAGACTTTCGATCGAGAATGGCGTTGCAACCAACAAGTGAAAGGCAGCTCCGTTTATCAGCAAGAGTGAAGTCGACTAAATTTTATCCACGGCAGTAAGCAGCAGGTCAGTTTTCGGTTACCCAGCATTAAGCGCGGAGAAAACCAACAAGCATTGCGTGGCATGGTGAATTTTCATAAGCAAACGATCCTTATCAGGGCCACCGCAAATGATGCCCCAAGAGCTATCGGATAACTTTCATCACTCGATTGAGAAAATTGTAGTGGAACAAAATAGTAAAAGATTGAATACTCGTGGCCAGCAACAGTGAAGCCGGTCACTAAATCTTATCCACTGTAGCAAGCGACGGGGCAATTTTCGACGGTATCCGGTATTCAGCGCGGAGAAAACCCACACGCATTGCGTGAAATAATGAATTCTTGTAATTTTCTTTCTTGAATCGCCAAGATCCCTTAAACGTTTCATTCCATCATCGGTCGGGAAAAGAGTGGGGCAACCAAAAACTGATAGATTGAATGCTTGGTGCTCTGTTCAATGAAAATTTACTCATTGCTGGGTTGGTTCATCGTTTGAAGCGTTTGGGTGCATGCGGGCGGGGCATGCAAACGAAATAAACTGGAAGCCAGCCGAATGGGAGGAGCTTCATCTGCTAATCTAGGGGTATAAAAGCTGTGCCCTCTGTTTTCTTTCGGCATTTTCGTTGGATCAATCAAGGAGGATGGAGGTGGGTGTCACAGCAGCACATTGACTGCTTCGACTCTCGGCTGATAGTAATATGAATTTCATCCACTG
This sequence comes from Aedes albopictus, assembly GCF_035046485.1. Taxonomy (NCBI): domain Eukaryota; kingdom Metazoa; phylum Arthropoda; class Insecta; order Diptera; family Culicidae; genus Aedes; species Aedes albopictus. The sequence continues at coordinate 295,085,630 of NC_085137.1, forward strand.
ACCATGGAAGCAAGCGGGCGGCGGAGCAGTTTTCGACGGTGCCTAGCATTGAGCGCGGAGAAAACCAACACGCATTGCGTGACATGGAGAAATCATTAAAATCGTCAATTATTTAAACGGTCCTTTTCAGGACCACTGAAAATGTTTCCGCAAGAGTTATGAATCGGATAATTTTAATTGGATGGAATAGATCAGAAAAAGTGTAGTGCAAACGCAAAGTGAAATATTGAATGCTTGGTGGCGAAGCTACAGCTATATTAAGCGTTCTACTCAGAATTTAAAAACGCATTATTTTATCGGTACAGTTTTGTGAGAAACATTGATTCATTCTAACACGTATCAATTTAAAATAATTGTTACCATTACCATACTTCTATTACTTTCTTCGACTGATAAAATTGTCCTAATAAATGGTTGATTAGTCGTATGACGCATCTGAAACATACGGACGGGTCATGCAAACGAAATAAAGAGGAAAGCCTGCCAAATGGGAGGAGCTTCACCAGCTATTTTACCCCACGTCTCCACTAGACAGAAATGTCTTGCCATTTTGCTGCCAGAAAGAGAAAACGTAACAGATATGATCAACACCGCTGCTTTCCATGCAAACAGCGAGAGAACATTTCTGTCATGACACATCTGTCCAGCAAAATGACAAGACATTTCTGTCTAGTGGAGACTTCGGGTTAGGGGCACAAAAGCTATATCTTCTGTTCTCTTTCGTCATTTTAGTTGGATCAGTCAAGGGGAGTTGATGTCACCTCCTCAGCTGCGCACCAATCCAGCGACGACTCTCGTCTATCTATCTGATGGAACAAGGAATCTCATCCACACCAGCATGCGGCGGGCCAGTTTTCGGTGGTATTCTGCATTTTGCGCGAAGAAAATCAACACGTCAACGGTCCTTTTTCAGGACCACCGAAAATTATTCTTAAAGAGTTATGAGTCGGATAATTTTCGGATAATGAAATACGACAGACTGAAACAACAGTAAAGCCGGCCTAGCCACTAATTATTCTTCCCAGAAGCATACAACGTATTGCCGAATCCAGAACATTTCACGAGAAACTCCAAAATGATCTAACGTTTCGTTTTTCAAACATTTCTTTTGCGACTCCTCAGCCTGTCGTCACCCGACTTCGCGTGGAACAATTGACGTGTGCCTGCAAGCAGTTGGGGTTACAGCGCAAAACGTATTTAGGAAGCTATTTATGATCTATAATGCCATTCAATATTGTAATAATTTAATCTGTTCTATAATACGCTTTCAAAGAACGGTTGAATGAAGATTTACCTTTAAAATTAAAACATTCTTGAACTTGTCTGCAGATACTTATGAATGCGTCCATCGAAAGTGATTACATAACTTTACTCAACATCAACACATTAATCCGCCCATTTGAATTTGCCAGCGTCTGTAACAAAATACATTGTATAATTAAGGTCTATTAATGTGACAGGTCCGTTGATTGATGACCCGAAAGATCAGCTGGTATAAGACGTTAAATAAAAAGGCCCATTTTGAAATCAGAATTTCGTTCCAGCCTTTGTCCTACGTCAACTTTGCGGTTATGTCCTAGACATTACCCACCTCTAGTTTTTTTATTCTTACACATCATGTTTATTCTTAACACCGCTGAAATACTGTCCGAACACATAAAAAAGAGTTTTTTGCATATCGTTCCGACGGACCTCCACATCCGTTCCAGTCAAGGGCTCCTACAATCCTTAATGCCTTGGTGACACCCAGGCACCCTCACAAGGCGTTTATCAGCCGTCATATTAGAGTTCCGTGGAGGGCAGCGATAATAAACCGACATTCTGCACACCCCAAGCCGACATTACGCAATCTTTTCGTGAACTCGTTGATTTTCACAGGATCGTCTTCACGCGTGGTCTAACGTCCATCCTAAAACTTCCTGCACTCTCCTCGACTGGGTTAGCTTCGCTTTTGCTCTGTAGATGGAAACCCTTCTGGAAATGTCCCCACTTACTGCATCCACTTTCCGTTGAGCTTCTGCTGTTTCTTGGGTTTGTTTTCATGCCCAACAAATGCTGCAAGTTGAAATTCTGAAAATTCCTCTTGGTGGTCAGTTCGTTTGGATTCCTCTGCCAACAGTCGTTTTTCGACGAAATCTAGGCGGATCATAAGCATCGGGTAACGTATCAGGTATCAGTAGGTCGGCTCTAGAGGCACGTTCTCCTCCATTCGGGAAATTTGTGCCATCGCCATGAACACGAGCCTATTCATCATTTACCTGACGGAGAAGGGAAGGAAAAAGGATAGGACATGGGAAAGGACAGGTAAGGGAATAGGATCGTCATACTCGCAAAAGCGTACCACAATGGGTTCACATAGCGTCCTGAAAAGGACACTGTAATAACGCATAAGCGTGCCACAATGGGTTCGAACAGCGCCCTGAGAAGGGCACTGTGAGAATGCATAAAGCGTAAAAAGAGCCTATAGCTCTTTACCACAGCGGGTCAAGAACAACAGAACGTCCTGAAGATTCAGGTTTCTGAAGTCAGTTTCACTTAATAAGTGTTTCCCGAGTACTCGGAAACGCAATTGCGCAAAAACTGGACAGTTACATATTAAATGATACGAAGTTCCATAATCGGATTCACAGCTATCACATGCAAATGAATCAGCTTGCTGAATATTCGCCATGTGATAACTGAGTCGGCAGTGGTCAGTCAATGCTTTGACCAGCATGCTGCAATTCTGCTTTGACAGATTTGTTAGATACTTTGCCACCCCTAGAGATGGCTCAGTACAATACAATTTTGTTTGACGACATGACTCCAAACTATTCCAGTATTGTTTGTGCTGAGTGGCAGCCCAGGTGTCAATCTGAAGCTTCACCCAACACTTGGATACCGGAATAGCTGGCTCAGGGCCAATGAAGTCATGTGATGCTCCAGTGCGAGCTAACTCATCAGCCAATTCATTTCCAGCGATGGAAGAATGGCCAGGTACCCATACAAGGTCAACAGCGTTTGCTGAATTCAGCTCCTCAATTTGAGTTCGACAAGCGATAACTATCTTCGACCTGGAGTTGGCCGAAGCAAGTGCTTTAATAGCAGCCTGGCTATCTGAACAGAAGTATATTACTTTGCCCATTACGTGCTGCTGAAGTGCTGATTGCACTCCGCACATAAGAGCAAAGATTTCGGCCTGAAAAACGGTGCAGTGTCTGCCAAGTGAATAAGACTGATACAGCCTTAGCTCACGAGAATAAACACCAGCACCTGCTCGACCTTCGAGAAGGGAGCCATCAGTGTAACATACGATGCCGTCTGAAATACTTCTCTCCAGATAACCAGAAGTCCACTCTTCCCGGGAAGGGAATTTCGTGGAAAATGTCCTATATGGAAAATTACAAGCAATTGTAAGATCACTTGGAGCAAGGACAACTTTGTCCCAATTCACCAAAAGTGGAAACAACGAGGTGTGTGTTGAACTGCGGTTCACAGGAGTTTCCTCTAGTAAATCGAGTACCCATAGGCGGTAAGTGCAAGAAAGTGCTTCTTGTTTGAGATGAATGTGTAGTGGGGCAACGTCAAAGAGAACTTCGAGCGCTGCCGTGGGAGTTGAAGAAAACGCTCCAGACATCGCCATTAAGCACATCCTTTGGAGATGGCCTAACTTTGATTGGACCGTTCTCACTTCGCCCTTTTGCCACCACACAAGACATCCATAGGCCAATATTGGCCGAACAACAGTTGTGTAGATCCATTTGATATACTTGGGTTTTAGACCCCAAGTTGTACCAAAGGTTCGCCGGCATTGCCCGAAGGCCATACAAGCTTTCTTGATTCTGAACTCAACATGAGGTGTCCAGGAAAGCTTGGAATCAAGAATGACTCCAACGTACTTTACCTGTTCAGTCACATTGATTTCAGAATCAAAGAGACGTAAAGTTCGAACACCATTACGGTTTCGCTTTTCCGTGAAAAGAACAATAGATGTTTTACTCGGATTTACCGAAAGGCCATATTGGCGACACCAACCCTCAACTACCTGAAGAGCGTTTTGCATCAGGTCGAAAAGGGTGCTGATGCACATACCGACTAACAATGTTAGGTAGTCGTCGGCAAAACCATAAGTAGGAAAACCGCTATTATTGAGTTGCCTCAATAGCGTATCTGCTACGAGATTCCATAAAAGTGGTGATAAGACTCCCCCTTGGGGGCATCCACAAACACTCAATTTCCTAATCTCCGCTTGACGCAATGTCGCGAAGAGATGTCGGTTTTTGAGCATTTGGTGAATCCAATTGGAAATCATTTGAGATATACCATGACCCCGTGCGGCTTCCAATATGGCATCGAAAGGCACGTTGTCAAAGGCACCCTCGATATCTAAGAACACACCCAAGCATGATTGCTTTTGAGCGAATGCCTTCTCGATATCGTAAACAACTTTGTGTAAAAGAGTCACAGTGGACTTTCCAGATTGGTAAGCATGTTGGTTCACATGAAGAGGCACATTGGCCAGATGAACATCACGGATGTGATGATCGACTATGCGTTCTAAGCTTTTCAGAAGAAAAGAGGTCAAACTGATAGGTCTGAAGCTCTTTGCTTCTTCATACGACGCGCGACCCACTTTCGGAATAAACTTCACAGTAATATCCCGCCAGGATTTGGGAATATACCCTGTAGCAAAACTGCAAACAAGTAGTTGTTTCAAAACATGTTTGAAATGATCAAATCCCTTCTGAAGCAAAATAGGATAAATCCCATCTGCCCCAGGAGATTTGAAAGGAGCAAAGCTATTGAGTGCCCATTCAATCGATTCTAAAGTTATGATACTCCGAGCCGAAGCTAAAGAATCATAACTACAAGAAAAGACATCAGGTTCATCCGAAGATGTAATATCCACACATCCGGGGAAGTGTGTACTGAATAAACATTCTAAAACTTCCTCATCAGAGGAAGTGAAATCACCATTTGGCAAACGAAGTTCGTTCACTTGAAAATCCTTAGATTTTGCAAGGATTTTGTTCAATCGACTGGCTTCACTCAGACTGGAAACATTTGTACAAAGGTTTTTCCAGCCGGATCGTTCAGCAGACCGAAGAGCTTTCTGGTAGGCCTTGCGAGCCGACCTGAAAGCCTCCGATCCAGCCGAACGTCGTCTGTTCCAACTCTTTCTACATTGTTTCCTGAGCTTCGCCAGATCGGAGTTCCACCAAGGGGTTCCTCTTGTGGTCTTCACAGACCGCAGAGGGCAGGCTTCTTCAAAAGCTTCCATGATGAAGGCCGTTGTAGTATCAACGGCATCATCTAAATCACTTGGAGTGTCAATTGATGGTGAGTATCCATGAAATTTGGCTGCAACCAAATCGGTAAAGAGATCCCAGTTGGTTGACCGGGGATTCCTGAAACGCAAAGTTTGCGAAGTAACATTCACATGTTCAAACAAGATGTAACGATGGTCAGATAAAGATTCTTCATCTGACACATGCCAATTGGTCAGCTCATGACTAATTCTGCTAGAGCAAAGCGTTATGTCTAACACTTCCTCTCTACCAGATACCATGAAGGTTGGGCGGTTGCCTATGTTAAGTAATCCAAGATCTGTACTACTTAAGTATTCCATCAAACTGGAGCCTCTCAAATTGATGTCTGAGCTGCCCCAGATTATATGGTGAGCATTAGCATCACTACCAACAATTAGCGGAAGGCCTTTTGAAGTGCAGTATGCAATGACTTGCTTGAAAGCATCCGTAGGGGATGGTTCATCATGCGGTAAATAAACCGAACAATAAACGTATTTCCTGTTGAGGTTTCCAACAGATACATCTATTGTGATAGCACATACATCTCTGGTAGTTAGTTCAGAGATGAGTGTAGCAACGATTGCGTTGTTGATAAGCACACATGCTCGAGGCATGACACGTGAGTTTGCCATTTCATTTTTACTGAAAGTAGCAAATACCGGATTCACAAGGTTTCCTAAATAGAAATTCCCCTTACGAAAGTAAGGTTCTTGGACTAACGCCACTTGGGCTGTACCATTTTGCATAAGTCTACAAAGATTGATCGTTGCTGTTCTTTTGTGCTGAAGATTGATCTGAGCTATCCTAACCGTAGCCACTACCCAAACTAGGTAAGATTAAACTCTTAACAATCACAGCACAAAAAAGAACAGCAACAATAAAGCCAGATTGGTATCGATTTGAGTGCGCCAAAGGCGAGGATGCACAGAATACACTGTGTAAAACGCATAATGCGAAACCATATAGGTGAAAATCTAAACTAATTAATAACATCTTCATAATCCCGCCCTTATTCAGCCTCAAGTATGAGATTGAAGAAGGGCAGCTGATTGTCTCGGAGAAACACAAGGTCCACCGCGCTATTGCTCCGGTTAGCACAGTAAGGGCAAATACTGTGGAGGGTGCCCTGGTACTCCACAGGCTCCGTTTGCGATTAGGTTTTTATAAGACCCCCCTAACCATTCATTCCTAGGCACGGTAAGCGTAAAGCCGCATAACACCATGAATTAGGGGTCACCTGATTAGTGGATTCCTACACGCAAAACAAGAAAAGCTACCAAAAATTGAGATATGCCTTTTCTACCAATTTATGTATTAAAAACGTACAGAAAATGTGATAAATCATAATCCATTCGTTGTATTAAGATGCGCTACACGGTTCCATAGCTTCCATACCACTACACACAAACACCTCCATTCAAACCCGAGAAGTTGAACCGGGTTGCGTCTAAAAATAACTTTCGCTTCGCTGCTGAGCTTCGCGTCCTATTGTCTACATGGAATTTTCCACTTGCAAACAGCAACCTGCTGAATGCGGGCTTTTCAGTGCACAATGGGTCTAAAGTCGTATTTACGAAGACAAAAATGTTTCTGTCATTTCTTTTTTTTTTTCATTATTGTGAAATGATTACGGTCAATCAAGTGTGGCTTATTCAAAAATCTGCTGATTAATTATTCTCTATACAATATCAGAATGTTTTACAAAGTTATAGCAAATTTACAAAAATAAAACATTTGATTGATTTGATTGATTTGTCTTTATTAATATTAATATTAGTATTAATATTATTAATTAATTATTATTATTATTAATATTATTTGGCTGGTCAAGAACTAACAAATGATGAGCCTTTTGATTCAAAATTCCACCACAAGGCAGCGCTAGTGAGCAAACAAATATTATATTCCATATATCTCAGGACTCAGATCACTTAGAAAGTTGATGTCTTCGGCGATGTTGTTAGGTTGGTTACGGCCGCTCAGTTGATTATCTGATTAATTCAAGGTTCTGTCAGTAGGCGGCGCTAGTTACGAATTAATTGAAGCATGCAACTTTTATTTATTATTTCAAATATATTCAGCAAGCTGTAACTTTTTCAAAAATGCACCAAATATTCTCAAATTTTTCCTGCCGGTTGCACAACTAGTAAGCTATAAGCGGTACTTGACTTGACTTAGACACGTTCAAAGAAAACAAACTTACGGCTTGTTGAGTACTTCACGAAAAAATATCAATCATTTGAATGATTTTGCAAATGTGTAACTAGCGCCGCCTAGTGGACCATTAACTGTAAGCCCTTGACTCACTTAACAACGTTGTCGAAGACACCAACTTTCTAAGTGGTGAGAGTCCTGAGATATATGAAATTTTACATTTGCCGTTTATTGGTGGAATTTCTAATTAAACGATCCATCACCATCCATCATGGCATCGCAAATAAAATTATTAGAAAGCAGATTTTTGAATCAGTTTAACCAGACGAACCACCCTAACAAAACAATAATAGGGAATAGGGTCAACAATTGAAAATAAACTTTTTAAAACACACCCCTTGAATTTTCAAAAGCACAAATCTGAAGAACCAAATATCGCACTAATCTGAAAAGTTGATCGATTGGTCACCACCAGCGGGTGACCAATCGATCAACTTTTCAGCTCGGTGCGATGTTTGGTTCCTGAGATTTGTGCTTTCGAAAATTCAAGGTTTGGCTTCGTTCTATATTCACCTTAAAGCTGAAGCTTAATCAGTTTTGTCTTCGCAAATACGGCTCTGGACCCATTGTGCAGTGTGGCGGCTGTATCACTTCCATCTCCAAGCCACGTTTGTGTAGATCATGATGGCTTTCAGCCTCTTGTCTATCCATGTACAGTTGTAGCCGTGCTGGTTAGAGCGCAGGGTACTGTGAATCACCATTATAGTGTCTCGGTTCGATTCCCGCCGCTGCCGTATTTCTTTTTAAACATGTATTGGTATTTGATGCCACCGCTGCTGCCATGATCAGTCTAAAAATAGAACAAATAATGAGAAACCAGTGTGACAGAGCACACGCACACATGCAAAATTTTCCTTTTCCAGATTCTAGGAAGCCAATACAATTTTTGGTATACTGCTACCTACCAATTTTTGTATTTGCAAGGCCCTAATACAATATTTGTATATGTTGCATACCCAATTGTATTAGAATCTGCCAATCTCAGGTTGCGTGTACCACTGGAACAGGCGGTCCGTAGTGCTATTCTTAGCTAGTTGAACTAACCGCTACCGACACTACACAGCTATCTAGGCTGATCGGGAAAAGAAGTTAATATTGGTGATCAACTTCATACGGGCCCGAAAAGCCGAAAAATCTTCTGGAAATGTCCCCACTTACTGCATCCACTTTCCGTTGAGCTTCTGCTGTTTCTTGGGTTTGTTTTCATGCCCAACAAATGCTGCAAGTTAAAATTCTGAAAATTCCTCTTGGTGGTCAGTTCGTTTGGATTCCTCTGCCAACAGTCGTTTTTCGACGAAATCTAGGCGGATCATAAGCATCGGGTAACGTGAGAAAGAGCTGCGATACAAGATACGCCGCCACCAAAGTCGTACCTTCCATCTACCGCCGCGGCGCTGCGGGATTCCGTGGACGAGATCTTCTTGCGTGGTGCCTAGCGAGGGACTCGGTGTACAGTAAGGGCTTGTCCATAATCTTAGTAGACTCTGTGGGGGACGCACAGTGGAGCATCTAATTGATGTAAAAAAATATTTTGACATATTTTCGCAACCCAAATGCAATCTAAATTAGTTATGAAACGATGAAATACGTTCAATGTCAATAGTTTAGGTCAATACGTTGGGTCAAATTGATCAGCGGGGTGAAATTGATCATTTGGGTACTACATTGTAATTGCATACCAGGAACTTCTAAGCGTCGCAATGATCTCAAACTTCATACCGCATCTAGTTCATAGATGTCTAGAGATGAGTTTAGACTTTCATTTGTTTAGAAAAAACCCTAATTAATCCACCTAGCGGTGATGGTGCCTTTCTCGTGCTTTTAAATATCCTTTCAACAAAACTCAAGCGACATGTTGATGACATTGACATAAATACAAAATGAAAACTGCTTGCTAAATCAACTCAATATGGATACATTTTATATTAGCATAACATCAAATATTCAAAAAATATAAGACAACGATCCAAAATTCAAGCCAAACAAGTGTCATGAAGCCGTAAAGTTTTGAAACGTCATTTTAGATTTTCCGGTCATCATTTTTTGATTCCGGATATCTACCCCAACTAAACTACCCGTCATCTTGAACATTGAGACACCATCTTGGATGTTCTGGTATTTATTTTTGGACTCTGTACCTAACATTACATAAAATAATCGCCGTATTGAATTTTGGCATGTCGTTTATGATTTTCTGGTTATCAGTTTTGGACGAAGACCGCAATTCTTCTACATTCAAATTATAGTCATATTGTAGACCTTGTGGAACAGCGCACAGCTTGGGTTTTCTGATTACAAATTTTGAATTCTGGACATGTTTCCATACAACATATGCCCACAATGCAAGAATTCAAAATCCTAAAAAAAGGCGCTAACTTGAATACTGGGCCATTATCTTGGATTTTGGACCCCTATCTTGGATACTCTGGTGGACTCCGAACATATTTCCCATACCAAATACACTTATTTTACATAGTTTTAGAGCTCAAAATTAATTTAAACAGCCGCCATCTTCTGTTCAGGGTTGACACGATCAAATTCTTATTTTTCTATTCAACGTTGACTCATCCTGCTATAAATTTACACCTTAGGAATCTGAAATGGTGCGATTTTATGAGATCGCTTTTGTTTTGTCTATATTTTATTCTCTTTCATATATGAGAACTTAGACCTATTCGTCACTGTTGTTCATGCCTAACGTTCATCAGGCCATTAAACAAAGCCACGACTTGATTTTTCACATGAACGTTGGTACACAACAGCTAGTCTTATGTGAACTAAGGCTATTTTCTTGTTAACCGTTCATTGGATTATCAAAAAATCTGTGATCTGATGTGTCGTATGTATGGGTTTGGTTCATTTTTATATTTGGAAATTTCCGGTGGGATACCCGGATCTGATTCCATGACACTACCGGTTGTCCCAATTATGGTCTGAGATAATTTTATTGCTAATTCTTCACCTTTATCCAATCACCGCGATTTGATATATTGCATGTATGGGTTTGATTCACTTGTACTTTTAACCACTTTCGAAGCCACAGCCGAACCGCAACACTACCGGGAATCTATTGTGGTCTGACCCTATTTTTCCATCAGGTTGTCACTAAGTCGTGGTTTGATGTACCGCATCCATGGGTTTGGTTAAATTTTCCGAGTAACTACCGGCTGAACCAAATATGGTCTGACACTAATGTCATGTTTACTGTTCATCGGTTAACCAAAAATGCTGCAAATTGAAGGTGTCACATGCAGGGTTTGGCCATTTCGACGGGACTCTCGGAACCACCGGAACACTACCAGTTGTCTCTAGTGTGATCTAAGGCTATTTTCATCAGGTTATCGGAAAAGCCACGATTTGATGAGTCACATGCCTGGATTTGATTTACTTTTACATTTGGCCTCTTCCGGTTACTCAAAACCGATTCCGAAACAATTGCTGGCCGTTCATTAGGTAATCGAAAAAGCCGCTATTTGATGTGACGCATGTATGGGTATGTGTTTCTCTTTCAGATTTGACCACTTCTGCGGGAACCCCGGAACCGGTTCCGGAACACTACTGATTCAGATATGGTCTGAGACTACTTTCCTGCTCATTGTTCATCAGGTCATCGAAAATGCCGGGGTTTGATGTGTCGCATGCATGGGTTTGGTTCACTTGTATATTTGGCCACTTCCAGCGGGACGACTAGAACCGGTTCCGGAACACTACCGGTTCAGATATGGTCTAAGAATATTTTCCTGCTTACCTCTCATTAGGTTATCTAAAATGCCGTGGTTTGATGTGTCGCATGCATGGGTTTAGTTCACTTGTATATTTGGCCACTTCCGGCGGGACCCCCGGAACCGGTTCCGGAACACTACTGATTCAGATATGGTCTGAGACTATTTTCCTGCTCGTTGTTCATCAGGTTATCGAAAATGCCGTGGTTTGATGTGTCGCATGCATGGGTTTGGTTCACTTGTATATTTGGCCACTTCCAGCGGGACGACTAGAACCGGTTCCAGAACACTACCGGTTCAGATATGGTCTGAGACTATTTTTCAGCTCATTATCTATCAGGTCGTCGAAAATGTCGTGGTTTGATGTGCCGCAGGCATGGGTTTGGTTTAATTGTATATTTGGCCACTTCCAGCGGGACGACTAGAACCGGTTCTGGAACACTACCGGTTCAGATATGGTCTGAGATGGTTTTCCTGCTCATTGTCCATCAGGTCATCGAAAATGCCGTGGTTTGATGTGCCGCAGGCATGGGTTTGGTTTAATTGTATATTTGGCCACTTCCAGCGGGACGCCCAGAACCGGTTCGGGAACATTACCGGTTCAGATATGGTCTGAGACTATTTTCCTGCTTACCGCTCATCATGTTATCGAAAATGCCGTGGTTTGATGTGTCTCATGCATGGGTTTTATTCACTTTGATATTTGCCACTTCCGGCGGGACACCCGGAACCGGTTCCGGAACACTACCGGTTCAGATGTGGTCTTAGACTATTTTTCTGCTTACCGCTCATCAGGTTATCGAAAATGCCGTGGTTTGATGTGTCGCGTGCATAGGTTTGATGCATTTTCATATCTCGTCCCTTCCTGGGGTACCGTTCCGGAACACCTAAATGGCTATATCTCCGGAACGGCTGAACCGATCCGAACCATTTTCAATAGGAAACAATGGGACCAGATTCCGCGTCGAATGAACCGTCGGTCATTGAAATCGGATGAGGTTTACTGCCAAAAAGTGATGTGAGTTTTTTTGTACACACACATACAGACACACACACACACGCACACACATACACACACACAGACATCACCTCAGTTCGTCGAGCTGAGTCGATTGGTATATGTGATTTGACCCTCCGGGCCTTCTATCAAAAAGTCATTTTTGGAGTGAACATATAGCCTTTCCAGTACACTTCCAGTCACTTAGCTGAAATCATTGACAGCAAACAATCGATTGCCACTAGCAGGCCTGGTAGTGAGTCACTATTTAGTGACTTGGTCACTATTTTCATGCTGGTCACTAAAAAGTCACTGTTTTTAAGGGTTTTCAACTAAAGTCACTTTTTCTATCAAAGTCACTATTTTCAACTATTTTAGGTGCAAATCAAATCCAAAGTTCATTATATAAGCCTTAAACGCTTAAAATTTAAATGCATTCGGTTCATTGAATCCGGAGATATAACAGTTCAATGTTGGCTATCGGATAATTATGCTTTTCTCTAGAATACTTTAACTTCATGTAGAATGGACCGATATTTTCAAAATTTGGATAAATTGATATACAACTAGTTGATCAACTTACAGTGAAAATTTGAAAATATTTGAGCACTTTTCGAAAATTTAGAGCTATTTGTCCATTTTTTTGAAAAATGAAAATTTTGCCTGTCCCTAACATTTTGTCTATCCCCTGTAATGGACGACACACTTTTGTGTCTGAAAGATTTTGGTGATGATCTGTGCTTCTTATTTGCCTTTGGGATGAAAGTGATTCACACTTCTCTCCCAGCTGTAGAGATATTGCTTAATAATAAGCGTGATCGGAACACCTTGATTAAAATAGATGTTAAGATTTCTTTACGCTTCTGAAGTAGTACAGGAAAAATCCCATCCCTACCCGGCGCTTTGAAGAGTTCAAAGGATTCAATCGCTTATTAAACCTTTGGTTCAGTAATAATTTGATCGGCCAGAATGCACGCATCACTCCTGGTCTTTTCTAACACAGTTGATTCATTGTCTTGATGGACTTTATCTACTGGTTTCATTGGCCTCAGTTTGTGATATTGATGTATTCCGGTCTTCAGTATTGTCTATTAATAGATTTAATTATGATCTCATTTTACTTCTTGGTAGTTTGCTGGGACCAATAAACACCTTAAAGAGGCAATTGAAACCCAAGACATTATGTTTGTGTTTGAATTCAATTTTCAGGTTCGTTCATGTTGTCACAGAGTAAATACCTGTGCCAGTGACAAAATCTCTTAGCTACGTCACTCCCAACGTTGGTGTTCAAATATAGTAAAACATTTACACTCACAACAACACATCTACGTAATTTACTCAAATACACTTACATCTTCTAAATCTTGTCGCATCACTCGCTTATGGTGAATCCCTAATCAATCCGTTCCAAATGTTCAACTCTTTGACACCTAGGGGGGAGGGGGGGCGCCGATGAGTCGCTGGCCTTTCATAAAGTAGGTGTCATATCATCACACGCTAACGCCGCTCAGCACAAAAGTGCATAATTTCCAGACTACACCAAAAATGTGTAACCCTTGCACATTCACAAAATCAGCTCCTGTGTCCGCAAAATCGTTAAATACGCAAAAGTTTTTGTACAGCAATCTAGCTAGGTTTACTAGTGACCTTGGAAAACAAAAAAATATCGAAATTTCGCATCTAGACGAGTGTACGAGCTATTTTTGAAAATGTGTAACTGTAACACATTTTTGTGTGGTCTGGAAATTATGCACTTATGAGTAGGGCTTACACATTTTAGTGCTGAGCGGTTTTACTGTGCATATCCTTACCTACCCTCGTAACGGAGAAGGGGGGCGTGACCGGCAATGGAAGATTTCAATCACTTCAATCTCTGATTGGATAGCTGTTGCTTCCCAAATAGCATTCCATAATCAATTAGAATAGGAGTATTAAAGTTTTAACATGACAACTTTCAGTATGCAATCTACGAATTACTTCTTTACGCAACGTGATTTTCAAGTTCGTTCACGTTAATGTTGTTTAAAACTGAAAAAAATGGTTGCATAATACTTAGATACGCATATAAAAATACTGGTTTTTCTTAATTTTCATCCAGCTCAATTTTATGCTTAGAAAAAAAGTTAGGTAATGTTGTTAAAGAAAATGGCAATTTGTGCAGAACCTTTTGAATGTCTTCTAGGGAATGTTCTGCCGCACACAAACGAAGAGTCAAAAGCAAATTTAAATACTCAGCATGCGTTGGTAATATATTAACCCTTTAACGCTCATGGGGTCTGTAGAGCTTTTTCACTTTTTCGCGAATCTGGTCTAAACCAGTCCATTTCAATATTGTACAAGAGTTATTAAAAAGAGGTTTAAGCTAATTAGAGTACACAATCTACTTTTTTATTCAATAGTGAAACTATTGATAAACAATCAATAACCATTGATTAACAATCAATGTCTTTTTTTATGATTTCGATAAATTTAAGTGATTTTTAACAACTTTTGTTCGAGCACTTTTTATTAAAATAATTTATTGCCATTCAAAACATTGAAAAAAGTCGTGGGCGGGAAGGAGTTAAGGCACGATATGTGTGAAAATGAAGCTTGTTCATGCATCCATTCCCAAATGGCAGAGCTGCAAAATTATGCCTATACTTTCTGGTACACCCTATATCTTTTTAGTTATTTTGATCTATCCTGAAAGTCACTATTTAGTCACTATTTTCGTATCTGAAAGTCACTATTTGGTCACTATTTTGTTCAGTGAAGTCACTAAAATAACTATTTTCAACATCATTCATCGCTACCAGCCCTGCACTAGGACTTCCCATAATTTTTTTGTTTTAACATTTTTGTGGAGCCTTGGTTGGAAAGTTATGAAGCTATTCTGAATATGAATAAGTTTAAAAAAAGTTCGTTTTTGACGAACAAGTCATTTATTGTAACAAAAATTACTTATTTCAAAGGCAATTGCCTACCTGTAGGCGTTAAGGGGGAAATTTCAAAATTTAATTTTGCATTTTAAGTGTCAAATACATACCTATTGCTTGCGCATTCTGGGGTGGTTAATTCAGATGGAAAAACATTTTCAGCCCTTACAAAGGCATTTCATTGACAGATCAGTTTCACCCCGAAAGAATTTTTATTTTATTTTTTAGTTCAAATGATATTTATCATAATACAGTTTTTTACCGATTTTGGCAACACGAGGTGAATTAATTTGTAGTCAAATTGGGGTGTTGCCAAAATCGGTAAATTTTTTGTGGATTATTTTCAACTTTTATACGTCAATTTGGCTTATATTTTAAATATGGACTATTCACAAGTTATAAAACGATCCCTGTAGGTGACGTTCATAAATTACGTCATGATTTGTGAAATTGTTGATTTTGGAAAATTTAATGAATTTTGATTTTTTGAAGAAGAGTAAGCTAAAATATAAAAACATTTACACATACAAACGATTTTTCGGTAAAAATTTTATGTTGCCAAAATCGGTTAAACATTGTTTGCCTAAATCGGGTGTTACCAAAATCGGTAAGAAACTGTAAAAGTTTATATTCAAAAATTAGGTGCCGAAAACTGCTAAAAGTGATCAATTTCACCCGAAATCACGGTATTTTCAAATAAAACTTATATGTTAACATCAATTTTAACTCAAAGCTATGTCCAATAACCCTGCCATGAGAGAATAAAAGTATTTTGTTAGTTTTCTGATATATAAGGAGTTGATGGTAGGAGATTCTTTAAAGACAATATTTTAACCGAGTTTTAATACACATAAAAAGTTTAATAAATGAATGGAAAATCTGACACAGTTGGCATAAAAACCTTCAACATTTCTTCAAATATATTCACACAATTGGTTTACGTCAAAAGTTTTTTCATTGAAATCCTCTGCATCCTCTGAATCAGAGCGGTTGAAGGACGTCGATCCAACAGTGTTTAACTTCACTCCGCTGATCAATTACAAACCATGTTACTATGCATTGCTCAAATTTTCTAGAGCACCGTGTTAAAGAACTGTTGAACGGATTTGGCTAAAGAAGCATCAAGATGTTACCAATGGTTGAACAACCGTCATGATATATTTTTAGCCATATCCGTTCAACGGTTTTGCCTTTCTCGTACACTAAGTGTACTGGAAAGGCTATATGTTCACTCCAAAAATAGAAGGCCCAGAGGGTCGAGTCACATATACCAATCGACTCAGCTCGACGAATTGAGGTGATGTCTGTATGTGTGTGTATGTGTGTGTGTATGTGTGTGTGTGTGTGTATGTGTGTGTACAAAAAACTCACATTACTTTTTGGCAGTAAACCTCAACTGATTTTAATGACCGACGGTTCATTCGACACGGCATATAGTCCCATTGTTTCCTATTGAAAATGGTTCGGATCGGTCCAGCCGTTCCGGAGTTATGGCCATTTAGGTGTTCCGGATCGGTACCTCTGGGAGGGACCAGACATGAAAATGCAACAAACCCATGCATGCGACATATCAAACCACGGCATTTTCGATCATCTGATAAATGGAAAGCAGGAAAATAGTCTCAGACCATATCTGAACCGGTAGTGTTCCGGAACCGGTTCCGGATGTCCCGCCGGAAGTGGCCAAATATAAAAGAGAACCAAACCCATGCATGCGACACATCAAATCACGGCATTTTCGATAATCTGATGAACGGTAAGTAGGAAAATAGTCTCAGACCATATCAGAGCCGGTAGTGTTCCAGAACCGGTTCCGGATGCCTCGCCGGAAGTTGCCAAATATAAAAGAGAACTAAACCCATGCACGTGACACATCAAACAGCGGCATTTTCGGTAACCTGATGAACAGCTAGCAGGAAAATAGTATCAGATCATATCTGAACCGGTAGTGTTCCGGAACCGGTTCCGGATGTCCCACCGGAAGTGGCCAAATATAAAAGAGAACCAAACCCATGCATGCGACATATCAAACCGTGGCAATTTCGATAACCTGATGATCGGTAAGCAGGAAAATAGTCTCAGACCATATCTGAACCGGTAGTGTTCCGGAACCGGTTCCAGATGTCCCGCCGGAAGTGGCCATACACAAAAGAGAACCAAACCCATGCATGCGATATATCAAACCGTGGCATTTTCGATAACCTGATGAACGGTAAGCAGGAAAATAGTCTCAGACCATATCAGAACCGGTAGTGTTCCGGAACCGGTTCCGGATGTCCCGCCGGAAGTGGTCAAATATAAAAGAGAACCAAACCCATGCATGCGACAGCGGCATTTTTGATAACGTGATGAACGGTTAGCAGGAAAACACTATCAGTTCATATCTGAACCGGTAGTGTTCCGGAACCGGTTCCGGGGGTCCCGATGGGTGAATGCAAACTTTTTAAGGAGTGATGTGTACGCATATGGTCAAATCTCAACCGTTACATAGTAATTAACTTTAGATGTTTTTGACTTTGCTTGTCTCAAACTGGCTATAACTTGAAAAAGGTCAAACTTATCGCAGCTTTTTAACCCTCATTCGAAAGTTTATTTAATTTTCTATCAAAAACAGATCTTTTAATCTAATGGTTTAGTTAAATATCTTAGTTTTCTACAGAATTTATGCTCGAAAATATTGTTTTGCCTTTCTCGTGCACCGAAGTGTACTGAAAGGCTATATGTTCACTATATGGCCATATGGCGTCTCAAAATTCAAGATGGCGGCAAAAACTTCAAGACGGCAGCTGTTTAATGGAGGTTTACGCTCTAAAACCATTCAATATGGGTGTATCTGATATGGGGAAAAAGTCTGGAGTCCAAAAATAGCGACCAGAATCTCCAAGCTTCTGGACATAAATCCTAAATTGCGGCTCAAAATTCAAGATTGCGGCTGTTGTTTAAGAGTTCAAGGCTCAAAAATCAAAAACCAATGAAATGTGTTTTCGAAGGCAGGAGAAAGGTACCATCACCGCTAGGTGGATTAATTAGGGTTTTTTAAGGTAGTGATCAGAAAATTAAAGCTACATACTCCAAATACCTGGTCTCTGAGAAGCACTACAATATAATTTTCATAAGGATTCTATGTAGAAGAGACAGATTAAGTTCCCTATACTATTTCTGGTAGTTTAAATAATTTGCCTTTGCAAGTCCTGAATTAGTTAGGTTTATATCAGAATTCCTTTTGAACATACTTAAACTACTTAAATTTGGTCCGCTGTGTTGCGCTAAGACAATGACCAAGCAGGATGAAAAATATCGGCTGCACGCGTCAATAAAATTAATGACAGAAATTATAGAAACTACCAACGTCACTCGTTATTATTGCCTGCCTTCTATCAGCCTTCATTTTATCATCTACACTCGACTGAGCATCGAG
Source organism: Aedes albopictus (assembly GCF_035046485.1). Lineage (NCBI taxonomy): Eukaryota > Metazoa > Arthropoda > Insecta > Diptera > Culicidae > Aedes > Aedes albopictus. The sequence continues at coordinate 295,104,187 of NC_085137.1, forward strand.
CAAGCACTGCGGTATGCTGTGAGACCAATAATGGAGCAGAAGTTAGTCATCTTTCATCAGCCCAACGTTCTGATTTCCACACCATCGCATCCTGTCCAATACCGCACATTGAACGATGATGACGACGACACGTCGGGTGGGTGGACGTATTCATTGGCATCATGCGTGAGAGTCCATAAAAAATGCCGGGCGTAAACCTAGCACGTGACGATTCTGGTGTCGCCGCCAGTCAACCAGCCAAGCGTTGTCGTCGCCAGTCAGCCAGCAATTGACGAAACAATGCCAAATGGGCGTCGCTTTTCACCATTGTGCGGTAGACAGGCGTCGGTATGCTGCAATTAACGGGAATAATTTTCCCTCGGAACGAAAACCTGCAACTCTTCACGCTTCGATGTGTTCGTCATTGTGAGAAAATTGTCACGATACGCGAAGAAGGAATTTGCAATTGACTGGTGAAGGGATTATTTTTGAACAATGAAGCTGTCAAAATATTTACTTAATAGAGTTGATTTGCTGTCGGACGCTGAATCATGGAAATGCAACGAGACGACTGCGAAGACAGTTTCCAGTTGATTCAGCACTTCTTCGTTTTGGTCATTAACTGGAAAAGCTGTTAGGAAACCATTGAAAAACTTTTCAATTTCGCTAATGGAAGCCTTCAAACATTAATCGCCACGGCTTTCATATGCTGCGGTTTTGTTTCTCGGTCGTCCTAGAAGTGTCCACAATGAGTATGGTTCGAAAATATGTTCTTCTCGACTCGAGACAGTTTTCATTTGATTATTTAAATTTTTAATTTCATTATAATATTTCCTTTTTTCCTGACATGTCCTGCGAGCTTCCGCTTGTCGTATTTTTTTCCAGTAGCAAGTTTTTCTTCTGCAGGTTTGTTTTTACCTCTGCAAACAGAAAGTACGAACGGGAAAAAATCACAAACTGCAAACATTAGGCAGCAAATCATGATTATTAATGGGGGAATTATTTTTTTCCATAAAGTTATCCGAACTGAAATGACGGAAGAGCATGAACACAGTGTTGTGTGATGTTTCCGAGTCGGAATGACCACGCTACATGTCCATTAGTGCTGTGTGTCAAATGTGAGATAAATCACAGTCTAAAATTAAGCTATTGCGGAGAATAGAGATGATGTTTTCCCTATGCATGGAAAACATGTGAGTTATATATGGGAGTAATAGGCATACGCTTTCCGTAAAAATGATGCATCTTCTGCTTTGTTGCCGATCCGCATCGTTCCCAAACGATCCCCGAAGCTTAACAAAAATAAAATCACACAATTGGAATTACTGCTATTAATGGATGTATTACATCTTTATCATATCAATATCATTTTTTATCGATCATCTTCTCGTCTTCGCGAGAGGTTTGGTGCTGTTTCGTAAACTGCAATCAGAATCGAATCGAAGGATATCTTTTCAGTTGATAATTGGCTTTCGTTCATCCTTCTTTCCTCCTAACGTACACATCAGTTCGTTTCTGAGTTATGTGAAGGATTTATTTCGTATCGTGTACATTTGCTAGGTTATCAAAATATCATTAGCTTGGCAGCGAATCTGGCCACGGGACGAGCTGTCCGAATCCATCCGAAGAGTAGGTTTTGAATGATAAATTGCAGTGTCATGTTTTTCATGGTTAGGGAATCTATTCCTTTTGTTTCGTATCCTACCTTTGTTCGTTTAGTTTGTTATGGGTTTGTAATATTACTACGGCCAGCTTGAAGCTAATGTCAGTGATAATTTTGTGCATTTATTTTTAAATTTCGGATCAAATGAATTGGAAAATTATTGATTGATTATGATGAATAGGGTGTCACGAAAAAAAAATCGGAAAGAGTCGACAGGGTAGGGTGGGCTGCAAAATGGTAATCAACCTGGAAAGAGCGTCCGACATAACTCTGGTCTGCACTTGATTCTGATCCTGGGTCGATTGATTACAGAGACCGCTGTTTGCTAATAATCTTAGATGGTAATGCAGACTAGGCACTGTAGTCCTTCTGACATGAGCTAGAATGAGAAGGTGAGCCAATGTTTCGGTATCCAGCGACTTTTCTTATATTAGAATGTTTAGGTTGTAGGACGTGATCCTGATCAATTTAGGAAGAGGTCTGTTAGTTAGATCATGTTTGTAGAACTGACTTTGATCTCGCGAGTGTGTTCTGTATTGATAGATCAAACTGGGTTACTAACTGTAGCATTAAGAGTCCGTTTTCACTACATGTTCTATGTAATAGTTGCTTTCCGATCAACGTTCGTTGTTCGTATCTTATGTCATTACCTCCTATATGACTATTGATTTATTACGAATTCGTCCTTTGGACTCCATAGTCTGGAGACATCTTGGATATAATACTAAACATTTTAGCGAAGGTGTCTGCTTTTTCCATCGCATGAAATATGGGCGACAACGACGATGAAGCCGAGTATACCTTTTCGCACCCAGGCAGTACATAAATCTTCTGAATATTTTCAGAAGTATCTTAGAGATACATTAGAATGATTGTTGCCATGATGCCGGTATCCTTATGATTGGTTGATGAAACAGTTTGACTGCAAAACAAGTTGAAATTCTTTGTTCATGCCAATTCCCATGCCATTCGCGCAGAGTATATGTACGCACAAATCTCAATACGAGCTTGAGAAAAGTTGGCTGTGAGCACATGAAAATTCCATGAGCTTGAGACTCGCGGTGTTAGTGCACATCGCATTAGCATTGCGAGTCTCAATGAGACATCTCAATGAGACGAATGAGACAAGCTCCAAGTGCAACACCGCACTGGTTTGATTTACTCTTGAATCTTTCACTAGGGTGACATTTCTGGATGATGTTCAGCTGGGAATGGGTTGGCGTTTCCCGGGGGCGGAGGAGGTTCAGATCGTTAGTGTGCTGGGACAAATGGAATACAACCAGAGATTGATTTATGACGAAAAAAGGTGGCGCGAGGAACAATCCTCGAAAAGGCTTCTTCCAAAATGACGTGTGCATTGCCCACAATTTATTGGGGGGCAGCGTGCTGTACCTTCTGATTGGTGAATTTCTAGGCGTGTTCTGATTGACCATCCAGGATTGTTTGGGATGATGAAAAATGACACCAACCATCTTCCGAAAGTTTCAACTAAGGTTATTTTTTCGCCTTACAAATACTATCATAGGTTGTAAATTGCAAATAATTGTTGGGGTCAATATGGCCCACACAGACACGGTCAACATGTAGTGTGAAGAAGGAGAGATATGATGTGCACAACATCTTTGGTTAGGGATATTGCAATCTCAATCGATGAAAACAAATCCAATATTTATTGGATGTCCAATTTTCCCATTTTATCCACTTATCCGCGAGCCGTAATAGCAGCGCTGGGTACAAGCGAGCGATTACGATATTGACGTTTCGTGCGGATAGCAACTGGTTGACACCGAAGAATTGAGGAAGGGGTGATGAAGGGAGCCGCATCGCTTCGAATTCCCGGATTTTCCAATAAGAAACGTCAAAATCCGAATCGATAGTACCCATCGCTGCCATTACTGCTCGTGGATGAACCGATTCAATCCCCGGATAAGTATCAAACTCGGTATTTTTGCCTTAATCCTGAGGTGGGATCAGGCCTCCAGAATAACGTCGCTGCAATTTTTTTTCACTGAATTCCTCTGGAAGGAATTCCTAGAGAAATTTCAGAAGGGACTCCTGGTAACATTTCATGAGGAACTCTCGAAGGAATTCCAGGAGGGTATTCAAGAGGAACATCCGAAGACATAATATAACGAACTCATAGAGGAATTCCAGGATCTTCGAGGAACTCTCATAGAGGTACCAGGAGGATACTCGTGGAGAGTATTCAAGTGGAGAATCCGAAGTAATACTATGACTTACTCCCGGAGGATTTCAGGATGATCTCTCGTAGGGGCTCCAGCGTGAACTCTCAGAGGAGGAGGAACTCCAGAAGGAATTTCAATAGGAAGTCCCAGAGTTTTAGGAGAAACTCCTAGAGATATTCTAAGGCAAACCCCCCTAAGAAATAAAAGTAGAGTCCCCTGTGAAATTTAATGAGAAATTTCACGAGCAACTCCTGTGGGAATTTCAGAAGGTGTTTCAAAGTGACCCTTCAGAGAAATTTCGGTAAGAAAGGAGGAATTTTGGGAGGAATTCTCAGATTAACTCCAGAGATACTCCTAGAAGGATTCCAGAAGAATTTCCAGAAAGAATTCCAGAAACAACTTTAGGAGAAATTGCAGGACGAACTTCCAGAGGAACTTCCGGAAGATTTCCTGAAGGAACTCCCGGACGTTTTTCAAGAGGAACATCCGAGCAATTCTGTGATAAACTCCTGAAGCATTTTTGGGATCCAGGAAGTTCCATGAGGAATTTCAAGAGGAATTCTAGGAGGAAACTCCCGGATGGTACTCTGAAGGAATACTATGGCGAACTCACAGATAAATTCTAGGTCGAACTACCGTTCGTAGTTTCCGCGTGAACTTCAGAGTGAACTCCCGGAAGAATTCAAGGATGAACTCTCGGAGGAATTTCAGAAGGAACTTCCAGAGATATTCTAGAATGAACTAAAGAAATTCTACAAGCATCTTCCGTAGGAATTCCTGGGGAAATTCCCGGAGGAATTTCATGAGAAACTGCCTGTGGAAGAATTTCAGCATAAACTCTCGGGGGAAATTATGACAAACTCACAGTGAAATTCTACGTGAAACTCCTGGTGTAATTTAAAAGGGACTGCCGGGGGGAATTCCAGAGGAACTTAAGAAGAAACTCCCAGAGGAGTTCCAGGAAGGACTTTGTGCGGAATTACAGAAGAAATTCCCGGAGAAGTTTTGGAAGAAACTCTCATACTTACTTAAGGAAAAAATTTAGGATGAACTCTTAGAGAAACTCCTGGAGGAATTGGAGGAGGAGAACCCGGAGGAATTCCCAGACGGACGTTTCTCAAGAAATTCCGTTGAGGATGCCTTCAAACATTTTGAAAGGGATTCCTCCAGGAATTACGCCAGGGAATCCTTCGGAAGTTCCATCAGGCATTATTTTATCCTGTCAGATATTTCTCTGGACCTAGCCAAGATGCGTTACACACCACATTTTGTCATATGAACGCGTTTGTTCAATATGCCATCAGTCTCTTGAGGGCATTCTCTAAGTTTTAGCAGTAACCACAAGCATATTCTCGAAAAACATGATGAAACCGTCGCTGAATGAACCAAATTGATTTTGGCCATCGGTTCCCTCAGGGCGCCGAAGAAAGTTTCAGAAATGGTCAACCAAGAGTGTGGCCACTTTTGATACGACCACATACATAGGAATTAAAAATCATGATGGACACATTACATGTTTTGTTGTATGATCGTAATTAGCTTTTGTTGTCGTTTCCGTCGGGGTACCTGGATGTTCCAGAAGTGGCCAATAATGGGGGCCATGTCTAGCATCGATACAACCTCAAACATATCTATGAAAATTCGTGAAGGAAGATCCGTCGCATGACACATTTTTCTGTTAGAATATGATTATCCTCTAATGTCGGTTCTTCAGGGCATCCCGGAAGTTTCGGAAGTGGCACATGGGAACCATGGCCAGTATTGCTATGCAGTCACAAGTGAATTGACGAAAAATCATAAAAAAAGAGCCGTGGTGTTTTTCATCATGTTTTGCTAAATAAACGTAATTGACCCCTATCACCGGTTCTCCAGGTTGTTTCGGGTCATCCCGGAAGTTCCCGGAGTGGCCAGTGGTGACCATGTGGTCAATGATTCATCCTGACATCAGCGAATCATGCCTTACAAATTGCTGAACTTCATAACTGTAGTCAAGTCAGGTTTCATAATCTTGCAAGTAGGAGCCCGAACGCGCGCATTCCGCCACCCACGAACCACGCGTTGATAATTTCAATCAAAGCCACCCTGCCCACCTGGGTGCACCTCAGTAAAACCAGCAAAATTTTTCTAAGTCCAAATCGTAAACAACAAGGCCACGAAACGTCAAGGACTTAGAAAAATTTTCCCTAGCAACCGCGGCGTGCAGTGCCCTATAGAAATTTCGAAGGAAGTGCTGAATGTGGAAGACGAGATTATGGAGATACTTTTATTGAAGCAACTTGAAGGCAAGGCGAGGTTGTGGATATTTTCCTGCTCCAACGTCATCGCTAAGAATTATAAAGAAATCCTTGAAGATCTGCGGAGAATGTTTGGTGTAGTGGAAAGTTGTATCGAGTTGCGGAGAAGACTGGATAGTAGGCCTGTCCACCTTTTCAAAAATGTTCTCTGATTCTCAAGTCCACCCCCATATTTTGATTGGCATCCTAAAAGAAGTAACTGGTCAAAATTTCAGCCAAATCCATTGAAATTAAGAGGTGCATCAAATCAATTTTGTGTTTTTCGACTATTTTTGAACTTCAAAAAATCATAACTACACTAAAACATGTCAAAATTTAATTCTTTCGGCAGAAATTGAAAGCTATACTTGTCTGCTACAACTTTTCCGAACAACGGGCGCCAAGAAAATTGAAGGAAACATGTGTAATTATCACATTTGTGATCAGAAAAACCTTAAAAAGTTGATTTTTTGATAGATTTTGTTCTGGAACACCCTAATATACGTAATAAGTTTGATATTTTAAAACGGCATCATATTCTCTTAAGTTTTTTGGTTATTTGCTTCTTTGACATCAATGCTGTAGGAGTTGAGCAAAAAATATTAAAATTCGGGAAAGCCAAATGTGGCCTAAAAACTAGCTTTTTGGGGGCAATCACGCTGTGGCGCGAAATTGTACTGAACGTAGTAGCTTTGCTTCCTTGTAGTTTGCCTTGGCTACCCCCTACCACGGGTGATAACAAACAAGCATGATGACAGGTGTTGGCTATCATATCAGTGCTGACGCGATGCCACTTTTTGCGCGCCAAAGCGTGTTTGCACCCGAAGAGCTAGTTTTTAGGCCACATTTGGCTTTCACGAATTTTAATATTTTTTGCTCAACTCCTACAGCATTGATGTCAAAGAAGCAAATAACCAAAAAACTTGAGAGAATATGATGCCGTTTTAAAATATCAAACTTATTACGTATATTAGGGTGTTCCAGAACAAAATCTATCAAAAAATCAACTTTTTAAGGTTTTTCTGATCACAAATGTGATAATTACACATGTTTCCTTCAATTTTATTGGCACACGTTGTTCGGAGAAGTTGTAGGAAACAAGTATAGCTTTCAATTTCTGCCGAAAGAATTAAGTTTTGACAAGTTTTAGTGTAGTTAGAATTTTGTGAAGTTCAAAAATAGTCGAAAAACACAAAATTGATTTGATGCACCTCTTAATTTCAATGGATTTGGTTGAAATTTTGACCAGTTACTTCTTTTAGGATGCTAATCAAAATATGGGGGTGGACTTGAGAATCAGAGAACATTTTTGAAAAGCTGGACAGGCCTACTGGATAGCATCAAATAGAATGGACAACAATCGTTTTTGGATTATTGTCAGTCAAAAATAGTGATCTATATTTGGAAATTGTTGATATTTTTCGGTGATTATAGGGCACCGCACTGTTTTGATTTTGTATGGGATTTTAAAGTTTCGTGGCCTTGTTGTTTACAAGATTTCTGTTAGAGTGAAAGAGAAGGAGAGAATTTCATGCAGTTCCCTATAAACACACTGAAACACGATTTATGACGTTTCGGCCTACTGTCATTCAGCCACCATCAGATCTAAAATATATTTTGAAAATTCGTTACATTTTAAAATTTAGTCTTACAATTTTCTTCACCCACTTATGCAAATCGATGTTCCTGCCACCAGTGTGGCTTTATTACTAAACCCCCCTTTCTTCCACATCTATCCATTCTCGTGTTGGTTCGGTTGTGTCATTCGGTTCGGTTGCGTCACTCGGGTTGGTCTGTTCGTTTGTGTTGATAGCGATCGGATTTTACCCACTAGACCGTTGTACGCCGAGTCGATTCCTCCACATTCTCGCTGCATATTAACAGTTCTGTCGTCGCCAAGTAGCTTAATGTGGAAGGCCTCTGCAATGGTTCTGCTTGCCTGGTTGTCGATCCTTTCCAGTATTTCCGTATTGGCGAAATCAAAGTTGTGTCCTTCCTCCAGGTGGTGTTGGGTTAGTCCTGTTTTTGCTTCCTTCTTTCTAATGTTGTTTTGGTGTTCGTTGATCCTTGTTTTAAGTATTCTACCCGTTTGTCCTACGTACACCTTTCCGTCCTCAGTGCCGCATGGTACGGCATACACAACATTTTTGGTTTTCATGGTTGGAATTGAGTCCTTCAACCGACTGAAAACAGTGTTTTTGATTTTGTCGCGTGGTTTGTGTGCTAGTGTGATGTTGTGTTTGTTGAGAATTTTTGAGAGTTTTTCACTGAGGCATGGTATGTAGGGTATGGATACGAACTTTGTTTCCCTTCTTCCGGTTTCCTCCCCTTGTATGGTGTTGTAATGTTGATGGGTCCTGTTTTTTAGCAACTTGGCGATAAACCATTTTGGGTAATGGTTTTTTAGCAGAATTTGTTTTACTGTTGCTATCGCTTTTGGTCTCTCCGCGGCATCTGTTAGTTTGATCGCTCGGTCTATAAGCGCGATCGCCGTGTTCTTCTTATGTTGGAAGGGGCTTTCCGAATTGAAATCTAAATATCTTCCATTCGTTTGTTTGGGTGTCCATATCTTTGTGATCCTCCCGTTTGTCCTCTGCAGAGTAATATCCAGGAACTTTAGTTTCTCATTTTCTTCTAGTTCAACTGTGAATTTCAACTTGTCGTGAAATTCATTGAAGACATCCACAATCGTGTTTATATGAGCCTCCTTCGCAATGCAGAAGCAGTCATCTACGTAGCGACGATACACTTTTATCGACTAGTTTAACTGCAGTCTGTCTATCGGTGTGTGGTCTTCGAGTTCGTCCCACCGTCGGTTTATACACTCTAAAGCGTATTCCACCGGCACGTTCGTGTACAGCGATGTGACGTCAAGCGAAAACATTACCTCATCCTCGTCGATCTGCGCTCCTGTTACCTCGGTTGCAAAGATATTTAGATTTCAATTCGGAAAGCCCCTTCCAACATAAGAAGAACACGGCGATCGCGCTTATAGACCGAGCGATCAAACTAACAGATGCCGCGGAGAGACCAAAAGCGATAGCAACAGTAAAACAAATTCTGCTAAAAAACCATTACCCAAAATGGTTTATCGCCAAGTTGCTAAAAAACAGGACCCATCAACATTACAACACCATACAAGGGGAGGAAACCGGAAGAAGGGAAACAAAGTTCGTATCCACACCCTACATACCATGCCTCAGTGAAAAACTCTCAAAAATTCTCAACAAACACAACATCACACTAGCACACAAACCACGCGACAAAATCAAAAACACTGTTTTCAGTCGGTTGAAGGACTCAATTCCAACCATGAAAACCAAAAATGTTGTGTATGCCGTACCATGCGGCACTGAGGACGGAAAGGTGTACGTAGGACAAACGGGTAGAATACTTAAAACAAGGATCAACGAACACCAAAACAACATTAGAAAGAAGGAAGCAAAAACAGGACTAACCCAACACCACCTGGAGGAAGGACACAACTTTGATTTCGCCAATACGGAAATACTGGAAAGGATCGACAACCAGGCAAGCAGAACCATTGCAGAGGCCTTCCACATTAAGCTACTTGGCGACGACAGAACTGTTAATATGCAGCGAGAATGTGGAGGAATCGACTCGGCGTACAACGGTCTAGTGGGTAAAATCCGATCGCTATCAACACAAACGAACAGACCAACCCGAGTGACGCAACCGAACCGAATGACACAACCGAACCAACACGAGAATGGATAGATGTGTAAGAAAGGGGGGGGGTTTAGTAATAAAGCCACACTGGTGGCAGGAACATCGATTTGCATAAGTGGGTGAAGAAAATTGTAAGACTAAATTTTAAAATGTAACGAATTTTCAAAATATATTTTAGATCTGATGATGGCTGAATGACAGTAGGCCGAAACGTCATAAATCGTGTTTCAGTGTGTTTATAATCACCGAAAAATATCAACAATTTCCAAATATAAAACTCGACGGTGACCAAAACCCTTAAGAAAAAAATAGTGATCGCCCAGAAGCTCAAAATGCCGGAGAACGAGTTGGTGCAATACATTATCGAAGGGATTTTAAGTGATGAAATCAAAAATCAAGCAAGGATGCAAAATTTTCAAACTGTTCCTGAGATTTCTCAAGCTTTTCGAATGATCAGGTTTAGCTCAAGAAGAAGACTGATAAGGTGTTTTAAATGCAATCAACTAGGACATGTAGCGGTCAACTATTCAAACATTATCAAGGAGAATCAAAGGCCCTTTGATGAACTCAAATTTGGTCAATCATCGCGAGCTAGTCAACAAGATTAAAGTATTTATACACTGACGCAAAATTCTAACGAAAATTTTAAACCAAACATTTTGACACAAATAGATAAGGAGGAAGGACGAGACGGATTAGTAGACTTTAAATTTATTTTTGATGATTGTATTTATAAAGCACTTTTTGACACAGGGAGCCAAATCTCACTGATACGCCGAGGATTAATTGAAAAGAAAAATATTACTGCTTTAACAGATTGCAAAAAATATCAGGGTATCGGTGGGACTAGGCTAAAGATATTAGGAATATACAGTAATACTATAATAATTCAAAACGTTCATTTCAGGATTCAGTTCTATGTTGTACCAGACAAAACTTTGGGCCTCTTTGATGCCATCATTGGACGAGACGTTATCATGTGCTCTGGAACTCGTAAGGTAATTGAAAATCACATCAAAATTGTATCAGTGAATGAAAACTTGAAAGCTGCAAATCTTCCAACCCAAAAGGTAAATCAAAAAAATTTTAATGTCAGTTCAAACATTTTTAAACAAATTCAAGACAACACTGATAAAGTTTCTAATGATCATTTGGCAGAATTTTTGAATGTTTTTAAAAAATGCTATTTATTTTATGAAAAGCCATCAAACCCTGAGACAAATTATGAGATGACAATAACTTTGAAGAAAGGCGATCATTTTCATTATAAACCTAGAAGACTTTTATATGATCAGAAAAAGAAAGTGGATGCAAAAGTTGATGAACTTTTGAAAAATGGAATAATTAAAGAAAGTGATTCTCCCTTTGCAAGCCCTATTGTGTTAATACCAAAAAAAGATAATGATATTAGAATGTGCGTAGATTATAGAAAATTAAACAAAGATACCGTTCGAGATAATTATCCTCTACCAATCATATAGACGATTTCTGAGAGGAAAACGAATCTTTTCTATTTTGGATCTCAAGTCCGGTTTTCATCAAATTAGGATTTCTAAAAATTCAACACAATATACATCATTTGTAACTCATCGAATGTGAATATGTGAGAGTTCCTTTCGGCTTATGCAATGCACCTGCGGTGTTTCAACGGTTTGTAAATAAAATATTTAAGCATCTCATTGATGAAGGTAAATTAGTCGTTTATATTGACGATATTCTAATAGCTAGTGAGAGTTTTAAAGAGCACTTAGAAATTTTAGCGTAAGTATTAGAAATTTTGAGCAAAAATTTGTTGGAACTCAATTTGGATAAATGTAAGTTTTTATTTAAAGAAATTGATTATCTCGGATATACTATAAACGAACATGGACGAAAACCCAATAAAACTAATATTGAAAGTATAGCTAATTTTCCTCAACCGAAGAATTCTAAAGATGTTCAGCGCTTTATAGGGTTAACGAGTTATTTCCGAAAGTTTATTGCAAATTTTGCTACTATTGCCAGACCACTTTATTATTTGTTAAAAAAGACATCGATTTTGAATTTGAAAAAGAACAGATTCAGTCGTTTGAAATTCTTAAGCAAAAACTAATATCTTCTCCTAGATCTTCTCCTATTTTGGCAATTTTTAATCCACTTGCTGAAACACAGCTTCACTGTGATGCCAGTTCTCACGGTTTCGGAGCAGTTTTACTTCAAAAGAGCCTCTGGGTTTGCCTCTGCTGCGATGTCCTGCTGGGTTCCAATCTAACGCTTGTTTGCAGATTTCGTTCCCGACCCTGCATAGAGTATGGCCATCCCGCCTCCCCTTTCGTTCCCGAATTTCTGTCGCTATCGGCTTTTGATAACATCGATGATGGAGCTCCACGTTAAAGATCCAATTGCGAGGCCACCATGCACAAATTATATACCGCAGGCATCTATTGATGAAGACCTGCTGTCGTTAAATGTTCTCGTCTGATACACACTAGGTTTCACTGGCGCACAGATTTCACGTTCGAGTTGAAAATTCGAATTTTGGTGTGCCTACTAATCATCGAGCTTGCTCTGCATATCAGAGTGAAGTCATTTAGGTGCACCATGGTAATGGGCTGCCATAACAACCCACGATTTGGATCACGATAAGGAACAGTAGCGATGAGGAACAGTAGCGGCGATAGTAAGTACACATCCATGCTTCACTCCAGCAACGACCCGGATGGGATCGGACAAAACACCGTTGTGCAGTACTCTACACGAAAATGTCTTGTACTGTGCTTCAATGAGGCCGATGATTTTCTCAGGGACACCCTTGTGTCTGAGGGCTTCCTAGATGTTTTCGTGATTGAGATGGTCGAAAGCTTTTTCGTAATCAATGACCACCAGGTAGAGGAATTAATTGATTTGTTCCAGAGTGATACGGAACGTGACAATATGGTCCACACAATCCTGCTTGCAGCCATCGGAGGGTTGCGTCAACCTTCTTCTGTATCCGGTTAAGGATCACTTTGCAAAGGACTTTGAGAACGATACACAGTATCATAATGCCCCGCCAATTATCGCATATAGTCAAGTCACCCTTTTTGGGTATCTTTACTATAATGTTGCATAATAATTGATGCACAACGTAGCGCTCGCACTACGGGGTCAGTATTGAGCATATCAGCTGATATGCTGTCGACCCCCCGGGGCTCTGTTCGATTTCATACTAGGGATGGCTATTTCTATCTCCTGCACTGCGTCGGTGTTGACACGGGTAATTTGTCGAGCCCTTAGCGGATCATGCTGAGGTGTTGATGGCGTGGCCGACACTTGGAAAAGGTTTCCAAAGTGTTCACACCAGCGTTTCAACTGGTCAGTCGCGTTGATCAATAGCTGTGCAGATGTGTCTTTTACGGCCAGCGTTGCATTCATCTTAGTCCCACTAAGATGACGTGAAACATCGCGGTGTTAGCGGATTTCTCGGCTAGGGAGTCCGCCCACGTTCTTTTGTCCCGTCTACATGAGCGTTTCACTTCCTTCTCGAGAGCCGAATTGCGCTGACGGGCTACGGCTTTGGCTCCCCGTGTTTTCGCTTGCTCTATCGCGGCTTTGGCGTTCCTTCGCTTCGCTATTTTCCTCCAGGTGTCATCTGTGATCCACTGCTTTCTTCAAGAGCGTAGCTCACCCAAATTATTCTCACCGGTGGCGATGATGGCGTTCTTGATTGATTTTATATGCTTCCTCCTTCTGGATCTCGCCGATTAAGAGATGATGATCGGACGCAATGTCGGCGCTACGTTTGTTCCGCGCATCAAGAAGGCTCCGTCTCCATTTCCGGCTGATGCAAATGTGGTCGATTTGATTTTCCGTGTCGCCATCACGGGAAAATGGAAAATCATGTCACTTTGTGCACTGGTCGATGAGGAAGAGCGATCCTCTAATCACCATGTCATTGTTGCCACAAAACTCTGCAAACAGTTCTCCATTTTCCAGTTTCGTTTATTTCTCCGAGACCATGGCATATCATGGCGTGCTCATAGTCCGAGTTATCGGAACCAATCTTTGCGTTGAAGTCGCCCATGAGGATCTATTTTATTTTTTTTTTTTTATCAAAGAGATTTTTAGTCCTAGGCTAGATTATCTCGGGACCCACGCTTTACTTCCCTTCCGAAGGAAGAACTCACATTTTGTGCAAGTGTTTTAACCATCACACCAGGTCCGCTCCCATGAGGACCTTGATATCACCTTTCGGAATCTTGTCCACGACAGCATTCAGTAAGATATCACGTTTAAAGAAAATGATTGGCGTTGTAAGAAAACCATATTTTTTTTAAAGCAAAACGCATATTGAGCAAACACATTCCTAGGGGTAATCCTTGAGAAATTTGTGGAAAAATACTGGAAGGACTCTTCGGGACGATTCCTGTGAGATCCTTATGGAGAAATGTTCAAAATACTTTTAAAGAAATAGGTACTCAATAATCGTACATCAATGCTATCGAATCTGAATGCTGTAAGTTCTCAGAGAATTTCTCGGCAATTCCACCATTGAATTATTTCTTATTTTCAATAAAAAAATGTTCCTTCTTTCAATGATTCGTTCAGTATAACCATCTTCAGTTAAAGCGACAAAATCTTTTAACGCTCCGGAGTGACGCTTTAATCGTTGGGGATGATATATTATTTGTCCTTTAATTTTTCCTTTATTGCGCTCACCACGAGCTGGCTCCTATTTAATCCCGCAAAAGTGCTGAAAAGTTAAAGACTACAAAGCCCTGTCCGCTAGGTAAATACCCAGGCGACAACTGCGCGAGGCGAGGTCTTTGCTAAGGAAACACAGCATTTGTTTTAAGAAATGGCGTTATATCCTTGCCCTGCTGATGCTGCTGCTGTCGTCGTGGCGAGTCAACTTCTTCTCGGGGCAGGAGCTTGGAGGAAGGTAGCGTCTTCGTCGTGGTCTCGCACGAGCGCTTCTATGAGAAGATTTTTCCCAGATGTTTCTTGGCTGCGGGAGGGAGATTCAATCTCCAAACGGAAAATCTGCGTGGCAAAAGAAAGATGATTTAATGAATTTGGTGATGAATTTTTCTAATTTAAAATATGCTAATTTTCGTGGCTGTGCTCGAGATTTGTCGAGTTTTTTTTCCTTTTCTTTTTGTGAAGGGTCTACTTTTCTGGAGCCGATGCTTTTTGCTGTTTGGTGGCACTTGAGATTTTTTTTATTTGTTAGAAGTTCCGGTAATTACGGTTTATTTAAAAAAAAAATTCTGTATTACATTTTTTAGTTTGCTTATGATCCTAAGTATTTGTTCTAGTTGCTTGCATCAACAAATATAATATATACATAAAAAATATCGAAAAATATTAATAACAGTTTAAGTTTACATTATTGATGTTATGTAGCTATACTTAGAGAATACATAGTGTAAAGTTGATGAATATTAAAAATGATTTTTTTTGCTGAAGAAAAAAAAAAACATTTATAAATTTTAATTTGCCTAGCACTGATAAAAAATAGTTTTCATGCGTGCATGTTGTAAAGTTTACTTGGAATAATTATTAATACTAAATCGTCAAATGCTTAACTAACATAATTAAAAAAAGTGCACAACATTCAATACCACTTCCAATTTGCACTAGAAGTCACTAATGCGTTTCATCTTGTGGATGTATCGCAACACATTATCTAATACCAACGGGAAACCAACAAGACAAATGAGTCCCTTTTGCTGTCTAACCGCAAAAATTACGACCTTTTCGCAGTTTAAGGGGTCGCAGCACCGTAAAGATAAAAGTTTCCATTCCGGAAACCGCAGTTAGAAATCTGTCGCAAGAAGGGGACCGCACGACTGCTGGGGTGGTGGTGTGGAAGGGATTGATCTGGTCATCGGCTGTCATCAGGGGCCGAGCGCTGCTGAAACAGATTGCAGAGAGGACTCTGGTGGTAAATTGATTTTATTGAAATTGAATTGGATGCTCGTCGGTATCCTTGGTGCAAAGTGTGTGAAGAAGTTAAAAGCTACTGTCATTGTTCCCGGTCGTTTTACACATGTTTCGATTTTCGTTATCGTTTGCTTGCATCAGGTTCGTTTGGGCAAATTGACCACGGGTTAGTTGGAAACTAGATGAGCTGAGCGCGTCCTGGAATGAATCAAGAGAGGGGAAACCAAGTTAATGGAGAACTATTAATTTTCTGTGTTTTACATTTGTGTTGATTGTTGGTGAAATAGAGGACGTGCAAAGCCACAAACGAGCTATTAAAATTATTGTCCGTGTCATTGGGTGATAATTTGGAGAAGAGCACTCAAATTAGGGTAAGTGAAGGATAATAGAAAAGCTTTTACTTTTGATTAGAATGTGGGAGAGAGCTCGAATGAATACAATATGTTAAGAGATTCCTGGTAAATGAAAAAAAAAAACATTTCGGTTGTAACCGTTCGCTTAATTCAATAATTGTTTTTTTTTTCTGGTGGATGATCATCCTCACAGGCATGATCCGCAACTACCGACCTGAAATCTTATACTAAACCACTGCTCACCGTCTTCTACGATTTTCCTATTTCTTTCATATGTCATCCTTGTGAAAAGTGTTAACCGGATTCTTAATATAACATAATGAACTCTTCAATTGATTGTTTCTGTTATAATATACCAAGTCGATTCCAAAATTCCTAATCTTAAAACGTAAACTGTTGGTGATGTGATGACCCATAGGGAACAGATACTCGTTTCATTGAATCAACAATTGGGGTGAGCGTCGACAGCGAACCTTGATATCACAACCTCTCCTTTTTGTCAATGGCTTGCCAGGCTGGAATCTGGACTGCCTGAAAAAAAAAACTGGGAACTGGGAGTCCTCAGGGAATGTTATACAATTGGAAAAACCTTGGATATGTACTCTTAGAAATTTTACATCGATGAAAATAAAAAAATGGTTGGTATGAATAACAAGTAGGCTCAGTGTACCAGTTAGAGTACATCAAATTTGCCATAGTTCATTTTCAACCTTTAACGATGCAAATCAACAAGAAAAAAAAGTGTGAACGAAAGATCACATCCACAAAAGATGATTGCACTCATTCAAACTTCACAATTTTCACAAATTACCTATGATAGAAAAAATAAATCATTTTCCTTAAAATGTTGGCTTCCTTGCACCCTATTTCGCCATAGTGTCCAATTATGTCTAATCCTATAAGGAATGCATGTAAATAGTGCAAAGTGGAACCGAAATTTAAAAAAATATGTCCATAACTGGTACAGGGTTCCTATCATTGGCACACACCGTAATAAGTACTAAAAGTAATTTTGGCTCCGTTTCTATATTTTCCCTGTAAAGTAAGAACACTAATCAATCATTTGACATATCGGCGCATTCGACGGTCTACTTATTTTTGTAGTAATAGGTTTCCTTAAATAGTGCGATAACTGGTATAGGCACCCTAGTGAACTTTACTACTTGTAGATCTACTCAGAAGTAGGGTTCACAGAGTTTACTACATTGAATGATCTGGTTGTTCAAATTAATCTAGAAATACTATTACAAGGATTTTTCCAGAACTTCCGTCAGGGTTTCTTTCTGTAACTTCTTTAGAAATACACCACACAGGATTGTTTCCGCAATTTTCCAAACCATTTTTTTAACCTTCACGTACCCGACCTCCGACAACACATTTAAAAAATGCGGGCATTTATTTAATTTTCATCCGATTTTTTTTAAGTCGCCCTCATTCGATCATAAATTGGTGCAAGTTTATTACACTCAAGTGGCCATGTAATATCCGTAACCATTCTAGAGATATTCTAGATTGTAATGGGGTCAGGGGTTGGGGTGGGATGTTTGTTTTGCCAAATGTCTAAAAGTGATTATTTCGTGTGTTATTTTTTTGGGATGCCCCCGCGCAACGTCTACCAGGTTTTCCGGAGCGGCTATATCACTTCAGTGAAATTTTTCTGCCCCATTCTCTCGTAATCATGAAGAAGCCGTCGCACGGCATGTTTTGGTTGCAAACCAGAAATGTCTTCGATAGATAACACCCTCGGCACGGTAAAGGCTAGGTATGCTGCGCAATTCAGATCCCATTGTGATCCACTAGCCTCTGCCCAGCAACTCCTATCCCTACCTCCACGTGGTACCGGCCGGAACTATGAGCAACCTTAGGGAAGATCGGGTAACCAACCCCGGTGGGAACTTTGGTCGTAGGCTGACAGGGAAGGGGGGGTTTGCTTCGGCAAACCTGAGCGTCTGTTCTCCAGGAAGAGCGGCTCACAACAGCGTCTGATCCCCATGTTAGGGGCTGCTGATCTACGTCCGAGTGCCAGGGAAGGACTCCAAGCTCAACTGTGCACTATGGTCCTCCGGAAAGTAGGGGGTTGGTGTCAGGCCCTACGAGCCAGCCGTAAAAAAACCATTGTAACGGAAAATCAGCAACAGAATAATACGAACCGAGACCAACGGCAACGACCCCAGCGAACAAAAAGGACTTGCGATTGGAAACTCGGTACGTGGAACTGCCGATCTCTCAACTTCATTGGGAGCACCCGCATACTCGCCGATCTACTGAAGGACCGCGGGTTCGGCATCGTAGCGCTGCAGGAGGTGTGTTGGACAGGATCCATGGTGCGAACGTTTAGAGGTAATCATACCATCTACCAGAGCTGCGGCAACACACGCGAGCTGGGAACAGCTTTCATCGTGATGGGTGATATGCAGAGGCGCGTGATCGGTTGGTGGCCGATCGACGAAAGAATATGCAGGTTGAGGGTCAAAGGCCGATTCTTCAAATTCAGCATAATAAACGTGCACAGCCCACACTCCGGAAGTACTGATGATGACAAGGACGCATTTTACGCGCAGCTCGAACGCGAGTACGATCGCTGCCCAAGCCACGACGTCAAGATCATCATAGGTGATTTGAACGCTCAGGTAGGCCAGGAGGAGGAATTCAGACCGACGATTGGTAAGTTCAGCGCCCACCAGCAGACGAACGAAAACGGCCTACGAGCTACGACTCATTGATTTCGCCGCCTCCAAAAATATGGCCATACGTAGCACCTTTTTCCAACACAGCCTCCCTTATCGTTACACCTGGAGATCACCACAGCAGACGGAATCTCAAATCGACCACGTTCTGATTGACGGACGGCACTTCTCCGACCTTATCGACGTCAGGACCTATCGTGGCGCCAACATCGACTCCGACCACTATCTGGTGATGGTCAAACTGCTCCCAAAACTCTCCGTCATCAACAATGTACGATACCGGCAACCGCCACGGTACAACCTAGAGCGACTGAAGCAATCGGATGTCGCCTCAGCATACGCGCAGAATCTCAAGGCCACGTTGCCAGACGAGGGCGAGCTCGATGAGGCCCCTCTAGAGGACTGCCGGAGTACAGTGAAAGCAGCCATCAACGATGCAGCCGAGAGCACCATCGGGTACGTGGAAAGGAATCGACGGAACGAATGGTTCGACGAAGAGTGCAGAACGGTTTAGGAGGAGAAGAATGCAGCGAGGGCGGTAATGCTGCAGCAAGGGACTCGACAGAACGTGGAACGTTATAAACAGAAGCGGAAACAGCAGACCCGCCTCTTTCGGGAGAAAAAGCGCCGCCTGGAAGAAGCGGAGTGTGATGAAATGAAACTGCTGTGCCTTTCCCAAGAAACACGGAAGTTCTATCAGAAGCTCAACGCATCCCGCAACGGCTTCGTGCCGCGAGCCGAAATATGCAGGGATAAAGACGGAGGCCTCTTGACGGACGGACGTGTGGTGATCGAAAGGTGGAAGCAGCAGTTCGATCAGCATCTAAACGGCGTGGAAAACGTAGGCACGGGAGCCCACGGCAACGGAGGAAACGACGACGCCAGTGCAGCGGAGGACGGAAATGAACCAACTCCCACGCTGAGGGAAGTTAAGGATGCCATTCATCAGCTCAAAACCAACAAAGCAGCTGGTAAGGATGGTATCGCAGCCGAACTCATCAAGATGGGCCCAGAAAAGTTGGCCACCTGTCTGCATCGGCTGATAGTCAGGATCTGGGAAACCGAACAGCTACCGGAGGAAGGGGTAATCTGCCCCATTCACAAGAAAGACGACCATTTGGAATGTGAGAACTTCAGGGCGATCACTATTTTGAATGCTGCCTATAAAGTGCTATCCCAGATCATCTTCCGTCGACTGTCACCTAAAACAAATGAGTTCGTGGGAAGTTATCAAGCCGGCTTCATCGACGGCCGGTCGACAACGGACCAGATCTTTACCGTACGGCAAATCCTCCAGAAATGCCGTGAATACCAGGTCCCAACGCATCACCTGTTCATCGACTTCAAAGCGGCATACGACAGTATCGACCGCGCAGAGCTATGGAGAATCATGGACGAAAACGGCTTTCCTGGGAAGCTGACTAGACTGATTAAAGCAACGATGGACGGTGTGCAAAACTGCGTAAGGGTTTCGGGTGAACTATCTAGTTCATTCGAATCTCGCCGGGGACTGCGACAAGGTGATGGCCTCTCATGCCTACTCTTCAACATCGCTCTGGAAGGTGTGATGCGACGAGCCGGGCTTAACAGCCGGGGAACGATTTTCAAAATCCGGACAATTTGTGTGCTTGCGGACGACATGGACATTATTGCAAGAACATTTGGAACAGTGGCAGAGCTGTACACCCGCCTGAAGCGCGAAACAGCAAAGGTCGGACTGGTGGTGAATGCCTCAAAAACAAAGTACATGCTGGTAGGCGGAACCGAAAACGACCGGATCCGTCTGGGTAGTAATGTTACGATAGACGGGGATACTTTCGAGGTGGTGGAGGAATTCGTCTACCTCGGATCCTTACTGACGGCTGACAACAACGTGAGCCGTGAAATTCGGAGGCGCATCATCAGCGGAAGTCGGGCCTACTACGGGCTCCAGAAGAAACTGCGGTCGAAAAAAAATCACCCACGCACCAAATGCACCATGTACAAAACGCTAATAAGACCGATAATCCTCTACGGGCACGAGACATGGACCATGCTCGAGGAGGACCTGCAAGCACTCGGAGTTTTCGAGCGACGCGTGCTAAGGACGATCTTCGGCGGTGTGCAGGAGAACGGTGTGTGGCGGAGAAGAATGAACCACGAGCTCGCTGCACTTTACGGCGAACCCAGCATCCAGAAGGTGGCCAAAGCCGGAAGGATACGGTGGGCAGGGCATGTTGCAAGAATGCCGGACAACAACCCTCCAAGCTGGTGTTTGCAACTGATCCGGTTGGCACAAGAAGGCGTGGAGCGCAGAGAGCACGATGGGCGGACCAGGATGGAGCGTGACTTGGCGAGCATTGGGCGCGACCGAGGATGGAGAGCGGCAGCCACGAACCGTGTATTGTGGCGTACTATTGTTGATTATGTCTTGTCTTAAATGTGATGTTGAACAAATAATTGTATGCATGTATGTAGATAACACCCTCCCGGAATCTGTGCTAGATGTTCCGCGGTGGCCATATGAGTTGATACAGAGTTCACTCTATCGTTTCTGACTCAGTCATTCAAAATCATGAAGATTGATATGTCGCGAAAACCATAAAAGCCCCCAATGAGGCCCCGCGGAACCTGTCACGGGGATCCGGATGGGTCAACTTATTTAAATCTGGTTATCGCAGTTGTGTTTCACTGTCAGTAACAAAAATTTTGCTGAAAATCAAACACAATAACACACGAACTAATCACTTTTAGCCATTTTAGCAACCTCTGACCCAAACTCAATCCAGAATATCCCTGGAATGGATCCGGAAAGTCATTTAGAGTAGTTTCTGAAGTAATTTTGCATATCTTTCTGAACGATTCCCGGGAGAAATCCAGCGAGAAACTTGAAAAAACATCTGAAAAATTCCAGCAGGGACCCCATGATAGTATCTGTACAGTTTTTGAAAAGTATACAAACTTAACTAAAAATTGGTATTCAGGACGAATCACTCAACAAAGCAACATCAATATCATCAACTTAACAAACAAAAATGAAAAACAACCGTCCTGAACCGTTTACAAAACAATTGTGCCCTAGTTTTTCAACTTATATTTACTGCTTTCAGAGATGGCATAACATTTTCTAGACTACAGTACGCGCACTTAGCATGTCGTAGTATCACGTATCAGTAGGTCGGATCCAGAGGCACGTTCTCCTCCATTTGGGAAATTTGTGCCATCGCCGGTGATAAAAACGTAAAGTACCGTCGTTGGGGGTGAGATTGGGTCAAAAAAGGATACTCAAAGATGGTTTGAAATGCAGTTGAAGTCGGAATAACTTTGTATTTGGTATGTACTCTTCTATGTGGTAATGATAGTTTAGCAAGAAAGTATCACATTACATGAATTGCTTTCTAAACTACAAATGATTGAAAATTGACCCACCCCTAAGAGGGGATGAGAATGGGTTAAAGTATTTGAAGTTGCCTATCTTAGAATATAAGTTAATTTTATTGATCAGGTCTAGTAAACTTACTTAAAATATAATGTAACCATGACGAATACAAACTTAGGTAATTTGAAAAGATGATTAATCCACCTAAAAGGGCTAATACAACCGAAAAAAATGTTGAAATTTGATAAAATAACGTTTGTATGTTGTAACACCATTTTTAGCCACCATAATCATACTCATTTCAAGTTTCTACCTCCATGAGAAGGGGGGGGGAGGGTTACAATGAGGGAGGGACGCATTGAAATATTGATTGAAAAAAAAAAACACATGATATTTTTAGTATACTGCATAAAAAATGTTTCACCAAACCCTCCGTTATAAACTCTTATGTACATGATCATTGGCCTCCATATTGCCAAAACGAATCCCTCTATGTCAAGATAGAAGGTCGTTCAAATATTATGTTACACAACATTTCACATTATTAGACCCTCCCTCACAATAACATTTAAACGGATTTTTTAATAAATTTTATATGAGTTCTAGCGCATCGGTAGACTTATTCTTCTTTCTTTAGTGTTTTAAGGTTTTTATAGTCCCGGTGTTTCCTGGATCCCACTACCGTCTGGAAGTATCATGATATTTCCTTAAAATTTCAAAAATGAGTAGAGAAGAAAAGCGTTATTAACCCTAAAGGGGATACCTTCATGGCCTCAGTTTCGTCACCTCGCTGAGTTTGTTCCATCAAAGACGAGCTCTGAAAGGCGCCTGGGGTCCAATGGACCCCAGGTATCCCTTTTAGGGTTAAGTCTGTTGATGCTGGACTAAAGAAACGACTGAGTTTTGATAGCTTTTATTCCTATCGTATGCTTCAAAGTATTCAGTGTTCTTCTCTACGCTAAGTTGTCCACGTATCAACTGCGGCTTCGTGCCAAATTACGTTGCAACTTCAGGTGTTATTTCTTCACGGTTGCACCTGTACACTGGGTCGTCTGACTATATCAACTTGTTATGTATCTAGCGATTTCGACTGATATGAGTACTTTGGATTTACTTTGGTCTGGCTTGCAGTCTTAATAAGTTGGCCTACGAATTTATTATCTTGGCTCCAACGTTTCGATCCCGATTTGGATCTTCCTCAGGGATCTAATTTTATTTGGTTTGCAGACAGAGACATGATACATTAATTATTAAAAGTGGTTTTACATATAACATAAACTTACAAAGAATTATTCGTAGCTGTCCAAAAACATTCAGCCTGTAGTGTTGTCTATGTTTCGTTGTTGCATGGTCCTATGAAAAGTGTTTGTTTTAAGTGTCATATTGTGTGGTTTGCGTCCTAATTTAAACTTACGGTTTGGTGATCTAGTACTACCATTTATACGCCTCCACTGTGTTTTTTCGCCCACAATTCTATATAACACTTTACTCACTGTCAAGCTGTTCAACTTCAATCGTCTTTACTGCCTACGTTATTCGTCATTTTGATTCATTTGTGCTTCATCTATTTCTGTTGTATTGGTGTCAAGATCGTTCCTACTATGTCTGTTTCTGTGTGATAATCTTTTCAGTGTGTGCATGATACCTGTATAACATGTGTGTAACCCGTCTACATCTGTCCGTTTGTTTATGTTTTCTGTTGTCATTATATGGCATATCTCTAATATTGGTAGTCTATTTGTTTTTAAGCTACAATCTAATACATTGGCGTTTTGCAGATCAAATCTGTGGCCTGTGCCAACACAGTGGTTCATCATTGCTGTTCTTTCCCTCAGATTGCTCAGTTTATGTAATTTGTCTGAAGTGTTTTCTATTTGTGTGATTTTGTCCAGGAGATTGACATCAGATTTATGTCCGTATATACGTGTTTGTAACTTATTGGTTGTCATGCCAACGTATTTGGCATCACACTGTTGACAACCAATACAGTAAATTACGTTATTACGCTGATACGTATCTGTCCTCCCTTTCATAGCTTTATATAATGAACCCACTGTGTTGTTGTTATAATGTACTATGCTAATATTGTCAAATTCATTTGATCTCTTAATGTATTGTGTGATCTGCTGTGTTAGCCCTACTATGTATGGAATCGACTTATAAATATTGCTTTGTTGATCGTCATTCTCTGGTTGTGCTGGTGTTGTCATTCTTCTTTCGTTGTGTCGGTTAATTAGTCTATTAATCAACGAGACGGGGTAGTCGTTTAGCTTCAGTATGCTCATCACTGTCTCCTTTTTCTGTTGCTCCGTTTTGATCGTCGAAAGGGTGTTTACCTTTTTGACGAAGTTGTATGCCACATTCATTTTTAGGTGTTTTGGGTGCAGCGAGAAATAGTTTAGGATCCGTCCAGATGCGATCGGCTTCATAAACCAATCTGTGGAGAATGATTGATCTTCGTTGCGGACAACGACCATGTCGAGGAATGGCAGCCTCCCGGCGACTTCGTATTCTACCGTGAATTGCAGTTTTGGGTGATAGTCGTTAAATGCACCCAATACTGTATCTACTTCGTTGGCAGGAATCACGATGAAGAAGTCGTCGACAAACTTCTTCAAGATCGGAATGTGCACATTTAGTTTGGACAACACTGTATCCACCAGTTCGCCAGTGACGATCTCTGCTAGCACCGGTGACAGCGGGCTTCCCATAGCTGTGCCAGCGATTTGTTGGTAGTGTTTTTGTTGGAATACGAAGTAGCTAGCCTCGATGACAAAAACCACGATCTCCAGAAATAGGTCCAGGTTGATGTTAGTGTGTTCCTTTATGTTGTTCCACTGGTTCAGGATGCCTTTCCTCACCAATTCCACCGGGATGTTTGTGAATAATGAAACCACATCAAAGGATACCATTACGTATCCTGGCCCTACAGTGCAGCTGTTGATATACTCACAAAATTCCTCCGAATTCCTTATGCTGTACGTGTTGTTTACGGATTGTTGTAGGATGTTCGAAAGGAATTTGGACAGTGTGTATGTTGGCGCCGTCATCGTAGGGACAACCGGGCGAAGAGGGAGATTAGGTTTGTGGGCTTTTGGTTGACCATATATCCTCGGGCTAACCGCTGCCCTAGATTTGAGGCACCTCGCAGTGCGTTCATCGATCAAACCAAGGTTCTGCAGTCGTACTACAAGTGCGTTGTTCTGGTTCTGGAACTTCGTTGTTGGGTCACGGTCTAGCTTCTTGTAGGTTTCGGAATCCTCCAATAGCTCCAACATTTTTGCTTCGTAGTTAGCGCGAAGCATAACTACTGTACGATTTCCTTTGTCCGAAGAGAGGACGCATATCTCCGGATTGTGTTTTAGAAAACGATTGGTCGCTTTTAATGCACTCGTGCAGAATCGGGAGGATAACGATAGATTCGTATTGATCCTGGAGTTGTTAATGTGATTTTGTATGATGTTAGAGACACCAGCTCGGATGTTGTTTTGAACAGAGCGATCTGGGTTACATTTGTAGATGTCTTCTAGGTCAGCAATAAGGTGGAAATATGATGTATTTCGGATGTTCTGCGGTACAGCGAATTTGGGTCCTAAACTCAGAAGAACTTGGGTTTCTTTTGGAATTTGGACCCCAGTTGAGTTCAACAAAGCTTTTTCGTTAAACGATACCATGGCGGAAGATTCGACAGCCTTATTGAAAATCCGGTTGTATTTCTTCTGGGTTTTAGATCT
Organism: Aedes albopictus; assembly: GCF_035046485.1. Taxonomy (NCBI): domain Eukaryota; kingdom Metazoa; phylum Arthropoda; class Insecta; order Diptera; family Culicidae; genus Aedes; species Aedes albopictus. Next base: position 295,130,014 of record NC_085137.1, read on the forward strand.
GTACCGTCCTAACCTGGCGTGGTATGCCTGGTCCTCCAGGAAGAAGAACTGTCCGTATATTTCCCCATTAGTGGATTGTACAATTCCTCGTCGTAATGACGATTGTTCGTTCGTCAATGTGCTGATAGAATGGAACGTTTGTTGAATCTCGACATTCAACACTGATTTTTGGAAGCGTTCGACAATTCTTTGTAGTTTGGGAATGTATGGACTTCGTTGTTCTAGTAGAGAGAAGGTACACCGGAACAAATTGGTGATGTGAGCCGGTGTAACGCCACTTTTGCGACATGCGATCAAGAATTCCTTCCTTGAGATCATGCTCGCAAGTTTTCTATTGTTGTTAGCGTAATCTTTGAAGAGTCTGTGAGTGTGGGGGCCGAATGTACTATTGATCATACCATAGAAACCGATTCCCGCAATATCTGCCATGCTTGAAGTATCTAGCGATTTCGACTGATATGAGTACTTTGGATTTACTTTGGTCTGGCTTGCAGTCTTAATAAGTTGGCCTACGAATTTATTATCTTGGCTCCAACGTTTCGATCCCGATTTGGATCTTCCTCAGGGATCTAATTTTATTTGGTTTGCAGACAGAGACATGATACATTAATTATTAAAAGTGGTTTTACATATAACATAAACTTACAAAGAATTATTCGTAGCTGTCCAAAAACATTCAGCCTGTAGTGTTGTCTATGTTTCGTTGTTGCATGGTCCTATGAAAAGTGTTTGTTTTAAGTGTCATATTGTGTGGTTTGCGTCCTAATTTAAACTTACGGTTTGGTGATCTAGTACTACCATTTATACGCCTCCACTGTGTTTTTTCGCCCACAATTCTATATAACACTTTACTCACTGTCAAGCTGTTCAACTTCAATCGTCTTTACTGCCTACGTTATTCGTCATTTTGATTCATTTGTGCTTCATCTATTTCTGTTGTATTGGTGTCAAGATCGTTCCTACTATGTCTGTTTCTGTGTGATAATCTTTTCAGTGTGTGCATGATACCTGTATAACATGTGTGTAACCCGTCTACATCTGTCCGTTTGTTTATGTTTTCTGTTGTCATTATATGGCATATCTCTAATATTGGTAGTCTATTTGTTTTTAAGCTACAATCTAATACATTGGCGTTTTGCAGATCAAATCTGTGGCCTGTGCCAACACAGTGGTTCATCATTGCTGTTCTTTCCCTCAGATTGCTCAGTTTATGTAATTTGTCTGAAGTGTTTTCTATTTGTGTGATTTTGTCCAGGAGATTGACATCAGATTTATGTCCGTATATACGTGTTTGTAACTTATTGGTTGTCATGCCAACGTATTTGGCATCACACTGTTGACAACCAATACAGTAAATTACGTTATTACGCAATACATTAAGAGATCAAATGAATTTGACAATATTAGCATAGTACATTATAACAACAACACAGTGGGTTCATTATATAAAGCTATGAAAGGGAGGACAGATACGTATCAGCGTAATAACGTAATTTACTGTATTGGTTGTCAACAGTGTGATGCCAAATACGTTGGCATGACAACCAATAAGTTACAAACACGTATATACGGACATAAATCTGATGTCAATCTCCTGGACAAAATCACACAAATAGAAAACACTTCAGACAAATTACATAAACTGAGCAATCTGAGGGAAAGAACAGCAATGATGAACCACTGTGTTGGCACAGGCCACAGATTTGATCTGCAAAACGCCAATGTATTAGATTGTAGCTTAAAAACAAATAGACTACCAATATTAGAGATATGCCATATAATGACAACAGAAAACATAAACAAACGGACAGATGTAGACGGGTTACACACATGTTATACAGGTATCATGCACACACTGAAAAGATTATCACACAGAAACAGACATAGTAGGAACGATCTTGACACCAATACAACAGAAATAGATGAAGCACAAATGAATCAAAATGACGAATAACGTAGGCAGTAAAGACGATTGAAGTTGAACAGCTTGACAGTGAGTAAAGTGTTATATAGAATTGTGGGCGAAAAAACACAGTGGAGGCGTATAAATGGTAGTACTAGATCACCAAACCGTAAGTTTAAATTAGGACGCAAACCACACAATATGACACTTAAAACAAACACTTTTCATAGGACCATGCAACAACGAAACATAGACAACACTACAGGCTGAATGTTTTTGGACAGCTACGAATAATTCTTTGTAAGTTTATGTTATATGTAAAACCACTTTTAATAATTAATGTATCATGTCTCTGTCTGCAAACCAAATAAAATTAGATCCCTGAGGAAGATCCAAATCGGGATCGAAACGTTGGAGCCAAGATAATAAATTCGTAGGCCAACTTATTAAGACTGCAAGCCAGACCAAAGTAAATCAACTTGTTATGAATTCACCGTTTACAAATGGAAGAAATATAGTCAACCCAATTCAACAAATTATAGGGGAACTTACGTATTTTCGGCAGTTTTGTTCTCTTCGTCATGGGTCCAACCACTACAAGTGGTTGAAAAAGCGTTGCCTGTACGATAGGCAAACAGTTTCAAACAATAAACAAATCGCTTTCGCTCTTCGTACATATGTACAACAGAGATGGTTATATTTGCGGTTTAGGGGAAGATGATATAGATCGATGAGATTAGAATTGAACCTTATGACAACTAAGTTGCTGGGTCATTAATTGGCTCGGTAGCTTAGTTGGTAAAGCACTTGTCTAGCGAATAAGGGTCGTGAGTTCAAATCTCACCTGAGCTGTGGATTTTTTCTCAATTTAACCAATAATTTACCCATCTGTACATATGTACGTTGAGTTATTTGAATATTTGTGATTTTTTTTATGGTACCGTAAACCGGGGTCAAATTGATCAGCGGGGTGAAATTGATCACTCGGGTACTACATTGTAATTCCATACTAGGAACTCTTAAGCGTCGTAATGATCTTAAACTTTTTACGTCATCTGATTCGTAGATATCTAGAGATGAGTGTAGACTTTTAATTTTTTAGAAAATGTTAGTTTTGCCTTATTTTTTCAAGGAATTTGCAAAGTATTTCTCAATTAGCTGAAATCATTGCTACTAAACAATCAATTGCCAATAGGACTTCCCGTGAATTCTCTGTTTTAACATTTTTGACGAGCCTTGGTAGAGATGTAATGCAGCTAATCAGAAAATGAAATAGTTATAAAAAGTTCATTTTATGAAGAAATAGTCATTTTTTGTGATAGAAATCACTTATTTTAAATGAAATTGCCTACCTTTAGGCGTTTAAGGGGGAAATTTCAAAATATAATTTTGCATTTAAAGTAATAAGTTCACTAGTTGTATGATTTTAAACGCGTTATTCGGTTTTAGAAGAGCAAAATTAAGCGGTGAAGGAAATTTTCCTTTCCAACCGATGCTTAATTGTATACTGATCAATTTCGCCCCAAAGTGGCATTCCCAATATTTTGATATTTGAAGTTATTAACTTAAAGTTTAAATTTGTTGAACAAAATTCTGTAGCATGATTCCATGGAGATCCACTGGGTACTGGTTTTACAGAAATTCTTATGCCAATATTTGAACAGGCACTGATGTTATCCGCAAAAGTTGTTTTAAAGTGATCAATTTGACCCCGGATTACGGTAGCTGCATAACCTCTAAAGCTCCGTGGTACGCCTTTCCCTCTTTGATATCGCGCATTTTGACGGAATGGCGATTGAAAAACCTCGAAAATTTTAGATTTTCCAAAACTTCAAATCAATGCCCCTCTCTCTCTTTTAGGAGGGAGTGGGTCAAAACTTCAGATTTATGAGTTTCTAGTAGGGAGCAATCAGAAAAGGTGAAATTTACAGCTGGGCAGAACAAAAGTTGATTTTTTGTCGGACCGTGTCATTTACAATAAGTACAACTGCTTTATTGTGATGACATATTGAATTGTAAATCGTGTATCCTTCGGGTTGAAAGAAAAGGTATGGGGCATATGGAATTATCTCAACACCCGCTTAAGAAGTCGATTGAAAATAAAATATAATGGTTCCTCGACACTGATGAAGTCTGTAAATAGCAGACAAAATAGGCCTACCTGTCCGAAGATAAGCAAAGTAGAGGAATAAAAAAGAAATTGGCTCGTCTTTTTTCTAGTTTTCCTTAAACAAATCATATTTTAGTTTATCTTTTGCAAAAGTGAATAGTGAATGTTCGTCGGTCAAACCCGAACCCATAAAAATCTCAATAAACCCGACCAGACCCCGAGTCCAAAAATAACAGTTAAATATATCGTGTATGGCAAATAAAGCATTTTTAAAGTATCCAATTTTCTACAGTGGTAAACCCGACCATACCCTGTAACGTTTTGACGTTTTTATTTTTTTTAAGCAAAATTGTTTTTGCTTTAAGGTTAGTTTATTGTAAATATTTTGTTTTAGTAATTAATGAACTGCATTGAAAAACGCTTTGACGTTTTTCTCTTTTTAAGTAAAATCACGCTTTGAATTCATTTACAGAAATATGCCATAAAGTAATTATCGCTATAAAATAAATTGTTTAGATTAGATTCGACATTCAAATTCAGTAACAAATTTTGAAAACGACGTATAATCAATGGTGTAGCATTGATTAAACGTCGTTTTCAAAATTTGTTACTGAATTCGTCTTGACTTTGCTCGTGTGAATAAGAAACTAAAGCTATACGTGTATGTTGGTTTGTGTCTCGGCTAAGCCAGCTGCTATAAAAATGACGTAGTGAGTGCAGTGATGGCTCCTAAATATAGGGGATTCTGGTGTAATACGCACCACTTAAGGAAGATGCGTCCAAATGCATATAAAAAGGCAATAATTTATTGGTTTAATGCATGCATTCATTGCATATACTTTCATTCTAAGAGAAACCAAACAAAATTTCAGCCTTAATACAGTTCAGCTCTTGAAAATAACGTTTTTTGTAAAGACTAACATTACGGCTTCGTATGTTTATGCGGGGCAGTATGCACCCTTGCTCGGGGTAAAATGCACTACAACAATGGGGCAGGATGCACTCAAACAAAGGGGCAAGACGCACCACAACATTGAGGCAAGATGCACCGTCGAGTTTAGAAATCTTTTTACTTCTTAGACAAAATGCATGTTTTATAAGGTTTTAAGACAAACAATAGCTCAATTTTGTTTGCGATTACTTACAGAGCACTCATAGATATTATTACAGCTTGTTTACTACAGGTGCGTTTTGCCCCAACCAATGGAGTGCATATTGCCCCAATCAATAGCAAAAAATAAAATAGTTTAAAACATATAATTTACGTAGATTACTGTTTAAGTTATTTTTCCTATGCTTAGCATTGCCCTCAATGAACTGAATAAACACAACAGCATTAGATGTTTGGTCGGTTTTCACCATCAAATCATCAACGATCGGGAAAATTACATCAGAATCGTGCTTTTCAATTTTATTCATTTTTCTCACTAATTACGTAACGCAGATATGTAAAATTCTCCAGATGCTCATTTATTAAGACGTTCTATTAGACTGATAAGGTTTCAAAGCTCTAAAACCGATAATCCCTGAAAAACAAAGGGGGTGCGTTTTGCCTCGACAGTGCGTATTACCCCAGATGCCCCTACATAACTCATGTAAACCATCTTGACGAACCTAGAAATGCGCCAATAATTTAGATCGCCATTCGAATTCTTCGTTGGCGCGATTATTCGAATAATAGGGGATTGTTTAAGAAGTTTATTTAAGGGAAAATTGACCAAAGCTCGATCATTTCGTTCATCATAAGGCTGGTGTGTGGAAGTAATCGCGGTTTTTTAGTATCGATAAGTGCAGTATATCAGATCAATCTGAGCCCTTCGTTTCCGTACCGAAGGTAATTTTGTGTAAAAAAGTGAATTCGTGGAAAGTGTTTAAAACGGTTTTTGTGTCTTTTTTCGTTAATTTAGTAAAATTGTACGTGGTTTCCGGTCAGATAGACCGTGGTTATTTTTGCGATTCTTCTACGTTTCGTATTTTGGATTCGTACAAAAAGGTAAAGTTAGTTTAAGGAATTTAACTTGACAAGTGACTAATTTAGACTATTCGCGTTGGACTATTTCCAGCGCCAAGGCGCTTTTTATTGTACGGGCTGGAATCAATTTGTGTGACAAGCGGAGTCAATTAGGGGTTACCCGTGGCGTCCCTGGCGCCCTTCTCGTCCGAGGTACTCGGACGGACATTTTGAGCTCGGGAATCCGCAAAGGCCCGCCTTTCGAGGTAGCTAAACGGAGCGAGGTGAAGTTCGTTAAATAGCGAACGAAGTTCTCCGGCGGTCGCCAATAGCCGTCGTTAAAGTCCACCTCACGCTACAACCCCCTAGTGGACAGAGTACCGAGAGCACGGTCCGCGTACGTAGCCAAGTATCGTGCGTAGGACCGGATCCTATCCGAAGGCGAGGAGTTTCATTTCATCGCGTACGGTGAAACCCACAAGGAGAAGCCGTGCGAAGGGTACGTTGGCTCTTTGTCCCGAGGAGACGGTCACAACCCGGGAAGCTCGACAATCCGTCGTAGCGAAAGCTCTCGAGGAATCGACAAATCGGAAGCCTTCCGTCCAGCCTCCACCTCCTCCGCACCGATATTTCGGCCATACTCCCGAGCTCTAGAGTTCATCGCTGCCGCCATCACAACAGCGACAGCGGCCAAGCATCGTCATCATCATTGCTACAGGGATCTACCACCGCAACAGGCATCCCTCGTCCAGCTCCGGCAAGCGCCGGAACCGTTCGTCGTCGGAGGACGACGAGACAACGCTACAGGGTAACAAAACCTGCGCAGGTACGTGGAAACCTTATTTCATGGCCATGATTGTTTCCATTTTTTCCAACCCGTAAACTTGTGTAAATAAAAGGTCCAACCCGAATTAGTTTATTCCGAATCGTTAATGAAATCTAGTTTGCAATTGTGAAAATTTTAGAATAAATCCGTTTTAAATAGTTGAATTGAAATTTACTTTTTTACAATAATTTAAATCTCTACGGTTGAGGTAAATTTACCCTCTGAACTTCCACCGTCTATCCCAAGCGAACGAATCGAAAGAGCCTAGGTCGGGGTTTTCTTTATCGTAAGTGGGCAGGGTAAGGTGGCGTATTTCCGGGTTCGTTGGATAATAGTGAAGCCGTTCACGAGTCCCCTGAGGGAAAAGTCTTCAAAGTCGGGCAAAGTCAAAACGACAGGTGGTCTCTCGAGTTTCGGGAGTGGCGCTTAAGCCATCTTGTTTCAAAAACCTCGTGATTATTCTTGAACGGTTACAACCCGTACCCGAAAGTTTGGAATTTTTTCAAACCCGGACCCGACCCGTATTCATCATGTTTAGGTTAGGTCGGGTTTCAGGTCTGAAAACCCGAAACCCGGCCTAGTTCACGGCGTTGCGTTGGTTGGAGATGTCTGATTGGTGTAGATTAATGGGTTATATGTATGTATATGTTGAGGTGCGTGAAGATAAGAAAAAGTTTGTTCGTTTGTAAAAATGTATGAAATGTGTATAATTAGCTTAAGATCATGAAAAAATAGTACATACTAACTACCAAAGTTATGCCATTTTCTGTGAAAGGTGTTTACTATAGTACACTGAACTACAAATCAACCCAAATTTAAGTTGTTTTGACGCAATCCCGGTCTTCCGTGGAATAACTCAAATTTGCGTTAAACAGCGAAAGTGGTGAGTGAGTAGTTCTCGTTTGAGAGCGGCAAAAAAATTAACCCAGTGGTAAGTTATTTTCACCCAACGGAGGCCTCAAATGACGCAAATTTGGGTTAATTCAAGAAAACCCAAATTTGGCTTCTTCCACGGAAGAGCAGCGGATGCGTCGGTGCTTCTCTCTTTATTTTCGACAACATTGCGGTGGGGCGAGGGAGAAAACAACCCAACTTTGAGTTAAAACTTTAAGCAGTTTAGCCAAATTTGAGTTTTTAAAACTTATTCTTTGGGTTATAATATTTTTCCGTGTATATTAAAAAGTGGTTTTATTTTTCAATTGGGAAATATCACTTTTTCCATCAAAAAAATGTATGAAAAAAAAATAACACTGATATGATTTTTTTTAAATGTTGATCGTTCGAGGACACGAAACATGAATAACGAATACTTAAAAAAAAATGGGTTGAGATCGGTTGAGAACTGCATCCACAATCGTAGTCACCTCATCGACGTTTTTGGAGAAACGCGATTCCGAGATAATTTCAAGTTTACACTACGCGCCTGTAAGAGAACGAGGCCCAAAACGCTATATCTTTCTTTCTACTACTTGGATCTCTATGAAAATTTGACACAGAATTCATACAAACCCATACTTTAAGATAAAAGAAGAAAAATCGATTAAGGCAAGAAGTTCAAATAAGTTTCCTATCAGCTAACTTCTCGCAGGATCTCTTACTTCCTTCAGCAGCTTTGTTTTGGAATCAAATTATAAACACACCAGCACACTGGGCAAGTAACCCAAGCAAACGCACATTCATATTTTCAATGATTTTGCTCGGAATCATTAACGAGTTCCGGCCCACTGCGCAAATTTATGCTGGCCTAGAGTAATCTCACAGAAAATTTCGCGTGAGAGTAAGCAGGCCAGTATAAATTCGTGCAGTAATCCATTGGAAAAGCATGGACTTAAAATACTTGACTAATAATCACCTTTATTCAAACTGTACGATGATGTTTGAATAGAGAAAAAATAACAAATTTGCCACTGACAAAGTTTGCTATGATGTACTGTAGTATAAAAAGCAAGCCAAGCATTATATGTGTCTAACTTTTTGTCAAAGGGATTAATTACCTCAACCAGGGCTGAAATATTCATTTCGTCATATCTAAATTCAATCACCTACAGCTCTTTTTAGAAGCTGAACCTGAGAATATGGTATATGAAAAACTTGTGCGGCTAGACCAGTTCTGCAAGAAAGTCACGAAAAAATTGCTATTTTTCGAACATTTTATGTAAATGTCACGGACTACCTTCGAAAAATGCCAATGATATTCACGGTGTATATTATTTGGCATTTTTCAAAAGTGGTCCGTGACATTTACCTTATATATTCGAAAAATAGCGGTTTTTCCGTGACTTTCTTGCAGAACTGGTCTAGCCACACAAGTTTTTCATATTACCATATTCTCAGGTTCAGCTTGTATAATGAGCTATAGGTGGTTGAATTTAGATATGACGAAATTAATTTTTTGCAATTTCTCATCGTAATAGGCTGTCTGACAGGAAAAGGCCTATTTTCCCACACCAAATAAACAGTGCTGTAATCTTGGCTGTAATGGTTCATTACAGCACTGATTTGCGTTGCGTAATGAACCATTACAGCACTGTTTTCAGTTTTGATCAACTTCTTGATGCTTTCTCGACGCAGTTCTGAAAAATTGTGACAACTGCACAGTATAACCTGCTATGATCAGATTTTATTAAGCAAGGCTATGAATATCAGTGTGCAGTTTGATGGAAAAGTTTTGTTAAAAACTAACCTCAAGCGGTGATTTATGAAATTGCAAAAAACGTTGTACGCAACTCGGTGCAGAACTCGACTTTTACAGCACTCGTCGTAATTATTCAACTCGGCAAGCATCGTTGGATAAATGTACGACTCGTGCTGTTTAAATCTTCATTCTGCACCTTGTTGCGTAAACTACTATTTCAGCACTGCTCCAAAATTATTTGCCGACGATACGTCTTTATTCTATCCCAACGCTGATCCAAGATCGATTATTTCAATTGCATGTTCGAATTGCAAATATGGTCAAACTATATTTGTCACCTCACTAGTTACTAAAATTACAAAATTGTCTGTGCCAAAGACAGCAATTTCTCGATGAATTTCATGTTGGGAGTATCGCACAGTGGACAACACAACAGCGGACGGAAAACGAACGGCGGACGGATTTCACGGACCGGGACGAAAACAAAACACCGGTGTACTTCTTAACAGTACTCGAACGAATGATTTATTCACTATATTTACAATAACAATAACAACATTCGACAACACACACTCATGGTGTGTCTACATTACATAAAAGTCGTCTCGATGTGAGGGTTGTCTGATTGCAACATTTCACATACACTCAACACGCCCCCTCAAGTCGACAACCCGAGTACTAATCACAGTCTCTATCACAGATCTATCAATGACAGTCAATTACAAACAAAAAAATCGAAAACTTGGTCTCTCACAAGCTCTTTACATCATCTGAACTTCAGTCTTGTCAAGTTCTACAAAACAGACCACCGCTTCTAAAACACATTTACGGCATCAAACGTCTAAAAAACAATTTTTCTTCACTCGGCCGTTTCTGCTCACCAGAGGTCACAAAGCTTTCTCATTGCTACGTCATGCTGCCAGCCATCTTCTTTCTTCTTCCTAACGCTCGCTCTCCATTTAAGATGTACTCGTACTGATCAGCATGGCTGCAGCCTCCTTATCTTTTCACTAACACGAAACGTCCAACACATATTGTTTACCGTTATACTGACCAACGGCCATCGCCACCCCGTTTCTCACTATGTGTGTCCTGTCGCCGACGAACCTAACCTCCAATCCCGCTCTTGTCACGCGATTCACTGACAGTATATTACAGCTCAATCCAGGGAGGTACAAAACATTCCGAACTTCGCATTTCTTCTTCTTATTTCCAACTGTCGCGTACAGGACCACATCACCACAATAGTCTGCTTTCAGCTTTTCGCCGTTCGCTACCAGCACTTCCACAGATCGTTTCAACCGGCGCATCTCACTAAATATGCTGGAATCCTTCGTCATGTGGTTTGTCGCTCCGGAATCCAGGATCCACTCCGCATTCCCCAGCACTTTTTCTTCTTTCTTCGACGCCAAAAATACAACATCCGCACGATCCGAGCGGCGGTCCTCTTCATCTGCTACATTCGCTTCACTGTTTCCAAATTTTCTCCGCCTATGCTCACTCGGATCGGAATCCGCTAACAGCCGCACACGACAATCGCCACGCTTGTGCCCGAATTTGCCACACCGAAAACAAGTAATCTTCCTCCTGGTGTGCCTGCTCACCATGGCAACGCCGTCACCATCGCCATCATTCCCCACAAGATTTCTTCTTTTTAAGTCTACATCTAGTAACCGCTTTTTTACAAAAGCCATCGTAACACCACCAGGAAGCGTCTCAATCGCAGTCACCACCGAATCGAACGACGACGGGAGGGCCAACAACAAGTGACAAATCGCATCCGAGTCTTCTACTGCTGCACCACTTTCTTTCAACTCGCGAATCAGCCTATCGAATTGCAACAAGTGTTCCGGCAAACTAACACCCGCCCCCTCAACGTAACGCAAGGTGAGGAGCTGTTTTCTCACAAAAAGTTGCCCGGCAACACCGCGACGCTCAAACACTGCCCTAAGCGTATCCCATATTCGCTTCGGGGTCGCGCAATCCTTCACCAACTCGAGCTGATTATCAGCGATGGCCGAAATTATTAGCGCCTTGCACTTTTTCTCAGCACCACTTCGCACAACCATTTGCTTTTTCTTCGCTGCTTTCACTTCAACCGTATCGGCAGCCATCACTTGCAAATCTTCCATTTCGGCAATTTCCCGGTGCACACAATCCAGCAAATCGTACGTGTCCAACACGGTCTCCATCCGGAACTTCCAATTGTGGAAGCCGGTACCGTCGAACGCGGCGATTTTCATTTTCTCGTCCATGTCTGGGACCCACAACCTGTTGGGAGTATCGCACAGTGGACAACACAACAGCGGACGGAAAAACAGGTTGTGGGTCCCAGACATGGACGAGAAAATGAAAATCGCCGGTGTACTTCTTAACAGTACTCGAACGAATGATTTATTCACTATATTTACAATAACAATAACAACATTCGACAACACACACTCATGGTGTGTCTACATTACATAAAAGTCGTCTCGATATGAGGGTTGTCTGATTGCAACATTTCACATACACTGAAAAACAAGAAAACCCAAATTTGAGTATTTTTAAACTCACTTTTGAGTTCTTTTTTGCATCCTCTTTCATTCGCTCTCTTTGTTGTTGTCAAAGAAAGAATAGCAAAACAACCCAACTTTGAGAGTTCGATGCGGGAAGCCAAAATTGAGTAAGTGACATAGAACCGAAAGTTGAGTAAATTTAACTGACGGTTGAGTAAAAAAAACTTCGACTTTAGGTACATTGACCGAATACGCCTAAATGCAAACTACCCACCTCAGCATCAACTCCATCAACTCAAAATTGGCTTCCCGCACGCAACCTCGAAGTTGGGTGGATTGAACTCACTTTTGGGTACTTTTGTTTCTCCGTGTACACTCAACATTTCAACTATCACTTTGATTTTGCTCCTTCGGTACAAGGCATGACTGGAGAAGTTACTTACGACAATAAATATTTACTTACATGCTAATAGAAAATGGAAAACCTCTTCTCGTATGGAAATCTTTTCCATCCGTCTATCGGCGACGTGGCACTAGTAAAAGGTTCGAAGTGTACCGTGAAGAAGATTATATTGAGTTTTTTTTTATATTCGTTGCTTCATCAATGAACCTTTTTTCACCGGCATCCAAGAACCAATCATCAAGCAAATTTATACGGTAAAATCATGCAATGTATTTCGGAGAAGAAGAAAAAATCGCTCACACGCCGTGTGTGAGGAATCGACCTTTTTGCCTGCCGATTGCATTTGACTAGCCGAGAAATTGCTTTTCCCTGGAGTGAGGTCAATATTTACATTTTAACAGCTTGAGTAATTGAACGATATTTAAAATAACGTGGGATGAAGCAATATCATCTCAATGTGATTGGTGTGCTATTTTATTAGGAAAAATCGTATGCGCGTGGGTAGAATAGCCGAAAGTTGCGTGAGATATTTGATATTATATTAGATACAACAATTCAACATTGTTGATGACAATGGTCATAATTCATTTGGTTTGAATTTTTTAAATTCCATTAGCCGTCTAAACTAATCTAAGTTCACAGATATACAGGGGATACTCAAAATAACTGGGACAGGTAAAATTTTCACTTTTTAAAAAATGTTCAACTCGCTGTAACTTTTCGAAAAGGGCATCAAATATTCTCAAATTTTTACTGTCAGTTCATCAACTAGTTGTGTATCAGTGGTCAACATTTGGGAAAGGTCGAACCATTCTACACAAAGTTATAAAGGTTCTAGAAAAAGTTATAATTATCCGATAGCCAACTTTGAATTGTTATATCTCCGGATTCAATGAACCGAATGCAATGAAATTTTGATCATTTATGACTAATATAATGAACTTTGGGAAACAGTTTACTTAATTTGAAATTATTAATAAGAAAAAAAGTTATGGCGTTTAGAATAAATGTATGTTTTTTTAGTATATTTATCTATTTTTCATATGCATCCCATCACTTTTTCAATTTAATGCCGGTTATTTTGTTACTTCCTTTCAAAACATATTCATATTGAAGTTAATTAGAGGGAATTTAAATGAACTATAATTACTATCTCGAGTTTTGAAACGATGATGAAATTTAGGATAAATTGGTGATATATTAGAAAAATAATCCAATCGTAATAATTTTCTTTCATGTAAAGAATTTTAAGTTTAGTCAAAAGTTTTTAATAGCTCATTATAAAAGTCATGAATGATCAAAAGTTCATTGCATTCGGTTCATTGAATCCGGAGATATAACATCTCAAAGTTGGCTGTCGGATAATTATACCTTTTTCTAGAACCTTTATAACTTCGTGTAGAATGGCTCGAACTTTTCCAAATTTTGACCACTGATACACAACTAGTTGATGAACTCACTGTAAAAATTTTAGAATATTTGATGCACTATTCGAAAAGTTACAGCGAATTGAACATTTTTTTAAAAGTGAAAATTTTACCTATCCCAGTTATTTTGAGTATCCCTTGTAGAAACTCCACCTTGCAAACCGCAATCACGATAAACCCCATCCTCGACTTAACGCTATTTATGCAAATTTAAAGTTTTTAATTAAATTTATTTAAGTCTAATTACAGATGGCGCTCACAGTCCGATAAAGTTCCTCCTTCTATTAACTTACTCTCTCTCATCTACGGAGGCAACACACTGAAAGGCTCATCCCGGTGGACACTCCATTTTCAAAATTATAAGCTCACTGTCAGCTGCGGTTTCCCAAAACGGATGACCGTGGGAACCCGAAATCTCGCCTTTTCGTATAGGTATTGGAAACTTTTAAATAGATAGCTGATGGTAGCTGGAGGGATGCACATAGGTACCCAGCGCTGGAGCTCAATTAAAATTTAGCTGGATTCTCTCCTGGGAACAAAATCTCAATTTCAGACCCCCACTGGGCGATTCTTCAACAACAACACGACAGAGAATGCATGTTGACTGGTTTTAATTATGTTTGATGTCACAATTTCCGAAAGTTTAATTAAAATTTTGAAAGTTCCCGAAAAGCGAGTTCCGCGTGGAAAAAATATAGAGGAGTATAGCTGAGTGCTGCAATCCCAAATGCGAGAGATGGTGTAATGGAACAGGACATAGCATGGTGAACTAGTAGGTCCTCGTACTCGTGGGAAAATGAAAAATCGGGATGCTTACTACTGAGGGAAAGGGAACGAGCAGATCTGCATAAAATTTCTGCTTGAGCGAAAATGTCGGCTTTCACAAAACAGGGTTGCAAATTCCGTCAAGGGAGGTAGATTTTGTGAAATTTTTACGTTTCCATCTGTGGATTTATTTATCTGTTGTGATAAGTTCAAGAGATTAGGTGAAATGCCAGGAAATGCAAAGCGTTAATTATGAGGTGCGATGAGATGGTCTAAATTGGGGTTGAAGGCGAGAGTCTGTTTCCGGATACGGATTGCAGAGTTGTGATTAATTAGCATACTAATTAGTTGGTTTATTTTACCATTGACGACCTGCGGTTCGTAGACATTGGGCGGGGCGGGGTAACATCTCTGTTGCTTAATGCGAATAAAGCGCACGATCTTTCTCAGTTATCTGGTGTTTTTGAGATATAGACAATATTTCATTTAAGCAGAATGTATTTTAGTCAATTATATTTCAGTACTTATAATAGAATTTGATAATATTTGATGCAATAAATGTAGTAGAGGTAGGCAATTATGGGTTATTTTAGGTGTATTTTTGGTGGAAGGGATCATGGATAGAGTAATGCGGGGCAAAAGTTCGCACGGGGCAAAAGTTCGCAGTGGGTCTTTTTCTGAGCACGACTTAAGAACCCAAACAAATCTGTATGGGTTCGACACATAATCAGGTCAGCTACTCGTCAATAAAATTTGGAACGATTTCGTTATGGTTTGGCAGAGTTATGCAAAAAAATGTGATTCTAGGGGTTTTGATAGAATTTTTGGATCTTTTGGAATAAGAATTTGTAGTAACAGGAAGAAGAAGAATCTCATAACCTCTTTATGTCGGAGAATCGTTATTCCATAGTAGTTCGCGAGGTGCACTCGAATAAACAATAAACTACTAGTGCTTCTTGCAGAAAGGGACTTTGTTAAAACCTCGACAGTGGGGCAAAAGTTCGCAGTAGCTGTGGGGCAAAAGTTCGCACTAGATTTCTGGGTCTAGTACATCAATATAATTACAGAATCTTTGAAGCAATGATAATTTTGTATAAAAATTACTATATATGCATAATATGAGTAGTATGGCCCCTGAAATCGTTGCGACAGAGGGTTTGAACATAGTTTTGTATGAAGATTGACTGTAAAGCAAACATTATGTTCACGCATTTAAATCAATAAATGAAAAATGGCTATAAAAACATTTTAAAACATTTTCTTCATCACCCTCGTCGTGCCTTTTCGTATGTTTGTGAAGGTCTTTTGTTCATCTACTTTAGCGGGGACTTTCATAGCTTAGTTTGTAAATTCACAGTTATAAACCATCACCATACTGACGGGGATAAGATTCGATAACAGTCCCGTTCAACAGTTTTGCTGCATATTTGATTTTTTTCATGCTTTTTGTGCAACACGTATCTCTATTACAAATGTTCTACGGGGTATGACTGGGTTTACGTAAAACTTGGTATTTTTCGGCTTTCAGTCACAGAAAAGCGTTGATTATTTTAGATCATTGCCAACGTTTCGATTCTGTGGTTGGGATCTTCATCAGGGCTCGATGTGAATCAACTTGTTTTCGATTCGTGTTGATCACACGGCGGAATGTCGTTTTCTTCTCTGCACCGCACTTGTTTCATTGGACCCTAGCACCTCGATTAAAATGGTGGGTGGGTACACAGTTCGAGTCACAACACTTGGCACTTTGGGAACACTTCTGTTCGTGCTGGCCGGGATGGAATTATGACAGCTTTACCCTTGAAAAAGGCCAAATAAATTAGGCCGAAACGTCGGGCAATGCCAATTTAATCGTTTGGATTCCCTAGACTGAGAAAGCCAAAATCTCCCAAACATTAAACTTCCAGTCGAAAATCTTACGGACAGTTCTTAGTTAATAGTTGTGGAAGTCTTCATAAAGCACACTCTATACAAAAGCTGAACACCAGGTCGTATTCCAGTTGGGTCGTAATTCTAAGAACAGAAAGAAACAGATTTCATGGCTAGAGTGAAAAGATGAACATGAATTAACATGAAATAAATGAACATCACACCAATAAACTACCCTGTACAAGGTGCGAACTTTTGCCCCGCATAGTGCGAACTTTTGCCCCCACTATGGGGCAAAAGTTCGCATTGGAGTACTTGTTTTAAAAATTGTATTACTAAAACTACAAAAGGAACGCGAAAAAATCTAGTACTACGTTTTGAAGGCAACATGATAGGGACCCGTTTAACGAAGAAAAACGATATTATTTTCTTTTCGTTCAATAGTTATTTTGTAAAGTCTGCTAGGTGCGAACTTTTGCCCCGCATTACTCTAGGGATCTTTTGGGATTAAGATCTTCAAGAACTCCATGAGTGAAGGTTATTGAACCGAAAAGCGTAGCCCGTGATCCCTTGCTGAATTTTGAAAAAGTTGTATACTAACGTACTGCCGTTCTACGCATAGTTGTCCCATGTTATATGGGATTCCCATATAACATGGGACAATCGGTCGTAGAACAGCAGCGTAGCTCCTCACCAAGTGCGAAATTTAAAGTCTTTCGTGGTGTAACATTCCTAATCGGACAGAACCTGCTACTCAGCTGAGTGTCTTCTTACTAAGAGCTTCTCTGTCAATTCGCGATTACGAAGCAAAATTTGACAGCTTGTATGAGTGAAGCAAACGTAAACGAAAAAAGCAGAAAAAGTGGCATATCTTGAACGAGTCTTTAGTACGGATTTTACAATAAATTTAGACAATGGTGAGTATAAATCATAGAAATAGTATTCAAATATTAAGTTGAACTTAAATTTTGCCTAATGCATGCTTATTAAGATGCTTAATTTGGCTCCCTAAATGAGTCATATTTTTAAGTTCTAAGAATAAACAAAAGTTTGTTTGCAAAATTATGAATGAAAATTCTGTTGTAAATATGAAACGATTAATGAAAATAGTAGAGAAATATGCTAACTACATGTTCTGGTTTTTTTAATGCTTCATAAATTTTAAGCTATGATTTAACGATTCCGTAGTTGAAGAAACACATCAGGCTACAAATTCAAAGCGAGCGACAGTTTATCGTACTATAACAACGGACGAGGCCGAAAATAAGCGTGTTTTGGATATCCAGTTTTCCAGACCAATCTCGATTTCAGCTATAAATATGTCGTTGCTCCGCTTGAACTGGATTTGAGCACGTACTACGAGCTCAAAGTTTGCGTTTCATTTCGGGAGAGCATTGATGTATGTTTAGCCACCCTTTAGCAAAACTCGTCAAACTGGAAGGAAGAATGAAGCTTGATGATCACAGCTTCCAATGCGTATCGTTTATACACTTATTGTAAGACGGATTCCTGCAACCCGAAGGACTAGAGAAGAAAAGTAGACAGACCACGGCATGAAGATCACACACCGTGAGCCAGACTAATATTTCCTGATGACTTCACAATGCCTGCTATGGAACATGGCCGAAAATGTGAGGCCAAAGCACTGGAGACGTATGTGAATTCGGCAAAGTGGTTGTTGACTATGACTGTGACTATGTCGCAAGTCTGTTGAGTAATTTGAAGGAAGTCTGTTTCAATGTTTATTTGAAATACTTATTTACATTCAAAACATAACAACTTTATTCTATTTTAATGATGTATAATTCGAGGTATAAGCTATAGCTATAGCTATATATGACAACTTTACTCTCAAAATCTATAATTTGCAAGAATAGGATTCGACAGATTAACAACAGGACAGACAATAATGATTACTAAATGATCCAGAACAGGTTAGAAACGAGTTGTAGCAAATTAAAAAAAAAAAAACATTCAAATAATATGATTTTTCAAATAATTATAATCAAATTATTATAACAAATAATAATGTTCATAATGGCTATCAGCCACTTGCTCATCCATGAGCTCTGCCGTGCTAGTTAGAGCACAGTGTACTAAATAAATGCTTGGTTAATTCTGCCACAGCTATCAACGCCAGTCTTTAAAAATAGAACAAATCAGTAACAAATTTTGAAAACGACGTATAATCAATGGTGTAGCATTGATTATACGTCGTTTTCAAAATTTGTTACTGAAATAATGAGAGACGACCAGCGCGACAAGGATTCAGATTCTAATTCACAGTATGGAACAAAATCATATTGTGTAATACACAATGTGTATGCTGATTGTTTTTCAGCCTCTTCTGTGGGATAGAAATCGAGATTACCGTCTTCAAAATCTCGAGGCCAATTGTTAAAAAGAGAGGGAAGATAGGAAAATTAACACGGCGTCCCGAATCACATTAACCATGCTGGAGAATTCGGACAACTTTATTTTCGTATTTGGAATGATCCCCGTTGGATCGAAACACTTGGTGTAATTGCACACATTTAGCTCAATACATTTGCGTCACTGGTCTGGACTCGCATGTTCCATCTTCATTTTCAACTTTAGCACAAATTCTCACTATGCATTTATCGTCATATTGTTTAGTGAGAACCCATTTGTTCTTTCGCCACGCTGACAAATTCAGGCCGTTGGATCAGTCCACCTACTTGGCAATACATTTGTTTCACAGGTCTGAACCCACGTGATCAACCTCAATTTTCAGTAACTCCACTGCGATTGTGGATCGGTTGAAATTTTCACTGTGCCGTTATTTTGACCCAGGCGTCGCTTTTGTTAATTTTCGATCCGGTGTCGTACATTTTTATCACAACCTTACGGTTGGAATGGAAATTAACTTAACAAATCGCCGAAAAATCCGATTCGAAGGACCAAAATGTGGGAATTTCTACGTACTCAAATGCCGACGATCCGTCGTGGTCGACGTCTGATGAGACCAAAAGAGAATGAATCAACGGCAGAGCACAGTTAGGATGGTTGAGGAAGTAGCGTAGAACAGACATACGGTTCATTTCGTTCAACGGTGTACAAAGATGAACTGTTAGGATGAACCTGAGAGAGAGAGAGGAGACAGCTGGCTTCGATTGTGTGCTATTTAATGTTAAGGAGGACTTGTCACAAACTGTCACCGCAAACCGAGCTGAAAATCTCACATTGATTGTGTGGAGTGGCCATGTACCTAAAAAATCTTATTATTTTACTCCGTTTGTTGCAATAAAAAACCCAGATTAATCCACCTAGTGGTGATAGTGCCTTTCTCTTCGAACATGTACTCATGATCTTTCCTTGGTTGGGATACGACTGGGATGATTTTGCTTCAGAATGTTGGCTTTTTGGGAAAATCGAAAACACTAGTTTATGATTTTTTCCGACGTTTCGATCTGTATGGGGCCTTTTCAAGCGTTCAATCGGTCAAGGTTTCCTAGTGAAGATGGCCTTGCCTAACTTAAAAATGTCATACGGAAGTTTGGGTATTTATTGAGTCCGTTCGGTTTGAAACCGTCGTGATGTGGACAATTTCCTACCTATCGGGCGGTTTAGAATTCGGTCCCTGTTTTTGGAATCTTCTACTATTGTTTGTTTAGCTAGTTTCTGTGCTAGGGCCATCATTCCGAAGCATGATCTTTCCGTCGACGTAATGCGAACTGTTCCTGAATCCTGAGAATACCTTATTATTATACAATAATTTTAATAAAATTGGGAAATTTATTAATTGAACATATTCCGACGTTACGTTATACGACTGGGCTGAAAAATATCAGAATTTTCAGTTGACTGCTTGAGCACCTTCACTACCACTGAAGACCGATCAACATCAAGACGATAATTACAAGCTAGGGTATAACGTCTTTCACAATCACAGATGACATTACGGCAGGCCTGCCCAACCTTTCGTGGCCGCAGGTCACAAGTGATACTCCATACCAGTCGACGGGCCAGACATTAAATTTCGACATCAAATTTCGAAAGCACGAATGCAACAGTGAAATTTTGTACATCCGATTACCCGTTCTCACGGCAAATCACAACACTGACATCATTTGGGTCATAAAAATGTGAGCAAGAATTCTTGATTTTTGCAAAAATCACCCTGAATACTTTTTTTCTGAATTTTGCCGAACTGCAGGTTGCAGCAAACAATTTGCTGAAATTCAGCAAACTTCCCTGATTCGTTCAGTAAACTCTGCTGTTCAGCAGCAACGTTTTCTGAAATTCAGTAAATTTTGCTGAAATTCTGCTTCAAATTTGGCTGTACCTTTCAAGTTTAAAATTTTTAAATTTATGTATTTAAATTTGTTAACAAAACACTCTACCTATTTCGAGTTTATTTTTAATATTAAATTTTATTTAAATATGAAGTATCTTCAAATATTTCAATCTTTGGGCCAAGTTTCATTCATCGATTCCGCGGGCCGTATGTTGGACAGCCCTGCTTTACGGTCTTTGACATAGTTTTTTCTTCACACTTTAGGCTATATTTTATTTTCATAGGTTACAAAATTCATGTAAAATTTGACAAAAAAATGCAAGTAAGTGAAATTGCCCACACTAAATACCATAAAAAAAATTCCCAGTAGTTTTAGACGGAAAAGAGGATTGAAAAAACTTTCTCCGGGGTTGATGCGATAATTTTCTCATATAACGTTGACCTATCCTGCTGTATATTTTTAGACCTCAGTGATTTGATGAGATTGCTTCAGTACAGACAAACAGACATATCATTTGTAACATATTGCTATTATATTTATCGTTACGAAAAAATAATCGCCAAATGCTAATCAGGTTGCGTTTCACTGCGGCTTGATGTTGGTAGTGAGTAGACGTCAAACGAGCAACAACGATTAATATTTGTTTCAACCGTTGAAAACAAGGACGATGGAGAGTGAGTAGAGTAAGACGTCTGTATGTATGTGGCCTTAGTTCAGTCAATATTTTGTTTTCTTACACATATTTATCGCTTGCATTGACTTTGTTCATTTTTGAAGTTCCTGCGAAGCACCCTAGAAAGCACCCAATGCTGGTTTTGCAACACTATCGGTAGCCTCTAATGTGGTCTGAGCCTATTTTCTTACTAATCGTTCCTCATGGTTTAAAAAAAGACCGCGGTTCGATGTGTCGCATGCATAGATTTGGTTCTTTTTGGCATTTGCCCACTTCCGACTGGACACCCTAGATCGGTCCTGGAACACTATCGGTAGCCTTTATAAAGATCTTCGTTGTGGTCTGAGCCTATTTTCTGACTAATCGTTCATCACGTTATTTGAAAAGCCGCTGTTTAATGTGCCGCAGGCATGGGTTTTGATATCTACTACATTTGACCACTTCCAGTGGGACATCCGGAACCGGTTCCGGAACTCTATCGGTTGATCCAAATATGATCTGAAACTATTCTCTTTTATTAACCGTTTATCAGGTTGCCTGAAGAGCTTGCGATTTGATGCGTCGCGTGTAAGGGGTTGGTTAACTTTTATACTTGGCTACTTCCGGCGTGACATCTGGAACCGGTTCAGTAACACTACCGGTTCCGATATGGTCTGAGAATAATTTCCTGCCTACTGTTCATCAGGCTATCGAAAAAGCCGCTGTTTGATGTATCGCATTCATGAGTTTGGTTCACTTTCATATTTAGCCAGTTCCGGCGGAACGCCCAGAACCGGTTCCGGATTACTACCGGTTCAGATATGGTCTGAGAATGTTTTCCTGCCTACTGTTTATCAGGTTATCGAAAAATCCGCTGTTTGATGTGTCGCATGAAGGGTTTGGTTCACTTTCATATTTGGCCACTTACGGCGGGTCACCCGGAACTGGTTCTGGAGCACTACCGGTTCAGATATGGCCCGAGACTATTTTCCTGTTTACCGTTTATCATGTTTTAGAAAGTGCCGTGGTTTGATGTGTCGCATGAATGGGTTTGTAGCGTTTTCATATCTGACCCCTTCCTGGGGTACCTATCCGGAACACCTAAATGGCCATAACTCCGGAACGGTTGGACCGATCCGAATTATTTACAATAGGAAACAATGGGACCAGATTCCGCGTCGAATGAACCGTTGGTCATTAAAATCGGTTGAGGTTTACTGCCAAAAAGTGATGTGAGTTTTTTTTTGTACACACACATACACACACATACATACACACACACACACACATACATACACACACACACAGACATCACCTCAATTCGTCGAGCTGAGTTGATTGGTATATGTGACTCGACCCTCCACGCCTTCTATCAAAAAGTCATTTTTGGAGTGAACATATAGCCTTTCCAGTACACTTAGTGTACGAGAAAGGCAAAAAGGTAAAATAATTATGGTCAGTTTTGTTCAACGAGAGCAACGGATTCATTATTTTTTCATGCTCTGCTGCAGTGAACTAAATATGCAAATCATTTTTGATCATTAACATATTTTCTATTTGTGCGACGCACATAATTGTGAAAAGAAGTAAGAAGAAGGCATGTAAATATTGTAGCTGTCAGTGAGCTATCTCCTCTCTCTCTCAGGAATGAACTATATACGGAATAAACAGATTACCTAAAAAATTCGCTAAAAGAGCGCAAAAATACAGTACGCGGCAGGAAAAAATGCGAAAGTGTTTTTCAACTTCAAACCTCGTTTTCGTCCATTTGACGTCACCAATCTATGTTTCAACGTTCCATGATCTCTAATAGGATAATTTTCTGAAAACTTTATTGAAAATTTTCACATTTTGGTCACTAGGGCGGCGCCTGAAGCTGAAGACAATCAAACCGCAGAAAAGTACACAGGTCGCTAAATTTCGTATCTGATAAAACAAAATTTTTAAATTTCTCTACAATATCATCAAATATATGTAGTTATTTCATCTAGTACAGGGGATGGCCAAAATGTTTGGGATAGGCTACTTTTTTTTCTCTCACAAAAAAGTTCAACAAGCTATAACTTTTCATACAGCACATCAAAAAATCTCAATTTTGACTGTTTGTCAACCTATTTTGTGTGCATCATTTGGTACAAATTTGGACTCGATTGAATAATATTTCGCAAAGTTAGAACCGTTCAAGTAAAACACTATTATTCAGACAACTCATTTTTGAGGTGTCATATCTCGGAAACCAGTGAAACGAAATGAATGAAATTTTGAACGTACACTAACAATATGTAATTGCTTCACAAATCATTAAAACATAGGTACTTTTTTAACGTTGAAAAAAGTTATCATGAATTGACATTTTTTGGATTTTTCTCGAAAAAATGAAATTTTTTTACATCAATGTCAATAAATTTTGGTGTTGATATCCAAAGATTTTCCACTTCTGTTCTCAAGTTATCTCTAATCAGATATATTAGAGCCTATTTAGATTGAAGGAAGAACACATTTAGTACTTTTTGTATGGTATTGTAAATTTGACTTATTTTCCTCCATATGGATAAATATTTCAATCCGATATAATTTCATTCGCCGTGAGAAAATATAACATTATAACGCCGTATTAAGTATCAATATATTGTTGATAAACGCTAAAAAATTCATTCATTTCGGTTCACTGGTTTCCGAAATATGACGTTCAAAAATTAGTTGTCTGAATAATAGTGATTTACCCGAACGGTTCTAACTTCACGAAAAATTAATCAATCGAGCCCAAATTTGTACCAATGATGCACATATAATAGGTTGACAAACAGTCAAAATTTGAGATTTTTTGATGCACTCTATAAAAAGTTACAGCATGTTGATTTTTTTTGTGGGAGAAAAAAAGTTGCCTATCCCAAACATTTTGGCCATCCCCTGTATGTGAAACTACATGGCTCTGGATCAGTGTGGTCTGGTTGTTCATCGAATTTAAGATAATTTTGTTACTGTTATAGTCATTTTGTTTAACCCGTAGGCTACGGGGCTTACAACAAAATTTCAAACCGCTGCCAAAGACACAAACATCAATATTTTTTAATGAAATTTTGAGGTTCACTTCACTATTAGTTGTAGTTTCAATATGCAGGGAGTCACAAAAATTGGAGCCACGAGGACAGTTTTATTCCGGTGGACGTCTGGGTCAGGAGGGGTAAAAATTGCATAACCGAACCTTCCTTTTAGCAAGGGCCCATTAGTTGGAATTCAAATGAATTCATCTGAAAAGTTGTTAGTTCTATGTATTATTGTGTATTGGGGGTTAAGAAGTATATAGGTGGTGTAGAACTTTTTCCAGGCCTCCAAAATATTTTCAATTTTGAGCCTGATTTCTATGCGTTTGTAAAAGATTTTAAGGCACACAAGGAGTAGATTTTTCTGTCCTAAGCTGGGTCTTAAGCATATTGAATTATACTATAAGTAGAACTTGATGGTAACACATTGTTTTTGTTAGAAAAATCATGTTTTCCACGAAAGTAAGTCGATTTTACAAGAAATTGCCTACTTTTAGGCGATAAATGCGATACTTTTTGTGAAACATTAAACGCCTAAATGAACTGGATAACACCGTTCAACACTAAATTTTGTTATGGGATGAGAAAAAAAATAACAGGGGTTTGGGACCCCAGAAGTGTCATAGTGAAAGAATTTTTGAAAAATATTGGGCCAGGCCTTCACAGTTTAAGACCGAAGTTTGTATGGAGAACTTGGGGTGTTCAATTGATATGCGCGTTAGAACGGGCTGTGCATATATTTAGGCGTTAGACAATTACGAAACAAACCTGAATACCGAAAACGCCTAAATATATGCACCATACGATCTTATGCGCGTATCAATTGAACACCCCAAGTTCTCCATACAAACTTCGGTCTTGAACTTGAAGGATCGGTCCAATATTTTTCAAAAAATTTTTCACTATGGCACTTCTGAGGTCCCGAACCCCTGTTATTTTTTTTTCTTATCCCATAACACCAAATTTTGTGAAATTTTGTCGAGCAGTGTAATTGTTAAACAGTTAGGATTCTATCAAGGACATTCGATCACTCACGAACTTTAATGGGTAATGGGAAAATTTGCTTGTTTCAATGAAACTGACAATATGGAGCAGTCGTATTCCATATAGATTTAGATAGCATTCGTTTCCTTTCAATTTTTCGTGTCAAATTCAAAGCTACAAGTATCGTTAAGTTGTTTGGAAACAACATTTTCCATCTTGTTCTTTATAGTTTGTTAATTGCATAATTTATGCGGCAAACCCTCATTTGTTTCACGCAAACCAAACCCTCTTGGAGCTCTTAAAATTTGGGATTAGCTTTTACTGGGGCTGGTACTTCTTTCAGTGCTTACCTTACAGAGGTCAGGCCAGTTGTCCATGAGTTAGCCGGCTTTACATTGAGTGCTTAACCACGGCTATAAATCCAGACCCCGTTCCCATACACTTAAATTAAGACGAGAAAAGAATCCGCTGTTTTGCGTACCTGCCTATGAAGTATACTGGAGCCACGGCGACGACGCCGCGTCGCCAGCGGAGATAAAACTGAATTATGAAATTTTCCCCAAATTTAATGACCCACAAAACTGAACGACGCCCTCGTGGCCCAGGTGTTTCCGTCATGTTCGGGTGGAAAATTATGCCTAAGTCCTAAAGTTACGACCTAAAGTGCTTGTTAGATTCGCGGTTAATTGCTGGTGAGTGGTACCTACGCGTAAATATCAGGTGGATAGCCTCTTTAATGAATTTCTAGCAAGCAGAAGTCATTCGATTGCTGATCAACGGAAATTACAAAAGAAATGGATTTGGGAGGCAACTGAACATCTAATTTAGTAATCATATATATTAACGATCAATACATTCCAAACCAGTGGAAAATCCAGCAGGAATATCTCCCGTTTAAGCCCTCTTATTTAAAATGCGTTTTACATAAATTTCACCAATAGTTTGAATGTTAAAAACATTAAGCGAATTTACAGTTTTGCAGATAAATATACAAAGTAGACGATTTTATGACACCGACAATTTGCAATATAATAACATGTAATAAAATAGGATTCCACAAATGTTCAAACAAAGAGGACAACACGACAGGCTAAAAGTTTTAGGACAAGAGCGAACAACTCTGTACAAAGTAAATGTTAATTTTATCCATCAATGTTTATGTAAAATTGTTTTGTAAAACGTTATTTGTCAATTGTAAAACTATTAATTGTCCATATTATTAATAAAGCTATAGATCCCTGAAGAAGGTCCCAAACCAGGACCGAAACGTCGGAGCGAGGAAATTGTAGTTCGCTTAATGATTAAATAAGACTGCCGAGCCAATAGAAAACCGCCCCTAAACAAAGTAAAAAAAAAACTCCCATTCAACTGTAAACGAAACAATTTGTGCAAACAATGATAGGCCACCAGCGCCAGCTTAATTGCACGTGAAATCAAGATGAGATACAATAAAAATGTTGTCCTTCCCTTCGTGAGATAATTACAGAACTGAGAAACTGTCGCAATCAGACTGCACTGTATAAATCCTTCAAGATCCTTTACTGTCGCCGTGGAACTGTCCGCATTGCTCTCATTCTGTTTGAAGGGTTTTTTCTGCTCTCGTTTCCCATCACGAGAAAGAAACTTTGTTATACTTTAAGGAAATCATTATCATTTTAATTACGACCCGTTAAGATTGTAATAAATTATGAAATTAAAGCGATACGCTTGCGAAATCCCTTTTTGCTCGCATCAGTTTTCTTTCAAAGTTGGCAAAAAAGGTGTGAAATGAAACTCGAGAAGCGCAACATCATAAATTTTCCAGCAAGCAGCACCCCCGCAACAAGGATGATAGTAGAGAGATCGTTGGTGCAAATACGTCACATTTGAGATAGTGGGTAAACATGTGGGTGCGCAAAGTTGCTGGACTAGAGAGTAGTAAGACACGGACCGCCGGGAAGCAGGAGAAAAAAGAATGCTGGCGCCTTTCAACGGCAGGCTCTGCCACGCCTTTTTCGGTTTCTGTCCCTTTCGTTCGCCGGTTGTCTCTCGCGTTTGCTCTCGTTCGCGTTGATCGCAAAAGTGCACGCCTACAACCACCGCTGCTGGCAGCTGCCCGCACCGACGTCTATTGGTCAGTCAATCAAAATAACTATGTGTAGTATAGAAAACAAAAACCAAAACTACTCGCAGTGGAGAAACGAGAAAAGCTGCCATCAGCTGACTGAACAATTTTGGTTGGAGAATGATGAGGCTTACAGCATCTTCCGCATTTTTTACAAATTTTAGCTTGTCTGACACGTGGATACAGGAGTTCTTTTTTCTCACCGAAGAATCGAAGATAGATTTGAAATTGGCGAACACATTTAGAAAAATGTATGTGTTACACAACACAGATCAAAAGATACGGGTAAATATCTATAAAGGGCTGTCCACTTGTTAGGTAGGGGCATTTTCACGATTTTTCGACACCTAGACCGCCCTCCCCACCTTGTAAGATTTTTTAGTATGAGAACTAGGTTGTCCCAAAAATTGCACATGGTCAAAAAGCTTGGGGGCTCACCCTGCAAATGATAGCTAAGGCTGTTAGAAACAAACTTTTGTATGACGGCAACTTTCAGAAATGACGTTTAGAGGTCGCCCCGGCGAGATTTTTGAAAAATGGCCATTTTTCGTAATAAATTTCATACAAATATTTTTTACCGTACAAAAATTGGCAATACCCACTATTTTTATATTTTTTACACCTTGATATAGATCCAAACTACCTGGGAAAAATAATTAACGACATGTTTTGCAGGTAAA
The DNA here is from genome assembly GCF_035046485.1 of Aedes albopictus. Lineage (NCBI taxonomy): Eukaryota > Metazoa > Arthropoda > Insecta > Diptera > Culicidae > Aedes > Aedes albopictus. The sequence continues at coordinate 295,158,124 of NC_085137.1, forward strand.
TTTTTGATACTGAATTTTTGAATTTACTAAAATTTGTAATTTTTTGATATACTGTGCATTTTACCCATCATTAAAAGTATCTGAATCTAATGCTAATTTAAAACAATTTCCATAAAAAGATAGGAAATTTTATGAGGAAAAACTTTGCCGAAGACAGCATGGCGTATTTTCTATTCGTTTAAGAGTTATTCACAATTTACTATTTGGTGAAATTTGAATTTTTAGGTATTTTTTCTAAAAATGTCACATAAGAACTTCCCAAAAACACATACAAAGTAAAAAATCACGTATGCTCAACAAGTTTTTGTCGCGATTGTGTTATGGAATTTTGGTGACACCATTAATTGATTTTTTTTTGTTATTCAATCCCTTCATATAGAAATTAACTAGCAGAATTTATTAAAAAGCTAGTTCTCTTGACAAGTTTCGTACTGCCTATTGATTTTTAAAAGATATTTTCTTGGGGATGAACCAGCCTCGGGCTGAATTTCCCCATAATAAAAAGTCAATAATAATAAAGATATTCTCCACAAAATGTTGAGCCATATTTTCGAGTTTATCTTACTTTCCTGTCGTTATTCTCAATTATTTTTCTACACGAAGACGTATGAGTCCTGGATCAGTGAAACAGCCCAGGAAACAGTGGCAAAGTGAATAAAGGCGAATACGTTGATCCATACCAAATTCAAATCGCGATTACGAGCATTTTACGTAAGAATACCGTATGCGTGATAATGTTTGCACCATCGTACAAATAAGATACCCATATCACCTGTACACACAATGTCTTGATTTTTATTGCATGTACGTAAGCTCTAACTCATATCACAGTAGGTTGCGTGTAAAAAAATCCGATTTCTTAAGTTTAAAATTTGCACCATGAAGGGGTAGCAGCGGTAGTCGGGACTTGTCCACGCGCAAATGTTAAAAAAGACATTTCAGGAGTGTTCAGGAGAACCGTAAAACAGTCTTAGACCGATAAAAAGCAAGGGCAACTATTCCCGAAGGTGTTCACTGGTCGTCCAAGGTTAACATGGATTAAGAAAGCTATCGCTGCCACCAAAAATAAGATTTGGGTGAATTATATGCGCTCGATGAGAAAAATGGCAAAGAAACGCGAAATCAGCGACTTAACGGCATGGCATATCGAAAAGGAAAATTACGGTGGCCTTTATGATCCTTCGACCATAGAAAAAAAAACTTACATTATTACCAATGGCATCCAGGAGCTACGAGTAGCACCATATAAGAAAGTCTTGAATTTACCCGAACGCAACCTCCGTTTTTTTCGATTTCCGAAAAACTATCGATCCGTACCAAATTCCAGAATCAATAGTTATTATAACTTTTGTTTGTGTGTCAATGTCTACACCATTAAGCAATGTCAAAATAAAAAAAAAATTCAAAAATTGTTAATCTTGACTTTGACACTACCACGGATACTTTTCGACATTTGCGCGTGGACAAATCACGAGCTAGGCTGCCACTTAGTCATTATGCAAGTGTTAAACTAAGAAAATCAACACTTTTTATTCACAGCCTACTATGATATGAGTTATAGCTTAAATGCCTGCAAATAAAACCGATACATTGTCTTCACAAGTAAAACTGGAATTTTATTTAACGATGGTGCAAACATTATCACGCATACGGTAGGTACCAATTTTTAGATACTAAGTTCCAATTCAAGACATTTTAAAAAGCAGAGCATGTCTTTTTTTACATTTACTGACTTGAACTATCTTATCAACACCGAAAATAAGATACACCGAGGCAAATTGAAACGGGTGGGATGAGATGAACCAGCGAGTTAACGTAATGTTATCCAAGGTTAGAACAATTTGATTACCATAACACATACACGGCATACAATAAGACAAGGTAGGCTATTATTGGTAAACAACAATTTTGGACGTCAACAAGTGACGTCATTTTTATCGTCCTATATGTTGATTAAAATGATAGGGACTACTAGAACGATTTATTCATGTCTTTGAACGATTTGAACAACATCATTGAAAGCCAAAACGGCATGTTTTGCGGAATGTATCACCTTCTGAATGATATAGAAAATGTGCTGTGCGTATGATTGTGTATTATGCTCGTATAAACCATTGTCAGTACATAACCGTTAAATATGCCATGGCCTACTGAGGCATCTCAAAATGGTACCTAATGATAAAGTTTCTCGCTAGTAGATACCTTTCTATTTCAAAGAAAATGGATTTGTCAACGGAAACAAAAATTCAATAAATGATGTCACCGTAATTCCTAAACACAATGAAGACAAAAACTTGTTGAGTATAAGTGATTTTTTACTTTGTATGTGTTTTCGGGCAGTTCTTTTGTGATTTAAAAAAAATACAGTAGACGTTCGCTCGGTGCAAACGGTTTAACTGCAATGCTTTTTAACTGCAAGTCCGCTAAGTGCAACAATTTTGCAGTTATCGCACCGCTATCTGTCAAAAACAAAACGTCAACATAATTGCGATGTTTTTCGGATGCATTACAGCTACATTGCGATGTTTTTAGTGCATTCTGGCTGCGTTCAACAGCAATTGACAACTGTTTGACGGCTGTTAGTCATTGCAGTTAGCGAATTTCTTTCGGTAACTGAAACGTAAACATGTTGCACTTATCGAACGTCTACTGTACCCAAAAATCAAAATTTCACCAAATAGTAAATCGTGAATAACTCTAAAACGGATAGAAAAAACGCAATGCTGTCTTCGGCAAAGTTTTTCCTCATAAAATTTCCTGTCTTTTCATGGAAATTGTATTAAATTAGAATTAGATTCAGATACTTTTTATGATGGGTAAAATGCACAGTATATCAAAAAATGTCAAATTTTAGTAAATTCAAAAATTCAGTATCAAAAAGTTACCTGCAAAACATGTCGTCAATTATTTTTCCCAGGTAGTTTGGATCTATATCAAGGTGTAAAAAATATAAAAATAGTGGGTATTGCCAATTTTTGTACGGTAAAAAATATTTGTATGAAATTTATTACGAAAAATGGCCATTTTTCAAAAATCTCGCCGGGGCGACCTCTAAACGTCTTTCTGAAAGTTGCCGTCATACGAAAGTTTGTTTCTAACACCCTTAGCTATCATTTGCAGGGTGAGCCCCCAAGCTTTTCGACCATGTGCAATTTTTGGGACAACCTAATGAGAACCCAACAAAGAGTTTTGATATAGGGTGATTAGGGGCATAATGGACCCCTAAGCAAATGAGTCCATTAGGCTTGCATAACAGCGAAAAACTTAGCATATTTTCGGTTGGCTTACAACTTTAACTTGTTTTCAACGCATTTCAATTATTTACAGCAGGTAGAACAAAAGGGGTGTCCATTTCGCCCCGGGTGTCCAGTATGCCCCGATCTCCTCTATTTCCGCTCGTACTAAGCACCAACCAATAATGATCGAGTGTTTTCTTCTACCATGCCTCATGGCCAATTCAATACCAAAATACTAACTTATAAAATAACTTTCAACAACACATGCAGTGATTACCACAGTGGGGGATATCGCCCCCTGAGGGGTGATGGTGAGGGGGGGGGGGGGGAAGAAAACGATAATATTACAGAATTATTTGTGTTATGTGTGAAGTTTTTGATAAAATTTCTAGAAAAATCAAGTGCGACTGACACAGGAATTTCTGGTGGATTCATTTATTTAGTTTAACATAAAATTCATGATAACACTGAATTAACAATTTGCCGCCATAATACTCGATTTGCAGCTGTAGCTCGCCAGATCACGCTCCACCTGGTCCGCCCATCGTGCTCTTTGCGCCCCACGCCTTCTTGTACCAACCGGATGGTTAGCAAATACCAACTTTGCAGGATTGTTGTCCTGCATTCTTGCAACATGCCCTGTCCACCGTATCCGTCCAGCTTTAGCCACTTTCAGGATTCTGGGTTAACCTTAGAGAGCAGCGAGCTCGTTTTATGGAACGCCAAAGGTGCAAAGTAAAAAATTACCACATAAAACTAATATAGAACAACTAGCTTCTTTACATGCTCGTATAAAACCAGGATAAAACATGAATAAATCTTCAAGGCATGCTGATTGTTACTTGGGCAGACTGATTAAAGCAGCAATGGGCGGTGTGCAGAACAGGGTAAGGATTTCGGGTGAACTATCCAGTTCATTCGAATCTCGACGGTGACTACGACAAGGTGATGGACTTTCCTGCCTACTATTCAACATCGCCCTGGAAAGTGTTATGCGACGAGTCGAGCTCAACAGTCGGAGTACGATCTTCACGAAATCCGGTGAATTTGTCTGTTTGGCGGATGACATGGATATTATTGATAGAACATTTGGAACGGTGGCAGAACTGTGCACTCGCCTGAAATGTGAACCAGCTAAGGTCGGACTGGTGGTATGCTACAAAGTACATACTGGTAGGTGGGACTGAGCGTAACAGGACAAACCTTGGCAGCGATGTTATGATAGATGAGGATATTTTCGAGGTGGTAGAAGAATTTGTCTACCTCGGTTCCTTGCTAACGGCAGACAATAACGTGAGCCGTGAAATACGAAGGCGCATCATCAGTGGAAGTCGTGCCTTCTACGGGCTCCAGAAGAAACTGCGGTCCAAAAAATTCACCCCCGTACCAAATGTACCATGTACAAGACGTTAATAAGACCGGTGGTTCTCTACGGACACGAGACATGGAAGATGCCCGAGGAGGAACTGCAAGCACTCGGAGTTTTCGAGCGACTCGTGCTAAGGACGATCTTTGGCGGCGAGCTTAGGATTTCGGGTTGTATCATAGTTTTATCGTATCCCCGATACAACCTTTTAAATAAAACCATCTTCTGACTTGCCAAATATTTGTTTTGTTTTTTTATTCACTATGTTCGATCGTCAGAATAAATTATACTTGTTTTTTTTTATCCAGCCATCAATTGGAAAGATGCCGATCTGGAATTCAGATTTGTTTTCCTATTAAGTAAGTGTTAGGAGACATGCCACGGGAAATTTGTGGTGAATGTGACTGCGATAATGACAAAAAATAAGTGCGCCACAAAAACTGTGCATTAAATGGAAGTTACATGCATTTATTTTATTCGATGGAATTGGGTGCATAAATAGTTATTTATGTAACGAGTTGCAAAAAGTTGATTTTTTCAGCACGAGTGCTGAAAAATCGAGTTTTGCAACGAGCTCCATACAAAATTTTATGCAATGATTTTTTTCATAATGCAACTCATTTGAGTTGCATAATATTCATAATGCAACTCAAATCAGTTGCATTATGAACATTATATCCGGTAGCTGTTCGATTTCCCAGATATTGACTACTAACCGGTGCAGACAGGTGGCCAACTTTTCCGGGCCCATCTTGATGAGTTCTGCTGCGTCCTTACCAGCCGCTTTGTTGTTTTTGAGCTGGTGGATGGCATCCTTAACTTCCCTCAGCGTGGGAGCTGGTTCGTTCCCGTCCTCTGCTGCACAAACATAATCATTTCCTCCGCTGCCTTGATCCCCCGTGCCTACATTCTCTTCGCCATTCAGGTGCTCGTCGAAGTGCTGCTTCCACCTTTCGATCACCTCACGTCCGTCCGTCAAGAGGCCTCCGTCTTTATCCCTGCATATTTCGGCTCGCGGCACGAAGCCGTTGCGGGATGCGTTGAGCTTCTGATAGAACTTCCGTGTTTCTTGGGAACGGCACAGCAGTTCCATTTCTTCACACTCCGCTTCTTCCAGGTGGCGCTTTTTCTCCCGGAGGAGACGGGTCTGCTGCTTCCGCTTCTGTATATATCGCTCCACATTCTGTCGGGTTCCATGCTGCAGCATTACCGCCCGCCCTGCGTTCTTCTCCTCCATAACTCTGCACTCCTCGTTGAATCAATCGTTTCGTCGACTCCGTTCCACGTACCCGATGGTGCTTTCGGGAATTCCTAGGGAATCTGGAAATATAAAACTCTACATAGGGTATCGCGCCATTTGGGCGGTGGCTTCTATATTCGTCTGTTTTCCACTATAACTCAGTGAACCTATTGACTTGAAATGTTGTACAGGGTAGATACTATACCTATCTCATCACATTCCAAAAGTTTTGTCAATTGGTTCAAATTTGACTGAGTTATAGTGGAAAACAAACGAATATAGAAGCCACCGCCCAAGTGGCGCGATTCCCTACCCGGTTCTATTTTATGCCATTCCTTTTTCTGCCAAAAATCAGTCATTTTTGATCATATTGACCCGATTTTTCGTACATCGATCGTGTTTCTCTGTGTACAAATTTTCATTTGAATTGGTTTTAAATTGACAAAGTTAATACGACCGGAAAGGGGGATGGCTTTCTCAGTCTTTGATTCAAGAACGATTTTTATCTACATTCCCGACGTTTCGGCCTAGGGATTTGGCCAAAGACTGAGAAAGCCATCCCCCTTTCCATCAAGTTCCCAGTCGTAAAATCCCATACTAAGTTAATACGACCAGTATATAAAAATAATCAAGAAGGCGAGGATATGAATTATGGGTAAGGGGTTTTCTAACAAAATCTATGGCAAACAACTCTAATAATTTCGACAAAAACTTAAAAATTATGAAATTATGAAGAGAGCAAAGTATATTTTCGGACTGGTGGAGATAGTCTTAGTGAAATCCATGACTCTCAGAGGAAAACATGATGACTTTTTTGGTGGTTCTCTTCAAATCGGATCATACCGGCTGAATGACTACTTTAATTTAAACCTAAAAGCAACCAATTGGTAAATATGTACAAGGCTTGTAAACTGTTTTGTGGATAAAACTTTGGATCGCCAATCCGGCGACGGCGGGTTCGATTCCCGTTCTGGGCGGGAACTTTTCTCGACTTTCCTGGGCATACTGTATCATTGTCATTGTATTGTCTTCACAAAATAAAAATTCATGCAAATGCAGGCAAAGAAAGCCTTTTGAAGGTTAGGCTGGCTAAGTTCCAATGAGAAAGTAGAGCCATGAAGAAGAAGAAGAAGAAGAAGAAGAAGAAGAAGAAGAAGAAGAAGAAGAAGAAGAAGAAGAAGAAGAAGAAGAAGAAGAAGAAAAATAGCTCAAGAACAGCGTTTCTCAAACTATGGATCGGCCAGGATGTCTTTACGGCCCTACGCTGTGTACTTTTATATTAACCGATGAGACCCCAGACGACGAGGAAGAAGTACGCAGCTTCAAATTACTAACGTTTATTCGCACCACCGTGTGGCAGTGCTCCACACGGCGGTGATATGATATAGCACACTGTTAAGAAGAAGAAAAACATAGCTCTAGACTAGAAGATGGTATGTACCGGGACGGCCCCCGGTACCGTACGCTGTTTATAGCGGAGAGGTTTGGGTCCAATTTGACCACTACCAGTTAGTAGTCAGAGTCGATGTTAACGCCACGTTAGGTGCTGACATTGATAATGTCGGAGAAGTGATAGCCTTATTGAGTACCCGCCCGTTTAATACTTTGGCTATACGGGCCCTTATCAGCCAAAATATAAACAATTTCCCAATAATTGTGTTCAGTCAGTTTGATATTCTCAGAAATATAGTGTAATTATATAATGATTTTAAATATTTTATCTGTATTTTGAATCTCTATTCCTTAATAGGGGCGTGCAAACCATATGGGTGCAAATTTTAAATAATGCTAGCCGAGGTTTACTAGTAAGTGGCAAAACTTAAAAGTTAACTATTTCGAAATAATGTTTTAGGTACCTACTTCCTTTTAATATATTTATTTAGCGTTTCAGCAATAAAATAAATATATGAGAAAATGTGGAAATAGTACTGTAGTATTAACACAGAAAGCAAATCAATGGTTATGCAATCCAAAAACTTTTTACTTGATTACTATCTTTATCGACTCCACCTTCCGAACAATGTGTCTTTTTTTGCCATTGGATACAACCCGAAAAAGAAAACGCAAAGAAAACTATCTCCAATGAAAGATGGTGGCGAAAAAACATCTCTGCAACGACCGAAGTAGCTGCACTCCATAAAACACACCCGCTACAGATCCAACAGGTTCTCCGCCTCTAAAGTTCACGATTTGCTGATGGTGCGGCATATGCGCATTTTAATGTTGTACCTATACTTAACTGTGTATAGTAGTCAGACGACAGCCGTTCTACCGAACCACCGCCGACCGACGGACGGTGTCAACGAAATCGCGAATGAAACAGAGCTTTCGCCACGTTTTCCGGAAGCTGAAAGCATCCGTTGTTTTTTCCATTCGTCGTTTTCACTTTGGCACATAGTTTTCCACATACCACGGATGGCACGCGCGCGCGAGAGAAAGAGAAGCTCACAGGATGACCAAGAAGGTGAAATCGATTCCATCGGAATTGAACGTACGAATTATAATTTGACTGACCGCTCTTAAAGCGTTATTCAGACAGGTCTTGAAGGACAACATTCAGTGACGGTTATCCAAATTGACACAGTTTTTATACGGTTATACCTCGGTAGGAAATTTACATTTCATCGATTATAATTTTCATAAATAATTTATCGTAGCAAAAGTTTTCCCCAAAAAGCGTATCCACTTTGCCACACTGTGCTGTCCGATCCGAACGACTTTTCCAAAGGGGCGGGAAAACACGAGACGAAAAAGTTTCTTTTCTTTTTTTTTCTGGCTATGCATCTGGATCGTGGCGACGGATGGTGATAGAAAGCTTCTCCGTTCATAAGCTAGCAGGATTCTGCGCATAATCATGCTTAGAGGTTTTCGTTCACACGAATCACAAGCCGGGGCAAGTGTAGCGAAATATTTGATTGCATAACTGTGGGATAGTGGATGTCGGATATTTTTCTACTTGTGCGATAACAAATTGAAATTGCGTTGACATCATCTTCCTGTATTGCTTAAGATTTAGATAGTGACAACTACTTCGAGATTCCAAAGTAATCCATTACGGCAATAATCATACAAAACTTACCCAGGCCTCAAAATAAAAATAGTCGTACATATGGATTTTCTCAAGCTAATTTAGAATTCGCTGAGTTTCTATCTATCTTGATACCTTATTGGCTACGAAGTAACTTTACTCCAACGCCGAGTGTATAGTAGAGCACCATCTTTATCGGTCTTGGACGATGTTCCTCCAGTTGTTGCAAGGTTCCTGCTAAGGGAGGAAGTGGAAGCCCTCAACAGTCCCGAAAAGCTCAGGGAATGCCACAAAACTGAAGATAAAGTCCACAAAGCAAATTGGTTTTACAAACTACATTTATTCTTAATTTCTCCTGCCCAGTGGCGTAGCCAGAAATTGTCTCTGGGAGGGGTTTTCAACGGTCAATGATACCTTTTTTGATTAGACATTTACATTTTGTAAAATGTAATGAGCAATTGTATTCGTAGTTTGAAAATAGCGGCGCAGCCGAAAATTTTTTCGTCGAAAAGCGTTTTATACTGAAAATTTGTTCCACAAATTTTGGCTCTGGGGGGGGTTTTAACCCTAAAACCCCCCCCCCCCCCCCCGTGGCTACGCCAGTGCTCCTGCCTGTCATCCTGCCTCCTCTTCCTATGCTTCCTTGCCTTTCTCTCTTACTCTATTTTTGATTCTTCATTTTATTTACTCACGCGCGCGCAATCTACTTGGGTGCACCCATACTGCCGGTTGAACCGCCGCCTTGCTCGAGACCGCCCTGGCTTACACCTATGTCGTGGCGCATCTCGTCCCGCAACACCACAAGCCTTCCTTGCTCTCGGCGGTTGATGCGGTCCACCTAAATCTTTCCAGGCTGCTACCAATCCACGCCGCCGGGCGCCCGCTCAATCGCCTAGTGCGGCTCTCCTCCAAATGCCCGCGATCCGGTCAGCGAAAGGTAATCGCTCGTCTTGGCTGTTAGTGCTCCGCCCGATGATAACACCTATCTCGCTCTGCCGACGCTGAATTCAGCCAGCTCCGTCGCCTTAGTCTACGCTAAGACCCCTCGCTCGTCCTCTGGTATTCGCTCGATTTCAGCGGATTACTGAAACGGTAGAAAAAGAAAGCCCTGTGGCGCACGGCCAATTAGCCTCGACAAATGACTGAAGAATAGTGGCTGACATACTTCCTAGGAAGGCTTTCTGTTTCGCCACAGACGTGTGGGTCCGTAGAGGTGGTTTGACTCGGGTCTCGCGATGGTCTGGTTGCTGCGTAATAGGAATAATCATGGTAATTTTCGTCATTCTCTGGGTCAACGTTTTCCTTACCGTAGTACAAGCTTTGGAGTTTGCGAACCACTGGCCTCAACGCTTCGGACGATTATCTTCCAGGTTTTCTGGAGTAGCTGGCCCACGCCGATGGGACGCCGCGTGGCTTTGGCTGCCGATTTACAAAATGGCGATTCACCGTGCTCTAGCCAATGTGCTGTCCTTCCTGGTGGGTCAAATAACGAATCAAATCAGCATCAAATCATGCCATGGGCACTGGCTGTCTTACCGTCGGGGTTCAGCGCGAGTGTCTGCGCTTGACACCTGAAAATTTATCCGCGCACTATTTGATTTTTTCCTCCGCGACTAGCACTAATCAATATGGCCGGATTTGCTCCCAGTTTGCCACCCAGGAAATGCACCAACTTGAAAAATAACTCGCGATAACGGTTTCCCGTGCGTGCCTTGGAGGACGGGCTCCAACTAACCCCACGTCTCCACTAGTCTGAAATGTCTTGCCATTTTGCTGCCAGAAAGAGAAAACGTAACAGAAATGATCAATACCGCTGCTTTCCATGCAAACAGCGAGAGAACATTTCTGTCATGACACATCTGTCCGGGCAAAATGGCAAGACATTTCTGTCTAGTGGAGACGTCGGGTAAACTCCTTCTCAAAAATCAGTTTCCCGATTGCTCTGCAGACGGGTTTATCGAGAGTGAGAGATTTTCTGCTCTCTCCTGATAGCCAAACTGGGGAGGCGCTCGGTCATAATCGGGTTCGGAATCGGAGACTCAGCCAGAAATTCCTACAGGAATTCTTCTGGTTTCCCGAAGGAAGTACTGAAGGAATCCCCAAAGGAATTCTGGGAGGAATCTTCGGATGCATTATTAAAGAAATCTCTGGAGGAATTTCTGGAGGAATCTCCGGAGAAATTCCTGGAGGAATCTTCGAGGGATTTTCTGCAGGAATCTCCGGTGGAATTCCCGGAGAAATCTCCGAAGGAATTCCTGGAGGATTCTCCGGAGGAATTTCTGGAAGAATCTTCGGAGGATTTCAGAAGTAATCTTCGAATGCATTCCTGAAGAAATCTCCGGAATGAATTCCTGGAGGAATTCCGGAATGAATTCCTGGAGCAATCCCCGAAGGAATCTTTGGATGCATTCCTGAAGAAATCTCCGGAGGAATTCCTGGAGGTTTCTCCGGAGGAATTTCTGGAGGAATCTCCGTGAGAGGAATCTCCCAAGGATTTCCTGGATGAATCCCCGAAGGAATTCCTGGAGGAATCTTCGAATACATTCCTGAGGAATTTCTGGATGAATCCCCGAAGGAAGTCCTGGAGGAATCTTCGAATACATTTCCGAAGAATTTCTGGAGGAATCTTCGGAGGAATTTCTGGAGGAATCTCCGGAGGAATTTCTGGAGGAATCTCCGGAGGAATTTCTGGAGGAATATCTGGAGGAATCCCCAAAGGAATTCTGGGAGGAATCTTCGGATGCATTATTGAAGAAATCTCCTGGAGAAATCTCCGTGAGAGGAATCTCCCACGGATTTCCTGGATGAATCCCCGAAGGAATTCCTGGAGGAATCTTCGAATACATTCCTGAAGAATTTCTGGATGAATCCCCGAAGGAAGTCCTGGAGGAATCTACGAATACATTTCCGAAGAATTTCTGGAGGAATCTTCGGAGGAATTTCTGGAGGAATCTCCGGAGGAATTTCTGGAGGAATCTCCGGAGGAATTTCTGGAGGAATCTCCGGAGGAATCTCCGTGGGAATTCCTGGAGGAATCCCCGAAGGAATTCCTGAAGGAATCCCCGAAAAACTTTGTGGAGGAATCACAGAAGAAATTCCTGGAGGAATCCCCGATGAAATTCCTGTAGGAATCCCCGAAAGAATTCCTGAAGTAATCTTCGAATGCATTCCTGAAGAAATCTCCGGAAGAATTCCTGGAGGAATCTCCGGAGGAATCTCTGGAGGAATTTCTTGAGGAATCTCTATAGGAACTCCTGGAGGAATCTTCGAATGCTCCTTCGAAAGATTTCCTGGAGGAATTACGGAATGAATTCCGGGTGGAATTCCGGAATGAATTCCAGGAGGAATCCCCGAAGGAATCTTTGGATGCATTCCTGAAGAAATCTCCGGAGGAATCTCCGTGAGAACTCCTGGAGGCATCTCCAGAGGAATTCCTAGAGGAATCTCCGAAGGAATTCTGGAGGAATTCCTGGAGGAATCTCCCTTAGGAACTCCTGGAGGGATCTTCGGATGCTTTCCTGGAGGAATCTCCGGAGGAATTTCTGGAAGAATCTCCAGAGGAATTCCTGGAGGAATTTCTGGAGGAATTTCTGGAGGAATCTCTGGAAGAATTCCTGGAGGAATCTCCTGAGGAATTCCTGGAGGAATCTCTGGAGGAATTCCTGGAGGAATCTCTGGAGGAATTCCTAGAGGAAATTCGGGCGGATTTCCTGAAGAAAACTCCGGCGGTATTCCTGGAGGAATCTCCGGAGGAATTCTTCTTCCTTCAAGGATTCCTCCAAAAATTATATCGTGGATTCCTTCAGGAATTCCTCCGAGGATTTCTCCAGGAATTCATCCGAAGATTCCTCCAAGAATTCCTCCGAGAAATTCCTGCATAAATTCTCGAAAATCTCCTGGAGTAGTTCCCTATGAACTTCTGGAAAAATTTCACAGGAATTTCTAGAGAAATTTAAGAGGAATTCATGTAAAATTTTCTTGAGAGTTTCTGGTGGAATTGTTGGTGAACTTCTGGAGGAATTCCGGAGGATATTTTTGATGGGTTCCTGGGAAATTCCTGGAGAAACTTCTGCAGAATTTCATGGAAACTCATTGGGGAATTCCAGAAAAACTTCTCCAGGAATTCCCGGGAAATTTCTACATGAATTCACTGGGAACCTCTGCAGAAATTCGCGAAAATCCCCTTGACAATTTCCCGATGAACTCCTAGAAGAATTCTTCGGCAATTTCCCGAGAAACTTCTGGAAGTATTTCCGGAGAACACCTGGATATACTCATATACATTTCCGGGGATCTCTTGGAGGAATTCCCGTGAACATCCTGGAGAAATTATCAGGGAACTCCTGAAGGGTCTCTTTTAGGAATTCCCGAGAATTAGTCAGCTTGATCCGGGAATTAAGATCTATGTTCATGAGGAACTCAAAAACACTACTTTTCAAAACTCCCAGAGTCCTCAGCTTTCTTTTGAAATCATCAGTTTCTCTTGGACCCTCAGCATCGTTTCAGAAATTGAGGATCTGCTACGAATTACTATTATTTAAATAAATTTTCGGCATCCTGTAGAATCTCGGACAATACCCAGAATCCCACAGAACCATAACTTTCCTTTAGGTTTTTGGAATTTCCTTCCGTATTACTTTTCTTTATATCTCATGGATTTGCTCTAATTACCCTCCGCTTAGGAAACCTCAGATTTCTTTCTATAAATCAAGACAGACCAAGTGCAATGCTGCAGATTCTCACATAATTCCCTTCTTCCCGAAAACATAAGCATATTCACAGAACTGAAGTTGTTTTGAAATTTACCGCAGGAAATCCGCCCTCATTGCGTTTTGCCGCAGCGGCAGAGTTGCGGATTTTTTTTTAGTACATACCGCAGCGCTTCCGCATTCCGTTGCCGTTCCGTTGCCGGCCCCATTGCGTTTCCCGCTTAACTTTTTCACACCTCCAGGCTAGTCGTGTTGGTTTGCAAACCGAGGCTGGTGAGGATGTTGATCTCGGCGGCGTCGTTCTCTCACCGCATTCCGACTTTTCGTAGTCTCTCGATGCTCTGCCTCGCTCCGCTTCGCCAAAATGCAGCGCTTGTGTGTGTGCATTTGATTTTTTTAAACTGATTGCGTGATGCTACTGCTGTCTTGCTGATCGATGGAACTTAGAACGAAATATGATTGCAGGGGTTCTCGAGCTGCGGTTCGCGGTACAAGAACTTTCAAAGTTTGTGTGTTCATTTCGTTTGCTTAAATGCTATGTTGATTTCAGCTACATATTCTCTTATACAAACAAACTTAAACGTAACACAGTTTCCCCGAACGTGTTGGGATCGCAGATCTTCTACAGCCGCGTGCAGCCAGCGCGTTCGCGGCCGCCCACGAAGTCGCCAACCTCTACATGGTTCCCTGCTGAACCTGCTGACCGTAGAAGGCAATCGGAAGAATCAGCTTTTCATATAGAGCGAATTTCGTTTGCGTTTACAAGTAACGGGACCTAAGCTGGTTTCGCAATCCGTAAAAGGCTCTATCCGTAGCTGCAATAAGTCTTTTCACTTCACGGGAAACATAATTGTCACTCACAAGTGTTCCAAGATAAACAAATTCTTCAACAACTTCAAACACATCTCCATCCTTAGCACTAGGCCTGCCTCTGTCTCTACCCGCTATCATATACTTCGTTGTGGTAGGGTTAGTTGTCAAGCATATCCTCACTGTCTCTCTCTTCAGATCAATATCGTCCGCAAAGCTGGGGAGCATGTGCAACCGTGTGATGAAAGTGTCATTCCTAATCGCTCCTTCGAGTGCAATGTTGAACAGAACATTACCCTGCTTCGATCCTTCCAAGGTCACAAATGCGGTAAACATTTCGTCCGCGATCCGAATACTTGATTGTAATCCTTCCAGCGTTACGCGTGTAAACCATGTTTTGACATTATCTGCCAAAGCTCATTTCTTTTCATTCGTACGCTGCTTTGAAATCAATGAACAAATGGTGAGTCTGCAAGTTATATTCCAGAAATTTATCTATAGATCCTATAGGATCATCCGCAGGTTAAACATTTGATCCGTCGTGGATCGGCCTTCACAAAAACCAGCCTGGTATTCGCCGACGACTCCTCAAGAGGTCTCAGTCTGTTGAACAGGACACGCGACAGTATCTTATATGCCGAATTCAAAAGGGTAATCCTCTGCAAAGTGATCCTTAACCGGCTACAGGAGAAGATTGACGCAACTCTCCGGCGACAACAAGCAGGATTCCGTGCCAGACGATCCTGTGTGAACAATATGGTCACGCTCCGAATCATTTTGGAGCAAATCAATGAATTCCATGAATCTATTTCATTGATTACGCACGCTGGAGTGAGGTAAGGGTGTATACTATCACCGCTACTGTACCTCGTTGTAATCGACGAGATCCTGGTAGGTGCGATTGATCGGGAACCAAATCGTGGGTTGCTCTGGCAGCCCATTGTCATGACTTCGAAGTGGCTGATGACGTTGCTCTCTTAGCTCGACGGCGCTCTGATATACAGAGAAAGCTCGATGATCTTGCCGATCGCTGTTCGGCGGCAGATCTCACCATCAATGCCAACAAGACCTAATCGTTGGATAAAACACGGTCAACACTTCCAGCTTCACGGTAACTGGGCAAGGAGTGGAGAATGTTGAAAGCTTCCAATATCTTGGTAGCCAAATGCCAGCCGATGGTGGCACCAAGATCGATATAGGTGCATGGATTAAGAAGGCGAGAACTGCTTTTGCATTTTTAAGAAATGTATGGAAAAACAAGCAGATTAGTCAACGCACCAAAATCCTAATTTTCAACTCGAACGTGAAATCTGTGCTGCTATATGCCAGTGATACTTGGTGTGTATCACCGGAGAACACGCAACGGCTGCAGGTCTTCATCAACAGATGCCTGCCACATATAATTCGTGCATGGTGGCCTCACAATTGGATCTCCAACGTGGAGCTTCATCGTCGATGTCATCAAAGGCAGATAGCGACAGAAATTCGGGAACGAAAGTGGAGGCGGGTCGGCCATACTCTATGCAGGGGCGGAAACGAAATCTGCCAACAAGTGTTAGATTGGAACCCAACAGGACATCGCAGCAGAGGCAGACCCAGATTCCTATGGGGGCGCAGCCTCAATTAGGAAATAAAGGAATTCGGCAGAAATTTGGTCTTAGGTTGGAGATCTTTCAATTCGGCCCTCTGCACCACCATGGGTGCTCATGCCTGAAAGTAAGTAAGTAGTCTGTGCCTTTTTTGGTAGATTTAGGCATATGAGGCTATTCAATCAGCTGGTTAGCAATACTTCATCCTCCCAAATCTTTAGAATAATCTGGTGGATTGATTGATGTAGCTGCTCGCTTCCGTGCTTAAGATGTTCGACCGGGATCTTATCTTTCTTAGCAGCCTTGCTGTTTTTCAGCTCCTTAAGGGCTTTCTTAACTTTATCCAGTGTTGGTGGTTCCACTACTTGACCATCATCCATTATGATAATCATGTTCCTTGGTGTTCTCTCAGTGCTACCATTTAACAAATCTTCGAAGTGCTCCTGCCACCCGGCGGCTACCATTGTTTTGTCTGTCAGCAAACTCCCGGTCATTGCACATGACAGATAATGGCGCAGTCTTGAGCCGCGCACCTTTGACAGTTGCATGAAAACGCTACATATCGTTCCAGTCCATACTGAGCTTCTACGTATCTAAAACGGCACAACAGTTTCTCGTTTCATGAATTGTTCCCTGTTTTGTCATTTTCCATGCTGCAGTATCATCGCCTCAGCGGTGTTCTATGCTTCCAAAGTAACGGAACACTTTCCGCTGGTGGCTTTGTATTATTCTCTAAGCAGAATGGGAGATCTGCTCAATAGAAACAATTTTCTGTATTTAAAACTGCATTCCACTAACCACATTACATACTTTCTTTATCTTATGGGCAACTATTTTGAAATAAAATTTGGTATTATTTGTCCTTTTGCCCTTTCACCTTTTGTTCAATCGACACACGTGTTACCGTCGCCGATGGTTGAAGAGAATGCAGCATCGAAGCTGTAGATACTAGAAAATAAAAAAATGAAAATCTGGAGCTGTATATTAGAATAAGTCAATGGAAATTGTTTCACTAAAATGAAAAAAAAAGCGGTACAAATGACGAACTGGTAATCTGTAGGGGAGACTGAGGAGAGTTGATCCCTGAAGAGACTTGTTCCCCCCATATTTTCTCGGAATCAAAAACAGTTTTCTTCTAGCATACTTTACCTGAACTATACATATCTGGACAGACGACATTGCTTTGGCTACAAGTGATTTTGATTGTGCATTGCATTATTTTTTAATGGCTGATGGTTTTCAGTCCTTCAAAAATCTATTGGACGATTTCGAAAAATCCTAATAACTTTGTGGAAATTGAACCAAATCGTGTCAAAATTTCACAGCAGATAGTATAAATAAACTACCGTCAATGGGGGGTGACAATGGGTCTGGGGGGTGAGATTGGGTCAAAACAGAGAAACATAAAATTTGAAATAGCTCATCAACTATCGGTTATTTATATTTCAAATTTTATATTATTTCAAAGAGGAGATGTTTTTACACGTCATGATGCAGAATTAAATGTTTTACAATAATCGTTTTTTGTTAAATTTGTGGCTAAACTTATATGACGAAACTACTTGTAAATCACTCTGAAAAAAATTTCTCCTTCGTTATGTTTAACACAAGTACCTAACCATAAATTTTCTTATAAGTGGATAGCTGTAGGTATTACCTGGTTGATGTAATGAAAAAAGCGGGCTGTCATTGCTCTTTTTATTTAAAAACTCAATATTGTCGACCCTATGTCTAAATATTAAGAATGGGGGTGAGATTGGGTCAAGCAAGTTATCGAGTGCACATAACCTTAACTAAAAACTCAACTTGTTATCCAGTCCCCATTTGACGTTAGAGTGGTGCCATGTTCACCGTATCTTCATAAAAGTACGCTTTCTTTCAAAAATATGTCGAGAAGTGTCAAACGAGTATGTTAATACGTTTAATGCCTAAAATCATTTATAACAATACTCCCATGCGTTTGGACAGCTCCACTAATCATCAGCTAATCTTTAGTGTACTGCAATATCGTAAGCTCACAAAATAGACTTAGCATAATATTTGAACGACCCTCTACCTTGAGATGGAGTGGTTTGTTTTAGCAATATAGAGGCCATTGATCATGTACATAAGAGTTTATAACGGAGGGTTTGGTCAAACATTTCTTATGCAGTATACTAAAACTAACATGTTTTTTTTGCAATCAATCTTTCAATGCGCCCCTCCCTCATTGTAGTCTACCCTCCTCTCATGGAGGTTTAAACACTTAATGAGGATGATGATGGCAAAAAATGGTGATACAGTATGCAAACGTTCTTTTGTCAAATTTCAACCATTTTTTCGGTTGTATTAGCCCTTTTAGGTGGATTAATCATCTTTTAAAATTACCTAGGTTTTTATTCATCATGATTACATTATGTTTTAAGTAGGTTTACAAGATATGATTAATAAAATTAACTTATATTCTTAGATATGTGATTTCGAATACTTTGACCCATTCTCACCCCCTCTAAGCTTCATCCCTACACAGAGAAAAATATGTAATTAAAATTCAGCGAGAAATCATGCACATAAAGGGAATGCTAGAGTTCGTGCATTTTTACATGAGATATATTGTAAAATTACATTACCATCGTGTAAATTTCCGCCAACCATCGCGTAAACCATCATGGACTCCAACCAGTTACGTGACTATTAGCGGAAATTTACACGATTGTAACGTAATTTTACATGATATCACATGTAAATGTGCACTAACTCTAGCATTCCCTTTATGTGCATGATTTCTCGCTGAATTTTACATGAATATTTTTTTCTGTGTAGGGATGAGATTGGGTCAATTTTCAATCATTTGTAGTTTAGTAGACAATTCATATAACGTGATACTTTCTTGCTAAACTATCATTACAGAGTATACATACCAAATAAAAAGTTATTCCGACTTCAATTACATTTGTTATTTAACAAACAATCTTTGAGTATCGTTTTTTGACCCATTCTCACCCCCAACGACGGTACTATCAAACTAATTTATTGAAAAAAGGCTGTTATATAACTATTTTAATTACTGCAGCTTAGTATAAGCAACAGTGCCATGGGGAGACTTGATCCCTCGAGGATTACACACACACAATATACATATGAAAAATAAAATTATATTTGGAAGCCTCTATTTACTCGGAATTCTAGTATATTCAATGATAAAACGTGTCAGATAACTATTATTTTATTACACATTATAAAAAGGGGGATCAAGTCTCCCCATTTTTAAAATACGGCATATCCTTAATAATTTAAGGAAATCTTATAATTTCAAATACACCATATTCATCAAAAATACAAGAAAACTTGAAAAGAAAATGAATAGGAAGCTTCTGGAGTTATTTTACCTTTCAATTAACCATGTGCTCGAAAGGGGATCAACCGTGACCCATTTTTAAAAATGCATTATAAGACATCACATGCCCTCATAAAAACACAGTTTTGAAAACTTTAACAATAATTTAAAGTCCTTCTGTTGTATATAAACTTGCAATAGATGTTCACCTGCCATTCTGTACGAAAAACGGGTCTAGTTTAGTGTTTTTCTTAAAGTTTCAGGCAAATTAAGAAAAAGGGATCAAGTCTACCCAGTCTCCCCTTAAGTAAGAATGTAAGGTTTCTGTTAGTTTTTTTTAGCTTTCTGCTTTTGGTTTTTGGCTAAAATTCCTTCACCCTGGCTTAAGCGTTAAGCCAGGTTTAACTGTATGGTTAAGCCTGGCTTACCGGTTAAGCCGAGGTGAAGAAATTGGTCCTTATTGGATTAATGTACCCCATACCCCATACTAATCATGTAATCATCCATCGTATCCCTTCTATCCTCATAAAGCAAATCGTCTCACTTAAGTAACTGATATTCATTATTTATGCCAATCATTCTTATCTTGCATTACACCCCGAGAACAAGCTAATCGGCTGCTAATGAAGAGCGGTTCAGCTCTCACCTATCTTGAGAAATCTCCTTCTTAAGCTGCCGTTTACTTTGCTAGTTACCATCCGCCATCTCTGTATTCACCTACAGTAAGTGGCTCGGCTCGTTTCGGGTTAATAATTTTCTTAATTGAATTAATTTGCAATGAACGGAGGCCGTTCGTTAGAGTTCAGTTTGAGTGTTGATCACGTCCCGTCCGAAGTCCGAGTCCAGGTGACTAGTTAGCTGAAAGCCTCAATTTGAGCGATACTCGCAAAGGCTCATTAATTTGGCAAATTAAAATTATTCAGCAGTGGTTCTGACGTTCGTCGTGTGAAGATTTGGGTCCCTCGCGGTTGAAATTGTTTAATCAAATCGAGGGAGGATAGCAACAATGGTGAACCTAGCACCAGAATAATACATTCTAGAGTTATTTAGGAAGAAATTTGGGAGTTACTCAAGCGTGAAATATATTTCAACCGGTTGGATGTATGTGCAGTTCTTAATCAAGCATTTTGTTGCACATATGATTAACATTTATTTCTTTTATCAGCGATACGAGAGTTCATTACTTAATTACGAAGCAAAACTGTGTCAGGCTTACATAATGTTAGATACTTACTAAACAACCCATTTTCACCCTTTTCAAAACGAAGAATTGAAGCGCAGTTTACTTTGGCTCCGTTACACTACTTAACCCTTCAGGACGCGCACTGTTGTAAACAGTAGAAAACCATCAAAAAACCACCTTACCCACCGCACCTTTCTGGCTTTGGCCACGTCCTGGATGCTGGGTTCGCCGTAGAGTATAGTGGTCATCGTTTCAAAATTAAGGATAGTAATTATAGTTCATTTAAATTCCCTCTAATTGACTTGAATATATTTATGTTTCGAAGGAAAGCAACCAAATTAACGGCATTAATTTGAAAAAGTAATGGGATGCATATGAAAAATAGATAAATTTACAAAAAAAAAACATAGAATAAATGAAATCGCTATAACTTTTTTCTTATATAAAATTTCAAATTAAGTCAAATGTTTTTCAAAGTTTATTATATTAGCCATAAGTGATCAAAATTTCATTGCATTCGGTTCATTGATTCCGGAGATATAACAGCTCAAAGTTAACTATCGGATAGTTATACCTTTTTCTAGAATCTTTCTAACTTCATGAAGAAAAGCCCGATCTTTTCCAAAATTTGACCACTGATACACAACTAGTTGATGAACTCACAGTAAAAATTTGAGAACATTTGATGCCCTTTTCAAAAAGTTACAGCTAGTTGAACAATTTTTGAAAAGTGAAAATTTTACCTGTCCCAGTTATTTTGAGTATCCCTTGTAATGTACCTTTGATAATTTTCTTTCGCGTTAGTTTGTGCCATAAATTTGATCGAAAAGTCAATGATTAAT
Source organism: Aedes albopictus (assembly GCF_035046485.1). Lineage (NCBI taxonomy): Eukaryota > Metazoa > Arthropoda > Insecta > Diptera > Culicidae > Aedes > Aedes albopictus. The sequence goes on from NC_085137.1 coordinate 295,179,443, forward strand.
GATCGACGAAACCACACGCATTTCTAAGTGCGATTGAGTTCATACGATGGAACCGATAAAAAATAGCTTCGATCTTTATCTTTATTAGCCGCAGCTACTTTTTTTCCAGATCGTCATGAATAGTGGCCGTTGTTGTTTACTAAATTGTCGAGGCCGGTATGTTTACTGTTGCATGTTTTATTGTTTTCACTTAGTGTGTTCATGCGCTCACATTGCAATATAGGTTTTCGATGCACTTTTTGTCGGCAAAACTGCAAGCTGACTGCTCCGGCTGTTGTCATGCAACAACGAGGCAACAGCCAGTCAACAGGTGTATGCAGGTAAGGTATGAATGGAAAATTATGGCTCCGCACATGAAGCTCAAAGCTGAGCACACGGGTCTCGAACGGAACACTGACTGTCTGAATCCGGCAGAGTGACCAAGTAGCGGTGGTTGCGGGGAAACCTGAAAGATCAATCAACTGATAGTGTAACTGACATGAAAAATAGTATTTTATACTGTTTGGAGCGCGAAATAAACACACATTGATATCACGCGGCGGCATGAAGTAGAAAGCAGCACAATATATAAAATCAAGGACAAGGCAATTGAAGACCATAAATTTGACTGTGCCGCTGTGTGTTGACTTTATTTGATACAATACTGAAATGTTGAGTTAACTATTTCTCGGAAGTGATATAGATCGGATTCTCCTGCTTATCTTGGTGCAACATTCTCATTGGAACAAAGCCTGCTACTCAGCTTAGTGTTGTGCGATCACTGCCACAGTTATTAACTGAGAGCTTCTTCTGTCAATAATAATTCTGCATGTGTTTGCATTGCGAAAAGTTTCTAGACCGAATGGGAATCGAACCACTAAGCCTTAGTGTGGTCATGCCGAACACCCACACCTTTTCAACTGTATCTATATGAACACTCCTTGGCGTCAGAACAAACGGGAGTGCGAATGGTGGCCTCACTTATACTATACTATCGAGTACTTTCACAAAATTTACTCAAAAAATCTACTGACTGTTATCTGGGGGAAGTTAATCACTTCTTGATGTCTAATCTGACTCCAAATAAGTATTTTTAAAACATTACTGAAGAAAGAGAGTTCATTAATGAGATTCTTACAAGAAACTTCAACATTTTGGAAAACATGTTCAAATGGCCCAATTTGAAAAAATTGAATCGGTGATGAAATTACATATATGTATACCAAACTAAACTTGATGAAGCTGAATCTGATTAGGTAAGGTTTTAAAAGTAGATAATAAAATAAGGTTCAGTTATTTACATAATGCCCCACATTAAACGTCTAAATGTAGACAATTTTTGTCAAAATTATCTGACTTTCGTGAAAAATATTATTTTTCAAACAAAAACGATAAGTTACCCTTAAGTTTTACTCAAAGTTAAGTTCAATATGGTTATATACTTTTTAATCCCCCCACAGTAAAACCGCTCAGCACTAAAATGTGCAAGAGTTACGCATCCACAAAATCTACTCCTGCGTCCACAAAATCGTAAAAGTTGCATTTTTTTGTATGACAATCTTGCTAGGTTTACTAACCAGACAACCAATTAATACGTATAATGAAGTTTATGTTCATGTTATACGTTCTTTTATGCGTTGAAGTTACATCGCATAAGATGCAGTAGAAGTGCCTTATGCGTACAAAAGTGGAGGCGCTATACGTACATTGACGGAACAATAATAACGCTATACGACTTGAAGCGATATCTTATACGATGCACCGTGAGCACTATTGCGACGTAATTCAGCATCTTATGCGAGTTAATAATATTCAAAAAAAAACAATTCTTGTCAGCTCCATATCGAACTAATGACCTTTGGATTGTTGAGCCACACTTCACACTTAACACCAAACGCTACTTATGAAATAAGCTGATTAATTACAGGTATGTTCCGTTTTTATCAACACGGTCCGCGATTTTCAGTTGACAAAAACGGAACAGTGATAAAAATAATTTTCTTTGACAAAATATTTTGCAAAATTTTTATACAAATTGGACGATTTTCTGTAGAACACATTCCAAAGGTAAAAATATGCAGTTTATAATGAAATTTAATTGATTTTGATGTCTTTTAGCACATCTTGGTTGCACAGTTCAAATTACAGTTTTCTGACTGTGACGTCGACAAGAGGTTTTCACCACCATCTTAACAGATTCCTATGAAAGTTTCAACTAAGATACTACTTGATAACTCATGGTCTAGAACTCGTAGCAGTGAGTCTATGCCGAATTAAGCATTCGCCTCCACTAGTCTCGGTCCTGGGCTAATCGCTTCCAGTCACCCTTAACGTTTGGAGCCCTTAGGTCCTCCTCAACTGCTAAAAGCCACTGTGTGCGCGGCCTACCACAAAGCCGACGGCCCCTACCTGGTTCTCTGCTGAATATGGTTTTAGCTTGTCGTTCCTTCGGCATACGAGCTACGTGCCCAGCCCACCGCAGCCTGCCGTGTTTTATCTGCTTCACTAGGATACTTTTAGGATTCACTACAGATTTTCCAATATGATTCTATCTTTCATCTTTGTTATTTCCTCATGATTACTAGATGAACCAGCCTTGAGCTGAAAATCTCGTTAATAAAGATAATATTGCAATAATAATTATCCCCGATTTCTTACTAAGTTTCCTGGGAATCTCCCAGAAGTTTAGTCTAGTAATCTTCTAGGAATTCTTACCTAAAATCCCCCAGAAGTTTCTTTAGGGATGATGTTCTGTATAGAAATCTCCGGGGAGTTATTTCTGAGGATCCTCCAGAAGTTCCTTGTGGGAATTTTTGAGAAATTCCTGCCAAGAATCCTGTATAAATTCGTTCAAGAAATTGTTCCTCGAGCGATACTTTCAGAATTAATGGGATTTCTGTAGGATTTTTTGGGAATCTTTTGTTTCTTCTTTGAATCCTTCAGGAGTTGCTGGAGAAATCCCCAGATCGTTTTCCAACTTGGAGATGAACCAGCCGCGGGCTGAAAATCTCCCTAATAAAGCTAATAATAATAATCGTTTTCCAAGATCCTAGACTCCTCCTTCTTTGAGAAACTTATTTCTGAAAGATTTAACTCCTAATTCACCTAAAGGAGCTGGATTATTTCCTGACGATTTTCAAGAAGTAATCCATTAAGGAATCTGGAGGAATACAAGAATCGCTAGTAGAAACTACTGAAGAAAATCAAAATTGCATTTTTGGAGCAAACAAAAAATGAAGTCTCGGATAAAATTCTATAGTTATCTCCTGTTAGGCTAGCAAATAGTGCTGTTTCGATCTGGAAAATTTGGACAGGGTATCAAGGATGACAAGAGAGATCTCAGGTAGAAGTTTGAGCCCCGTCGGAAAGAAATAGCGACCAGTAGAGAAGAATTCAGCAAAATTTCAAGAAAACGTGTACAAAATCATGTGAAATTTATTTCACATAAAAAAGTCTTGTAAAAAATATTGTAGTGTAAAAATTCAGGCTAGGACAGGCAAAGAAAGTCCTGCCCTAAACTGTTAAAGTTCTCGAAAAACATTTGAAGTGGCAGGCCAAGTTCCAGTTGGTACGTAGAGCTGTAAAGAATAAGAATAATAATAAGAAGAAGAAGAAAGGAGAAGAAGGATCTTCAGAAGGAAGTTCTTGGAGGAGTACTCAGATGGACATCCTGGAGCAATCCCTGGAAGGGTCATCAATTGTGCCCTAACACAATAGGCTAATGAAATATAAAAATGTTCGATTATCTATGGTGATTTTTTTACTATTGCCGGATAATCAAATCCGTCTTTTGATGGCTTCATATGCACATCCCATCTATTATTGATCTATCATAATTAGCAACTTTTGTTACACTTGTAAAATGATTGAACCATTTTACAAAGCGACAAAATTGTTGTTGATGGTATTGATATTCACGTGTTACCTCCTGCCACCTCCTGTCAGATTTTCATTAATGAAATTTGCTCGGTTTAATTTTTATATTAGACTATTGGTTGAATTTTTCTCATTTTCAAATAAGCAAGAATTACCATTATTTTGAGAGAAAGCATGAATTACCATTATTTATAGCTGATTTTGAAATGTGTTGAAAGCTACTGTGGCGTATACGTCTTCTATGTCATCATTAGTTGTTTTAAATTCATTCATTGCATTCATGCATTGCATCAAGATTAATGTTAAGCTTTAAATAACTCGTGTTCGAAGGAACAAATTTGACAAAAATTTTAGTGTTGACAAAAACGGAATGAAATGTTGACGAAATCGGATAGTGACAAAAACGGATAGTGATAAAAACGGATAGTGACAAAAACGGAACATACCTGTATCATGATATTCAAACTCACCTTAGTGTTTGTTGGAATGCTCTTGGTTCACCTGCACTGTGCATGTTTGGCAGACTATCTGGAGCTAAAAACGACGAGGCACCATTTCCCGCACAGTTTTCACTACACCTCTCTGGCAAGCACCTCCCATTGTTGAATATCAAGCCAACAAAACAAATATTGATGACTTTGTAACCACAATTACGGCTGTTCACCTTCTTGTAGCATTTTGACACTGCATCCACAGTGCAACAGCAACTCTTTCATTGTTATCACATATAATATCGCATTATGTCGACATAAACACTTCTAGCTTATGCGAGTTTGTATGCACACTTTAACGAGTTTATTTGTACTTTTATGCGATTTCATCCAAACGCCAATGCGAGTATAACAGACACAATAAGAAAAGTATCAAGCAAAATCGTATAATCATCGCTGTACGCAATTATGCGAATTAATTTGACGCTTTGCGGGTTTACTCGCACGCTTTTGCGAATAATTAAAGTTCATCATAATAAAATATCAGAATGCCATCTACTACGATGTGCTCATACCAAATAAAAGTTGATTTGTATTCTTATATGACTTTACCTGATACGTCGTAATAAGTTCAAAAAATATCATCATATGCGCTGAATATTGTCCATCCGCTGTACATGTATGCGATACTGACTTAAAATAGTACTTTATACGATGTACAGCGTGCATTCTTATGCGACTCCTGGTTGTCTGGGTAGTGACCTTGGCGAACCAAAAATATAGCCATTTCGAATCTAGAATAGTGTAGAGCAGATTTTGTGAATGTATAACTCTTACACATTTTATGAGTGGTATGGAAATTATGCATTTATGAGTAGGTCTTACACATTTCAGTGCTGAGCAGTTTTAGCGTGCTTGCCTGACGTAAAAAACAATAATACATGGAAATAGCCACTTTTCAGATGAATTTATTTCAATTCCAACTGATGGGGCCTTGCTAATACGTAGGTTATGCAATTTGAACCTCTCCTGACCCAGAATACCCACCGGAATAAAACTGTCCACGTGGCTCCAATTATTTGGGATCCCATCATGATTGAAACTACAACTAACAATAAAGTGAACCTCAAAATTTCATTGAGAAACATATTGTTTTGCGCCTTTGGCAGTGGTTTGAATTTTCACGGGTAAATAAATATACTTGACATGTTGCTTTTGCTCTTGGCGTTAAGCGCCAAATAACTTTTTAGATTTGAGAAGATTACAAGAAGTATAATCGATTCCTTTGAATTTAATAGTCTCTTGTTCCAAACGAGTTACTTTTAATTAAGTGTATCTTCATGGTGAACTCCAAACAAAACTAACAATGTTTTGCAACAATGTAATATGATGATTCGTGACACTTCCCATTGGAGCGGCAGCCTTCCGAAGAACTGCAGCGTGGTGCATGTATGGTTGATGTTGAAGTGATTTCAAGCTACCTGAACGCACACCCACCGTCTTGAAAGAAATAGTTCGTGTCGAACATGGGCAGCTCAGTCAACCCTGCCCGGCTGAGCGATCTGCTTCGTTATTATCATCAGGGCCAGTCAAACTCACGCATCCGTTTGCTTCCTACGCCTTCGAGGTGGGTTTCTGGTGCAGTTTAATGTTCGACTAATTGCATCAATATTGAAATTTGCATGCGTGAGGCGGTTCCTCTCTGCTGGCCACTAAGTTTCAGCGCGTTGCTATGGTTGTTAAGCCCTTAGCAAGAACCCAAGAATAGTCTTTGGACCGTACAGATAGTTTGCGCGGAGGTTTTACCATGGAAGAACAGCAGTTTTCCATCTCAAGGCATCCAATTTATATTCAGTTTCGCGGAACGCATCCGTCTGATGTACATACGCATAATAATATGAGCAACATATGTTCGAAAATAGTTGCATGGTGCGAAACCATAATGTTTCTTACAACCGACCAGTAATGGATCAATCAACTTTGCGTAGACACCGCTGTCTGCTAAAGTGAGCTGGACGGTAACACGTGTTGCTGCTAACTTATGCGTATTGATAGTACGTATATGTTCTAATGGGTATTACAAGTGTATGTGAACTAAATCAATTTCAAAGAAATGATGTTATATCAATAATAGCGCCACAAACTAAAATAACTAAATGCAAAAAAGTGACACCAAAATTTACATGCAAACCTATTCATAGACTCAACAAGTGTGTTCAGCCATGAATATATTCATGTCGGCGTTGAAATGAAGTAGTAAGCTATAAAATTGTGACTGCATGCTGCATTGTTTGCATAGTGGTTGTCGTCACTGGTGCAAACATCGAACCCACATGTCCACAGTAGGTCTGGATCAATGTTCTTGGAACCTAACTGTGAACTGCAAAGCATTATAATAAAACAGCAATACCACATGCAACCAGTAAAAATGCATTCAAAAAGCGCAACCGAATTGTGCATGCGATTTATGTGAATGCATTTTCATTTTCATTGCCAAGATCCGCCGACACTTACCGCCGCCGCGACTGAACCCAGGAAAGCAGAGAGAATTGTTATTCTTGGCACATTAAGGCAAATGCAATGAAACTGATGAATAATCATCGCTTAAGTATGCTAATTGAAACAAACAAACGCCGAATTGGAGGGAAATTACATAGGAAACGTTTTTATCATGCATCTCGTGTGTAAATACCGGCCAATATGATGAGGAAGCAAGATGTCAAAGTACACGGTACCAGTATTTTATGCACTGTTCGGATAAATTCGGAGCACGAGGAAAGAGGTCGACTTCAATGGTCTTTAGCAGGTAACACCATGCCAGCGAGTATTTTGGTCGTAATGCTATTTAACAAAGAATGGACATTTCGATTGCACTGAGCGTCTGTTGTTACAAAGATTTTTTTCAGAAATTCTTCCTTAGATTCGTCCAAGAGTTGTAGTTTTTCCAAATTTTTTTCCAGGAGATTCTAGGAAAGAATTCCTAGAGGAGCTCCAAAGCGAATTCCTGAAGGATTCACTGTAGGAAGTCCTGAAAGGAATCGCAGAATAGACTCTTGCAAGAAATTCTTGGTGGTACCTCGAATCAGTGATCCAAAATGTACTATCAAAAACTGTAGTTTGCATGATAATCGTGGATGTATGGTCTTGACTATCATGCAACAAAAACATTCACGTATGACCAGATGAAATATTCATGGGTGACTGTGACATTTTTTTAATCACGACAAAAAATGTAGTGGATTTTCAAATTGAGTGAACTAATGAAATACCAGTGGTTCCGAAAACTGCGAACGGGACATGCGTATAATTTAGGAACCGGAAGTGTGAAGAAGCGGAGACAAAGATTTTCGGATTGTGCGTTCCGAGGGTCATAACCACCAATGGAGCAGGGGAACAAAAGTCAGTGGCTCCCAACTGAATAGTTACGGCCCACGTCCAACAAATCAAAAAGTCTCATGTCATACGGATATTTTCAGACCTGGCTAATTGAGCTTATGTTGAAACCCGATATCTTAGGCCATTTTGGAATTAAATATGGCGCTTGGGGTTTCTGGGACAATACAGGGACACTACTGAGGGTTTCCGCCATCGTCAAAAACGCCTTTGTAACGACTTTGAAATCAAATCCGCTGAAAATGCTCTGAAGCTCCTTAGAATGTCTCCAAAATCCCCCTAAAATCCCCAGCAACCCCATGTAACGCACCTCAGACCCTCCGAAACCCCAGAAAACGCCATGTAACGCCTCCGTAACGTTTCTGAAATCTGCCGAAAATGCTCTGAAGCTTCTTGGAATGGCTCCAAAATCCCCCTAATACCCCCAGAAACCCCATGTAACGCACATCAGACCCTCCGATACCCCAGAAAACGCCATGTAACGCCTCCGTAACGTTTCTGAAATCTGCCGAAAATGCTCTGAAGCTCTTTGGAATGCCTCCAAAATCCCCCTAAAACCCCCAGAAACCCCATGTAACGCACCTCAGACCCTCCGAAACCCCAGAAAACGCCATGTAACGCCTCCGTAACGTTTCTGAAATCCGCCGAAAATGCTCTGAAGCTCTTTGGAATGCCTCCAAAATCCCCCTAATATCCCCAGAAACCCCATGTAACGCACCTCAGACCATCCGAAACCCCAGAAAACGCCATGTAACGCCTCCGTAACGTTTCTGAAATCCGCCGAAAGTGCTCTGAAGCTCTTTGGAATGCCTCCAAAATCCCCCTAATACCCCCAGAAACCCCATGTAACGCATCTCAGACCCTCCGAAACCCCAGAAAACGCCATGTAACGCCTCCGTAACGTTACTGAAACCCGCTGAAAATGCTCTGAAGCTTCTTGGAATGCCTCCAAAATCCCCCTAATACCCCCAGAAACCCCATGTAACGCACCTCAGACCCTCCGAAACCCCAGAAAACGCCATGTAACGCCTCCGTAACGTTTCTGAAATCCGCCGAAAATGCTCTGAAGCTCTTTGGAATGCTTCCAAAATCCCCCTAATACCCCCAGAAACCCCATGTAACGCATCTCAGACCCTCCGAAACCCCAGAAAACGCCATGTAACGCCTCCGTAACGTTACTGAAACCCGCTGAAAATGCTCTGAAGCTTCTTGGAATGCCTCCAAAATCCCCCTAATACCCCCAGAAACCCCATGTAACGCACCTCAGACCCTCCGAAACCCCAGAAAACGCCATGTAACGCCTCCGTAACGTTTCTGAAATCCGCCGAAAATGCTCTGAAGCTCTTTGGAATGCCTCCAAAATCCCCCTAAAACCCCCAGAAACCCCATGTAACGCACCTCAGACCCTCCGAAACCCCAGAAAACGCCATGTAACGCCTCCGTAACGTTTCTGAAATCCGCCGAAAATGCTCTGAAGCTCTTTGGAATGCCTCCAAAATCCCCCTAATACCCCCAGAAACCCCATGTAACGCACCTCAGACCCTCCGAAACCCCAGAAAACGCCATGTAACGCCTCCGTAACGTTTCTGAAATCCGCCGAAAATGCTCTGAAGCTCTTTGGAATGCCTCCAAAATCCCCCTAAAACCCCCAGAAACCCCATGTAACGCACTTCAGACCCTCCGAAACCCCAGAAAACGCCATGTAACGCCTCTGTAACGTTTCTGAAATCCGCTGAGAATGCTCTGAAGCTTCTTGGAATGCCTCTGAAATCCCCCTTAAACCCCCTCAAACCCCAAGTAACGCCCTTGACACCCTCTAGCACGAGTTATCCGCATTTTTCGGAACCACTGGAACTCCAACTCTACATTTCAAAACTGTCATTTCGTACTCCCATCATCTTGATTTGTGTTACAATCATGGTGCCAAATGCTACATTCATGGTAGATGACATTGATGCATCGACGGCAGCATGAATGTAGTGTGTGACGGTAGTATGCAACATTAGTCATGACGGTAAAGGCGTTGCGACGATAATGAAAAAAATGTACTATACGGTTCACTGCCTCGAATGGCATTTGTGAGGGCAGCATTCTGTTTCTAACAGTAATCCTGTTCGGACGCTTGGTTTCTCCTTCGTTAGTTTGAAAGTGTTTTTTCGCGGTGACTCCGGGACCTCGAGACGTCTCCCCAGCGCGTGGTCGCCTCTTTGTGGACCAAGTGAAATCGTAGCAATCGCTCTGTAATGGGTCGTATTCGATTCCCGACGCCACAGAGCAACCATCCAGTTTCAAGCGCCCTGAGGCCCATGTATTGATGGGTTCGATGTGTAGGATCCCAAGTGTGATGGCTGTCTCCCTTGGCGTCGGAATTTAAGGCTTAGCTCCTAGACCCAGCCGACGTTAAAACACAGTTGGTGGTCTAGTTGCTATTGCTTCTGATTCGTATGCAGAAGGTCATGGGTTCATTCCCTGGCCTGTCCCTTCCATCCTACTTTGTATCATTCTATCTACTTTCTCTCTTTCTCTTTGCTCTCTATAACTAATACAACTCAGGCGGACAAAAAAAATCTGACTATACATGTCAATGGTTGCTCTTCCGTGATAGATCTGAACTGGTTCCAATTGCACTGAGATCCAACTGAATAAGGTGCTGGGACACTTCACTTATTCTCGAAGTGCAACTTAAGCAGCTGGGTAGGGAAAGAAATGTTAGAGTGTACTAGTTGTTGCTACTATCAGAACGTCGGCTCGGGTGGCACGTTCTCCTCGACTTGGGAGATTTGTGCCTCGCCTTATGAGAGTAGCCTTTTTCATCATCTACCCCGAAAAATAGGAGGAATAGGCGAAAGGATAATTAAAGGATGGAAACAGATGAGTGATTTAAAAATAAAAATAAATCTCAAAATATCCACAAAGGGTGCATATTGTCATTAATCACTAATATCTAATTGAAGAAGCCAATCTGTGTTTATATGTAAGTCCTCTCCCTAAAATTAACCCTAAAAGGGATACCTTCATGGCCTCAGTTTCGTCACCTCGCTGAGTGTGTTCCATCAAAGACGATCTTTGAAAGGCGCCTGTGGTCCAATAGACCCCAGGTATCCATTTTAGGGTTAAACAGCAATTAGAACCCTGTAGCCTTCTGACGGAATGCTTGCATTAGAGCATGGCAGTTGAGAAGGCGTTCCCGAGCAGAAGGGCATACCTTACAAATACCATGCGAAGAGCAACATGTGCTCTAATACCTAAAATTGTTATTGCTGCGTTATTATACGAAATGTTATCAGAACATCACAATAACAGTTGGAGGTATTTGAGCAGAGTTTGGTATTGTTGTAGTATTTGTTGGTTCACAGTGATAACCGAAGAACAAGATTTGCTGTTACATCATGAAGTCATCGGACAAATGAAACATTTAATAACAAGAAATGTTATTAGTTTGTTATTTAATAACTTTTGAATAACAAATACAGCACTTGAAATCTTAAGTATGCATTCATTATTGAAATAACAATACATGTTATTTTCTGGGTGTTATTTATACAAAATTTTGGCATTCGTTTTTGTTATTTTGCCTCTTATTACAGCCTAATGAAGGGCATATCAAGGTATGGTAGTATTTAAGATCAATACCTTGATATGTTATTCACTTGTTATTTTCTTCTGCTCGGGTTAGGTTACAAATTTGAGAATTCAAAATCGGTCGCTATAACCATGCATAACCATGCTGTAGATATACCATAATTGTAATATAAGTGTGCCATAAAGGTTACCATAAAGGTTCTATATTGAAATAATTTTATTCCAAAGTGGTTATCTTCTTTTTTTTTTGAAAGAAAAAAAACACACACAGAATTTGATTCAATTGTATGTTTGTTTAATTCTTAAGCCAACTCACTTTTGTTGATATCACAACTATATGCGATTATCGCTCATTCAGTAGTTTAGAATAAATTTTGACAGAAATTTGGCCAAGCCCATAGAAAAGTTTACAACCTTGATTCTCAACTGCAGTTACAGATTATTCGTCGATGCCCAGTATAATGGAGCGCATCCCATTTTCCGGAGGCAAGATTTTACTCACTTTCCAATAGTTGGTATTTATATTCCCATTCAACCGTTCTATCATCCTCATAATTTTATCTGCCCCGTCTTTTTCCAGTCTTGGAAAACGCGGGACAGATAAAATTATTCGACGCAGCGGTGTGATGTGAGCATACACGCAGAAAAATGAGGCTTGTTTAAAACAATAAAACGTATGGTTGATTTTCAAACTGAGCATTTACTTATTCCAAAGTTATATTTCTTTGTTCTTACTCAGAGTTTATCGATAAAAACAACCAAATCCCATCGTTCCAAATCAGTTTGTCGCTATAGTAAACTGAAAAATCGGTTGATATGAACTAGAATTTAATTGTATTTACAATTTATTTCTCTGTGTGTAGGGCAAAACAGAAAAATCCGTAATTGCACCAGTGTTTTTCATTTCACCCAAAGTGGTTTTTAACCAAGAAAGGCTATTCTCATCGCATGCACTGAACCAACCAAGGCCTTGAGTATGCCCTGAGTTGTAGAAAGTTGGGTAAAAATCCCCAGACAATTGCTGTTGTCTATCGAAAGTGTAGCTACACAGGGTGCGGGAATATGTTTCGTCCACATCACCGTTTTCCCGTTTGATTGAGATTTTAAGCTGGTTACGAAGGAGTATACGTTGTCTCTTATCATCTCCATTGTACGGGGATGTCGCTGGACGTTTGATCCTATCAGCGCACGAAGGCTCGCCAACCTTGATTTCGGCACCATTGACAATGGCGTCACCCTCCGGTGATGCAAGAAGTTGACGGTCGTATTCCATGTCGTGGTCCAATTTGAAGGTTTGGTAAATTGTACATCAATGGTATTTAATTGAGTTATGACATATCACTTACCGGATTTATCTTTGAATTCCTGTTCTCCATAATGACGAGTAGGAGAAAGAAAGGTGCACAGGCAGGAAATATGCAAATAAGGCGCTGTCCATAAACTACGTAGACTCATTTTGGGTCATCTCAGACCCCCCCTCCCCCTCCGTAGACTTTTGTTCATACAAAAATTTCGAAATTTGTATGGAGCGTAGACTTTGGCCAGACCCCCCCGTCCCCCCCTAAGAGTCTACGTAGTTTATGGACAGGCCCTAAGCTATTCACGCAGGCAATGGCAGACCAGATGTTTATCGGATCGGACCACAAACAATAGGATTGAAATTGATTTTCTTTACGCAGTTTAAGCTACCAGAGTATCTGAATATTAGGTTGATTTATATAAATGTGTGTTCACCGAGAATACAAAACGTAGTATAATATATGCATATCTATGTCGGGGCCCGTGGCGCAGTGGTCCACACGTTCGCTTCATAAGCGGATGGTCATGGGTTCGAACCCAGCCCCGGCACTTGCAATTTTTCGTCAGCTGCTCTTCCCCCCGAGAGCAGCTGGCACCTGACCCTCTTCGGGGCATATAGCTCTAACGGACCCGGAATTTGGATATCGGCGAACCACAACTCATAATGGACCCCCAATCGGACTGGAAAAGGAACAGCAGCCACACATCAGCATCATCGTGCTCATCATTCTACCATGGACAGGGTAGGAGAATGAAAGAAGCACAAAGGCAAACCAGTTCAATACAGTAGAATAGAATAGAATACATTTAGGTGCTGTACAAAGTGGAAGTGCAGCGTCCAATTGGAATCGCTCACGTATCCTAGTGGACAAAAGAGCTGTAAATTAGGTTAAATGATTAAGAATAAAAAAAATATGCATATCTAAGGCATCGGGGGTCTATAGTTAGCCTAGTGGTTAAGGCTATGCATCGCCAATCCGGAGACGGCGGGTTCGATTCCCGTTCCAGTCGGGAAAATTTTCTTGACTCCCTGGGCATAGTGTATCATTGTACTTGCCACACAATGTACAAATTCATGCAATGGTAGGCAAAGAAAGCCCTTCAATTAATAACTGTGGAAGTGCTCTAAGAACACTAAGTTGCAGAGAGGCAGGCCAAGTTCCAATGCGAACGTCGAGCCATAAAGAAGAGGAAGAAGATCTAAGGCTAAGGCATCGACTATTACAATAGTCAGTTATGTAGTGGTTTCACACTGATAAACCCGAGTAGAGAAATAACAAATAGAACCACCGGTTAAAAACAGCAGAAATTAATTGCACACAACCAACTTCACACCGAAATGCAGATTATGTAGTTTGTATAAAAAACGAGAAGATAGCATTAAATTATGCCGCTCATTCGAATAGTCATTCAAACTGTATTAATCCACAAAGTGCGGAGCCTAATCTCTATGTACAACACCGCTTCACTGCTTTAATTTTACATTTTATTTTTTTATTATTCGGGTAGGCACATTTGTGCATACAAATTAACAGCGTATAGAAGATCAATAACAACAGTGTGTTTTGAAAATGAGATAACACTGATGTGACACTAATGTGACAAAAAAATATCATCTGGTGATGCAAACAATAGGCATGCATTTCGAGCAGTTTAGTATGTCATCAGGTTAAGCCATCGATGTAATCGAGTTCTTACGTTACGGAACACAAAATGCTTCGGAAACGGTGAACAATTTAACGAAAGTATTCGCTAAATTCCAATAATACTGCAGTCACACTAATTGGCGGATACCATAAAAATATGAATCACGCATGTTTGATATATAATATTTAGCACCATGAGCATCGTCAAAATTGATTGAGCACTTGCTCCACCACCATCTCACGGGTATGATACACTACTCCTCTCGGACAACAAAAAAAGATCAAATCTGACTACACATGTCAATGGTTGCTCCTCCGTGATTGATCTGAACTGGTTCCAACTGCACTGAGATCCAGCTTAAAAAGGTGCTGGGACAATTCACTTATTCTCGAAATGCAACTTAAGCAGTTCATACATTACTTATAGTCAGCTGGGAAGGGAAAGGAATGTTAGAGTGTACTAGTTGTTGCTACTAACTAGAGACCGAGAGCACTCTGCGTCCCCACAACCCGCATGGACTGGGGTATTTGTTAGACAGAAAGGCTAGGAGATCTGAAAGTCACCGTTGGGCCGGTGATGCGATCCACGAATAAGGGTTGGGTTTATAGTGTTCGTAAGGTGATAGATTGTATGGTGAATATGTACTATGAAGGTCAAGTGACACAGTTCGCTTTGGTTGCGTGGTTGTGGGCGATATATACACTGTGTTGTGGAAGTTGGAAGGAAGGGAAACGACTTTTTCAATTTGTTTCTGGTTCTAGCGATGGCTATGAACATACGAATAGTGCAGCGTGATTACTTCAAAAAGTTTGTTTTCCCGTATTTCAATAACTTTTGCTCAATTCCTAGAGCACTGATGTAAAAGAAACTCACAAAACATTAGAGAATATGTTGCCGTTTTGAAATATCTAACTTATTACTTATATTAGGGTGGTGGTGGTAAACAACCGCAAGTCTGAACAGCAGGCAGTGGTCACTACAGGTGGATGCACGATCAACTCTAAGCGCTCACTGAAGCAATTGGGGGTCATGATCGACGATAAGCTGAAATTCGGAAGCCACGTAGAATATGCCTGCAAAAGGGCAAGCATGGCGATAATGGCATTGTCAAAGATAATGTCAAACAGCTCGGCAATAGTCTCGAGTAAGCGTAAGCTGCTCGCGGCAGTAGCGGTCTCCATACTACGGTATGGCGCCGCTGCATGGTCGAAGGCGCTAGTGGTTAACCGAAACGTGAAGCGACTTGAGAGTACCCACAGGCTGATGTGCCTAAGGGTAGTGAGCGCATACCGCACGGTCTCAAAGGACGCGGTATGTGTGCTAGCGGGCATGATGCCCATAGCTTTAGTGGTGGCAGAGGATGAAGAATGCTTCGAGCGACGCGGCATAAGAGGCGCGAGGCGTATCGCCAGAACCTCGTCTATGCTGAAGTGGCAGAGCGAATGGGATTCCTCCAGCAAGGGTAGATGGACACACAGGCTCATACCGAGCGTGTCCAAGTGGACGAGCAGGCCCCACGGCGAGGTGAATTTTCACTTGACTCAATTTCTGTCAGGCCATGGGTGCTTTAGGTGGTATCTGCACAGATTCGGACACGCAGGCTCCCCCGCATGTCCGGAGTGTGCAGACTGCGACGAGACCGCGGAGCATGTGCTCTTTGAATGTCCACGTTTCGTGGAGCAAAGGTCGAGTATGCAGGAGGTATGCGGTAGAGATATCACGCCTGACAACATTGTTGAAAGGATGTGTATGGGGGCGGACAAGTGGGACTCCGTTACTTCCACGGTTTCTCGAATCGTACTTGAACTACAGAGTAAATGGCGAGCCGAACAACAGCTAGTTGAGTTGGCCCCCCTTCCCCATCCAGGAGCTTGAGTTCAACGGGTAGTGTAAGTACTAACCAGGACCCGAGCCTCCAGGGGAGAGTGAACAACTTAAGGCGGTAGCTGGTGGAACGCTTACTATTAGAGTTTAGTCATGTACGGTCCCCCCCTTCTCGAAGTCATCCCTAACGGGCGTACCGCGAAGGTAAGGAAGAGAGAGAATGAGTTTTTAGTGGGTCGATCCCCACATCACCCGAGGAACCACCTCTTGGGTATCTGTTGCAGATTTTCTCATTCTATAAAAAAAGGGTGTTCCATAACAAATTCATGTTTTATGAATTATAAATGTGATAAGTAATTACAATTTTTCATTTAATTTGATTGACATACGCTGTTGGGAAAACTTACAAGTATGTCTTTCAAATTGTGCTGCAACTGTGCTACCACATGCGTTGTGGCAAGTACGCCGGAAACCTTCGGCCGGATCCTACACCACGATGGACGACGGTGGCGCCGAACCTGATTGCGCCAACTGCAACGAGAAGCACGAAGCCTTCAACCGAGGATGCCCAAAACGGGCTGATTTTATTGAAATCCGGAAGAAAGCCACAACGAAGAACCGGCGTGGACGTGAACGTCGCCCTCCTCCACCCGCGATTTGGGACGGAACCCGTCAGCTCAGTGCTACATGCCCTTATGTTATTTTTGTTTGAGCTCATACGGGTGTTGCTCAGTATGACCATGCTGAGGGTGACGGGTTCGATTCCCGGTCGGTCCAGGATCTTTTCGTAAAGGAAATTTCCTTGACTTCCTTGGGCATACAGTATCTTCGTGCCTGCCACACGATATACACATGCAAAAATGGTCATTGGCAGAGGAAGCTCTCAGTTAATAACTGTGGAAGTGCTCATTGAACACTAAGCCACAGACAAACAGACGTAACAGTTTGAACGATTTTCATGGAAATCCATCGCCCAGTTCACACTACCATCACCTGGTGGAAAAGTTACACGAATCACTGTGTTGTGCCATATCGTCAACAGAATGCGCAAGTGTGAAACGTCAAACGCATAGAAAAACGATGGGTGCGCCTCTGGTCGTGAAATCCACAACTATAAAAATTTAAAATGATTGTTAAAAGCGTGGTCGATGGAAATTTCGCAAGTGTTACGTCTGTTTGACTGTGACTAAGCTGAGAAGCAGGCTTTGTCCCAGTGAGGACGTTACGCCAAGAAGAGGAGAGGAGGAGGGTGTTGCTACAGTGTTGCCAAAAATATTCACGGGTATTACAGGCGTATTCCGAGATAGCACCATACTTTATTTGCTAAAGTTGTTGCACTATTTATTATTATTATCTTTATTAACGAGATTTTCAGCCCAGGGGTTGTAGTACTAGAATAGAT
The DNA here is from genome assembly GCF_035046485.1 of Aedes albopictus. Taxonomy (NCBI): domain Eukaryota; kingdom Metazoa; phylum Arthropoda; class Insecta; order Diptera; family Culicidae; genus Aedes; species Aedes albopictus. The sequence continues at coordinate 295,196,876 of NC_085137.1, forward strand.
CTACCAAACAATGCCAACTATCATCCAATTGCCAAAAAACACAGCAGGCGGACAGAAAATATAGTTTTACCGTTTTACCTTCCAAGTTGCTGCAAGAGTGAGAGTGAATTAACAGTTTAACTTGGTTTTGAAAATTAGGGTGAAAAATAGTAAAACAAAAAATGATATCTAAATAAGCCAACTACATATTTTTAATTCTAAATCCACTTTCTTTCTTAGATGTAAATGTATAATTCAAAACAAACTAACAAATAATATATCTAACGAAAACCAATAATCCCAAAATAAGTTAAAGTAGTAAAAGTTGAAAATATCATTTCTACCTCATGCTACCTCATGGTCTTAAGGCTAAACTGGAAGCATTTTCTCATTTTTTCGGTTTTTGATTTTTTATTAAATAACAAAGCAATATTTTCAAAATCGGTTTTCGTGCACATGCAGAGTATGGATAAAGGTATCTTCTGAATTGTTTTGAGATGGAAAATGTTTTCCATTTTTGCAGAAACCATTTTTTTGTGAAATTTTGTTCATAAATGGTTTCTGTAAAAACGAAAAACATTTTCCACTGCAAAAAAAAAATCAGAAGATACCTTGATCCATACTCTACATGTGCACGAAAGAAAATTGATTTTGAAAATATTGTTTCATTATTTTATAAAAAATCAAAAACCAAAAAGTGAGGAAATGCTTCCAGTTTCGCCTTAAGTCAAACTTCTTCTTTCGTTGCTTCCGGTTGACATCAAATTTCAATAGTCTATTTTATGGGGCTAGTTAAATGACAGAAGACCGAACACTAATATTTACTTTTCTGACGTCACATGATGGAATGATGTCAAACGACATAAGTGTCATTTGACATCAGCTGATTCCGGTGGCCGTCGTCGCGGTCGTCACAAAACAAAGCTGGTTCTCGAAATTGTTGTGATGAAAGCTAAGTAAAAGTGGTAAAATTGTTGTTCGTCATCTAAATCTTGTGTTTATTCTGGACAAACGTTAGCCATGTCGTCGTCTAAAGGAGCTGGAAAGCAAGCTGCTGCTAGACTGCTGAAACGCCCAGCAGCTGGAAGCACTGAAAATGGTAAATTTTAAAATCATTGCGTCCCAATTCGTTTGATATATCTACTTTTTCCTTTCAGATTTACCTCTGCTCAGTAGTTATGCTTCTATGCTGCCAGCTGATCAACTTTCACGATACCGAGAGAAAATTTCTTCGATAGGAAATCACGACCCGTACCTTCTCAGCATGTCAGAGGAAACTTTACCGTCTGCGTATACTGGATCGAATGGTCAAGCTAGTCGAAGGATTAACCGTTGGGAATAAAGATGTCGTTCGAGCAAAGGTATTAAGAATCGTCATACTCTTCAATAAATACTGAGCAATAATTGAAATTGTTTTATTTTTTTTTAATTATAAGTTATGCACTCAATGAGTGTTAACAGCCCTTACTTGGATTATTGTGAAGGGCAGTACAATTTTGAGCGCTCATTGTGACTGCATCGCCGGAATTGGTGAAGTGTGCACACACGTTGGTGTGGTCATGTACCGTTTGACCAATTTATATCAACAACAACTCCTTAGTCAGTGCACACAAAACGAGAATCTTTCCGTTACGGATAGAGCGCAACAGTGGAGACAACCAAACAAACCGATAACCGAGAATTTGCAGCAGCAAATTGAAGTACACATAAATAAAAACAAAAAAAAAAAGCAAATTGAAGATATTGATTACGGCTAAGAAGTATCCAGTTTTGATGAAGCTCTGGGCAACATTCCACGTTTGCAGGCCGAAGAATTGCGAAATATGTTTGTTAATCTTTTTCGTGATGGATCGCAGTGTCATTGGCGTATCTAGGATTTTTTCCTAGGGGGTGCCTAGGGGGTGCCAGTTTCAGAAGATGCCAGTTTGCTTTTTTTTTGTAAAAGGAAATACCGATCTACCCTCAATTTCCTTGTATAATGATAAACTGCGGTACGGGAAGAACTAACCTGTAAATTTAATCCCAATCGTGAATAGATGTGCGCTACTGCGTCAAAACTTGTTGGTGACATCAACGCATAATTTTTGAGCTAAATTACAAACTTTTTGTAAAAGACACCAATTTCAAATCAATCCTGAGTCGCGTTGTTAAGTTTCACAAACATGTATCTGGTAAATGAAATGCTGTATGAAGCTAAAATTTTCACTTTTTAAAACATTGATTAGAAATCAATTTCTGCTTCTAACAGCATTCTGTTTGCAATAGATACACATGTTTTGGGCGAGGTTTTGGGAAGTTCCAAAACTCGATCAGATGATCGAGTTTATTTTTTGTTTTCGGCAAAACATTCTCTCGGAAATTCCTCAGGGAATATTCCCGGCAATTTATTTGGAAATTGTTTTACCACTTGTATACCAATTTAGATACATTCTGGAATTTTCTCAGTAAATTTTTCAGAATCGGAAAATTTCTTATGCATTTTATTTGGACTCCCTTCGGCAATTTCTTTGAGACTTTCTTCGGCAATATGTTTAATTTTATTTTTAGAAAATACCGACACACCCTGTGATAATTTCATTGGTAATTAGTAAATACCATGGAAACTTTTTTAGCAATCCCATGAGAAGTTTGTTTGGCATTTTTTTTTCAATTTCATCAACAAATCATTTTATGCTCAAACTGTGCTATTCAGTTTTACGTCGGCATTTTCTTCAAGATTTCTTCAGTAATTATTTAAGGAATTCCTACAGCAGATTTTTTCAGAATACATTCGGCAATTCTAATGTTACTTGTTTCGAAAATTTCTTTGGAATTTCATTAACAATTCCTTTGAAAAATTATCCGGCAAACCTCTTCGATTACTGCTCAGAGCCGTTGCGTACGGTTGGCCAGGTTGTTCCTGCCAAGGGCGCCAGCCTCAAAGTGGCGCCGAAAGAACCTAAAGCTTAAAGGAAACAGGAGTATGCTATTGTTTTATTGAATGTTATCAACATAAAAAAAGACGCGAACACCGTCTTTAGCCAGAGGCTGTACAGACTGAATGAAACTTAACACTAGACAAAGGGCACACGGAGCATGCACCAGTGGATACGGAGAAGAAACTATTCTCAAGAAAAGCTTCATCGCCCGGAGCGGGAATCAAACCCTCACCCCATAGCATGATGAGATTAGAAACTTGGTGAACCTAACCGCACGGCTACGAGGCTCCGAGAAAAGATTTCATCATTACAATATTAGAGAATGATCATATGTTTATGTGCTTCCGTATTCTTCAAAAAGTCAGATCTCTAGATTATTTTGAATTTTTATGTTACATGGGAACTTAGATACTTTTTCCGCCATACTAATTCCGCCATAAATTCCTATGGAAAACCTTGCAGAGATTCCGTTAGAAATCCGAAGAATCCCTTTAGAAATTCTTCCAGGGATTTTTTCTAGAAAATCTTCCATGGCTTTCTTTAGAAATTCGACTAAAGTTTTCTTCTGAACGTCATCTATAGATTTCTTTAAAAATAAGAAATCTATCACATCGCTTAGAAACTCTTCCGTTCCGAAATTGTTTCATGCTTACTAACGATTGCTCCATATATTTCTGCTAAAATTCCGAGAACAGGTTTCTTCATGAATTTCCTTATAAACTCTTCCAGCAAACCGTAAATTTTGAATTCATTCAGAAATTTTGTCCAGATATTCCGTTAGAAAATCTGCCTTTGATTCCATCCAAAATATCTTCAATGGTTTTTATGAAAGTCTTTTATGGATTCTTTCGCAACTTCCTCCAGGTGCAAAGACCTAAATATTCCGACGCCTTCCGATATTCAAAGTCAATTCAACTGAAACAAAAATGCATTTTCACCCCACATTCCCAACAGCTGCCCGGGGGATTTTAGATTCAATTTTCATCGTAGGGTCTACCTACCTCACGCGCGGCATATTGGAAGCAACGAAAATCGCACCATTCGTTACTGACCTAGTTTTTATAACCCATCATCGTCCGGTGGTGGCCGAGTGCGATCGTGTTGCACCGCGTTAGGTCCGGTCGGTGTGATGCAATTTCAATTACGCTTCGGACAACGATGGGTAATAAACCCGAAAGAATGATATAGAACCGCGACATCATATTGATCGCGCTGGAACAAAGATTGTTTATTTTTGTTTCGAAATCAAGGCGCCGAATTGGCCGGGTAAGGTTCTGAACTCAGGTGAACCTTAGCTGGAATGTTCTGAAATTGAGACACCGTATTGGCGGCATACGGCGCCGGACTTGTTTTGCACTCGATTTGTTTTGACTTCGAGTAAACTGAAAGAAAAGAATGGGTTCACTGTGCCCAAGTAAGGTACACTTCAATAACAAAGCGGGTGCTTTGTTTTGGAGAATTTGGTGCCAAATTCCAAAGACGATGAGGATGATGATGGTGACGATGATGATGATGGGGAGAATGATAATGACGTCGATGGTTGGTTCAATTCTTTCACACACCCAAGCCTTGTATACGCTCAAGTGAGGCGGGGCTAGAAGATGTAGGCCTTGGTGTAAAGATTCTCAGTAGGTTTTGTGCGAACACGCCCAAGTCAGGCGTGGTTAGGAGATTTAAGTTTTTCGTTGGTATTAATATTCTTGGTAGGGCTTGGGATACGCCCAAGATAGAAGAGTCGTGATGTTTTCAAGAAGAGAAGGATTTTAATCACGATGAGGACAAGTAGGATAGGTAGAGGTCTAGGTTTTGGACTTATTAGTATTTTCATTTGGTAGGGTTTTGGATACGCCCAAGTTGGTTCGGGCATTGTTAGGAATTATCATGATATCTTCGGCAAGACGAGAATGATCGTAGGAATTTTAGACACGCCCAAGCTGGTTCGGGTATTGCTAGGAAATTTAGGCTATAAATACGGAGGCTTTGGCTTCAGTCGGGGCAGTCAGTGAAGACAGTTCGTAGAGAACAGTCAGTCGTCGAGAGTTCGGTGACAACGTTAACGCAGGCAGCACATCGGATAAGTCTTGAGCTCCCATGTGGGACACCTCTAGATACTGTCCAAATAAAAGCTGTAGGTAGGACGTAGTAGTCGGGTCAAGAAGAAGCTGGAAGTGTCTCTAGTAGTTCGGTGAAGAAATACAGATAATGTTAAGATGATATAAGAAAAAGTGAACCGTTGTAATATAAGATAAGTGATGGTTTGTGATACTTCAATATAGTTTATTAAAACTGTGTCGGACTGTAATGAAATGAAAGATATCACATTCCGTGTAGTGTTTAATGCAGCCCCTGGACGGTACAGGGCGCTTCATATGGTGACAGCGAAAAACTGTTCGATAATTAGAACAGCGGGACGCCAATTTTCTGACTGGAAGAAGAAATCAGTGTCAGAATCAGTGCAAACCATGAACATTGAACAGTTTTGAACAATTGAGAAGAAAACAATGTTACAGACTGGATGGAAAAGATGAAATTCGTGGCAGCGCAAGTGATAGTGGAATACAACGTAGCACCGAATTGGAAATGGCAACGCAACAACCTGTGTATGGAACCGAGTGCCTGGACCAATGGACATCATTCAGCCTGCATTATTTGATGGTATCGTGAGTATTAACCTTTTAAATGATTAAGTGTTTTGAGATGGTTTAAATTTTTTGTGAGTTGGTTTGAAATGATGAAAAATTTTTACGATATGAACAAAAACATTTTAATTGAAATACTGTTGTGGGAAAAATAAAGAAGTTATTCAAAAATTAATAAAAAAAAAGGAAATCATAGTGATTTTTAATAAATAATGGAAAAATATAACAAGAATAATGATTTCAAGAAGAACAAGTGGATGAAAAATACGAACAAACACAAAAATACAAACAAACACTAGTTAACAAAATCAATGGAAAGTCGCGGACTTCTGTTAACGATTAAAATTATTGATGCATAATTACGTGCTGATTTTGAGACCGTGTTTAAAATAAGAAAACTAAGAAGTGCAGTTTTTTTTTTTTATTATACGAGACAATCGCAACCTCTGCCGGACAGTGGGAGTTGAATTGTATACACACACACACACACACGAGACAATCGCAACCAAGTTTTTTTTAGAATTTACTAAAATTTAAATATCTCAAGTTACAATTCACCAAATTTAAATATCTTTTTAGGAATAATTGGAAGCTGAATGTAATATGTTTTGAATATCTAATTATTTTTTTTTTCTCGTCAGATTAGATATTGATGAGTGTTGGGAACAATCTCCTTAAATTGTAGCAAAATATTCAATAAATAAAACAAGATTTGCATTTTTCTTTCAAAAAAAAAAAAATCTTTATCAGTTATAGCAATGTTGATTCAAAATCGCCAGCTTTGTACGGGATATCGAAAATATTTTCAGCTCTACTGTATTTTTTTCCCTTATGCTTTCGAACTTAGGGCATAATTTTACACTAAACATGATTTTCAGATGTAAGCTAGCATTACAATGGAATGGAATCAATCAAAACAAAATAATAATAATAATTTTGTAAATATGCAGCAGACCGGCGATAATAAGGTCGTGTTAATTTGAAAAAAAAAATCAGTAAAAATATCAACAAAAAAATGACCACTAATACAATGGATGAAATAGGCAACAATAGTGGAGCGAACAACGCTAGATTTGAATTTCCAATAAATTTTGCTATACAGTGTATTCCAGAATTTCATGGTAGTGCATGTGAATTAGATGCTTTCATATATCAAATAAATTGTTTTTTGAAACCCATAAAACGGATAACTGATGCTAGTGAAAGGAAAAATGCAGAAACCGTACTCATTCAAATTGCACTGTCTAAACTTAAAGGCCCAGCAGCGTTAAAATTTAAAAACATTCTTGCAAATACTTGGGATAAAGTGAAAGATAATCTCCAAAAAGAATTCGGAATTAGTTTACATTTGGAAGAACTGTTTAATAAAATAGAGACCCTTGAACAAGGCAAGTGTGAAAGTTTTAAAAACTACAAAGATCGCGTTCTTCAACTTAAGAGGAATATTGATGAATTCGAAAAAGATTATATTAAAGATCCTACAATTGAGTCATACGCTCAAAGACATTTAAGAATACATTTTCTAGCGGGATTGGAAGATATAAATTTGAAAATTTTTGCAAAAACGAAGAAAGAAGAGTTATTGGAGGATTTGGTAGATTACCTACAAGAAGAATGCATCGTGGTAGAACAACAAGAGCGCGTCGAACAGAGATTGAGGGATTCCCACATTGCAGAATCTTACAGGCAACAAAATGAAGAACAGAGATTCAGTAATCCACTAGGTATCGACCACAACTTTCATTACGATAAAAATAGATTCAACCAGTCCGAAATAGTGCATGAGGGAAATTTCAACAATTATAGAAATCTGGGACAACAAGAAATTTATCGTGATGATTACCAGACAAGTTTTAATGAAATAACACCTTATTGGACCAACAGAACTTTTGATGAACGTAACATGGGAATTCAAAACGACAACATTTACTATAATGAGCGAAAAAACTAAACAGCCGGAGGTTCGTTAATTGCGTCCGATCACTCCGTCAACCAGAAAATAATTTAGAAAGGCGCTTATATGCTGCAAATAATAAGAAAATGATGCCCATGAACATAGATAAGAATTATAACATACCAGAAAAACAAATGATTCAATTTGATAAATGCATTCAAGCACAAGAAAAAGTATTTATACATTGGACGAGCAATAATCAATTAATGTTAAATATCCCAACTGTAGAAAGACCATACACAAAAATCAATTACATGATAGACACAGGCTCACAACTAAACATATTAAGATGGGATGCAGCCCCTAGAATCGGAGCAACAGACATAGATTATTCTGAATCTGAAAAGTTTTTGATTTCGGGATTCAATGAAAGTCAAACAAGAACGCTCGGATCTACTGAAGTTAGTTTAATAATTGGGAAGTCTAAGTATAAGATAAAATTTTATTTAGTTCACCACTTAAATGTACATGGTATCATAGGAGCAGAATTTTTGAAACAGCATACATTATATATTAGCCAGAACTTTGATTACATAGCCCTACGCAAGCCAGATAGTGTAGAATATAATATTAACAATATTACAACAACAAAGTACGTAATGGTATCAGATAAATCTTGTCAGACTGATCTACAAGATAATAGTAATTGTATACAATATGATAACAATGACAAAAGCTGTCAAGTAAATTTTGATATTGATGAAGTCATACATGATGAAATAGTTACACAGCCAATCGTACCGAAAAAAGATTATTCATGCAATATGTGCCTTTATGAGAAGTATTATGAAGACGAGGAATGCATAAATCAACATTTTGATGAAAAATATTATAATAATGGATGTTACAATAAGAATGTAGAGGCCGGGAATCAATATACGCCGGAGGATTTAAATTCAAACCAAGATCTAAGTTTGATAGATAATTTGAATTATGAACAAATACAAGGTAAAAATCGTATCGAAAAATTGCTAGACACAATTGATTTGAAGCATTTGAAAAGCGCTAATTACGACGCAATGGAAAATATAATGGCAAGATATTGTGATGTATTTTATTTGAAAGGGGATCACCTGACAGTAACAGATGCAGCAGTACATGAAATTGAAACAACGACTAATGTGCCAATAAATAAAAGGCAGTATAGGTTCCCTGAATCAACAAAGAAACAAATTAATGAGGAAATTGAAGAAATGCGTCGGCAAGGGATTATTAGGCCCAGTAAAAGTCCTTGGAATGCACCTGTTTTATGCATACCAAAGAAAGATTTAGACGAAGAAGGAAACAAAAAGCATAGAATTGTGGTAGATTTTAGGGCATTGAATTTGATAACTAAACCATTTGTATATCCGATTCCACAAATAAATGAAATATTGGATAGCCTAGGCGATAGCAAATACTTTTCAACAATTGATCTGAAATCCGGATTTTATCAAGTTCCTATAGACCCAAGAGATGCTGCAAAAACTGCATTTTCTACACCCAAAGGTCATTTTGAATTCACGAGAATGCCTATGGGGCTTAGAAACAGTCCCTCAACTTTTCAAAGACTGATGAACACAGTTTTATTTGAAATTGAAGATGTTAAGGCAATCGTTTATTTGGATGATATCATTGTTTTTGGAAGAACAATTCAAGAGCATAACGAGAATCTGATTAAAGTTTTGAAAGCTCTTCGTAAACATAATTTAAAAATTGAACCAACAAAATGCCAAATTTTGAAAACCGAATTGAAATTTTTAGGACATACAGTTGATAAAAATGGTATTCGTCCGCTTGATGGTAATATTAAGGCTATACGAGAAATGGCAATACCAAAAACTGTAAAAGGAGTGCGATCATTCCTAGGAACAGTAAACTTTTATGGTAAGTTTATACCAGGAATTGCAGAAAAACGAAAACCTCTGAATGATCTATTGAAGAAAAATGTAAAATTTAACTGGACCCCAGAGTGCCAGAAAGCATTTGAAGAATTGAAAAACTTTTTAACGTCTGACTCTTTGCTAGTGAGACCAAATTACAAGGACACATTTGTTTTAACGACAGATGCCAGTGAATACGCTATTGGAGCAGTTTTATCGAATGAAAAATCAATTGACAGACCCATAGCTTACGCTAGTAGGGGACTTATTGGAGCAGAACGAAAATATTATACAATTGAGAAAGAATTACTGGCCATAGTATGGGCAGTGAATTATTTCCGTCATTATATCTACAATCAGAGGTTTATTGTTTACACAGATCATAGACCATTGATCTCAATATGGCATCTAAAAGAAACTTCATCAGTCCTCACACGTTTGCGTTTGAAATTGCAAGGATTGGAATGCGATATTCGATACAAACAAGGAAAGGATAACGTTGTAGCGGATTTTCTCTCTAGGCTAAATCCAGACAATGAATCAGAAGAGCAGAGTAATACAGCCGATGAAATTAAAACCGCAAGGTCGAAATTAATTGCTGTGGTCACCCGACAGCAAACGAAAAGAGCAGAACAAGAAAACGTATCCAACCAAAAACACCGCGACCGCGATCAAGCGAACAAACAGCTGATGAAAAACTACACCGTTTCTGGCGACAATAACGGGGGCGCGATCGCTGACCGGGACCATGAAAGCGAGGGAACCAAAACAAAAACGCAAAAGATGACCTATATGAATGATAGCGTAAATAATAATTGCACGGGTTCCGACCTACGAGGCATAAACAAGGTGTCAAATATACCTCCAGCAAGTACGAGTGCGATATCGGACGAGGCTGAAGTTGAGGAATCCATTATGGCCGACGTTTTCGATTTATGCAATAACACACATACTAATGACACATTTGCGGCAAGCGCATATGATGAATTTTTAGAGATGTCCAAGAATAATCCAACTGATGTAAATCGATTGAAAATTTCTAGGAATTTGAAAAGTGCAGATGCTGATTGTAACATTGTAATTTTGAATAGCAGATCAGCATTTAATGAAATTTCAAAAATTATTGATTTACCCCATGGACTGAAAGATTTTTGCGAAGATGGAGTTGTTTCTATTCCAGATAGTAATTTATTCGGAATTATTGTGGAAGGCAAAAGTAATTCAATGATTAATACCAAAACATTCTTTTACAAACTTAGCAACTGCTTCAATCAAAATAAAGAGCCGATAACAGCGTCCAAAAATATTCATTTGATTTCGTTCAGAAAGATTAAACAATTTGAAGTACTTGAGATGATTCAATTTTTAGCTTTGAAAAATCAAATTACGTTAAGCCTTTATAACGCAGATTCGGAACGCACTGAAGTACGTAATGAAGATATCGAAACAATTCTTCGAGAGTTCCATGATGCTCCTTTAGGCGGACATGTTGGAGCAAGGCGAATGCGGAAACGCATTGGTCTTATTTTTAATTGGAAAAACATGAGAAGAGACATCGAGAATTACGTAAAACAATGTGATTCATGCCAGAAAAATAAAATTTGTAAATCCAACAGAATTCCGTTAAAAGTAACTACAACGTCATCCGAGCCATTTGAAAATTATATATGGACATTGTTGTTCTCCCAGAATCCGAATGGGGCAACAAATACGCGCTGGTCATGCAGGACGACCTTACAAGATTTTTGGTAGTAGCTCCAATGGACAATCAAGAAGCGGAGACTGTATCCAAAACTTTTGTCGAAAAATTCATTTGTAAATTCGGTACTCCGTTGGAACTGGTGACAGACCAAGGAGCAAATTTCGTGAACAAATTTTTTAAACACGCATGCAAAATTTTGAAAATCAAAAAAATCAATACAAGTGCTTATCACCCACAAGCAAATCTAGTAGAACGATCAAACAGAGAATTGAAAACATATTTGCGACAATTTGTCGGAGAAAACCCGCAACAATGGGACCAACATCTTGATTATTTTACCTTTGAATACAATACTACAAATAATAGCTCAACAAGCTACAGTCCGTTCGAACTTTTATATGGAAGAAAGGCAAGGATTCCTACCTCTATATACACTCCAACAGATTCAGATCTAACATATAATGACTATTTTTGCGAAATGAAACAAATTCTAAAAAATTTGCATGAAAACGCCAAAAGAAATTTGATTATTTCGAAAGAGAAACGTAAAATTATTTATGATAAGAAAACCGAAGAATGGCAACCTATGTGGGGCGAGTTGGTTTTAGTACAAGCAATCCCAACAGGAACAGGTCAAAAACTTCAAAGTAAATGGAGAGGCCCATACGCAGTAGTTGACCTACCCAGCGAACAAACCACAATCATTAAAAATGGGAACAAATTTGAAAAAGTCTACAATAATAGGTTAAAAAAGTATAATGATTGATTAGCTATGCGTAGTCGTCAATGTATAAATTGATGTAAATATTGAAAAACCAATTATTTCCTTATTACGAATGATTTTTTGTTAATATTAGTTACTAAATATGTTGTTAAAAAAAATACCATAGGAATAATATGTTAGGATAGAGGCTTGCGTAGGATAGCTAGGAATATTAATTGAATTATTATATTAAATAAACAATTATCACATATAACTGTAGTAAGGTTCACAACAAAACGGTTAACGATTGGAGAGCATACGAATTACCTTAATTGAAATTATATCGTAACAACTCAAAAGGAATTGATAAAAAAATGAAATAAAAAAATTATGATAATAGCAATAAATAAATAAATAAATTTTATGAGAATATGAAGAGACATAAAGAAATGATAATGATGAATGAATCAGGATAATGAAAATAAGTTTTCGGGAAATTTTGTACAGCTGAATTATAACAAAAATGCGTCCATCAATTCGGCATGAGTTTGAATGCAAGAACGATTTGAATGTACCGAAGAGCTGAAAAGGGGTAATTTGGGAGGAGTAAACATAACTAAGCAAAATGATTAATTGAAAAGGGTATATAGAAATTGGGAATGAAGAATTGATATATTGGGAATAATATGATGGAAATAAAAAGTAATCTTGAAAGGGGAAATATCATTGGGGTATATCGGGTAACAATAGCGGGGAATGTATAAGAAGAAAAAGAATAACTTGAGAGATTCTTGAATAAAGAAGCAGCTCTATTTAACGTTAATACATATGGAATACATAATAAATGAGGTTTGAGCAAACAAACAAAAGACATAAATTGTTGATTGAGAGTATTAATAATAAAAAGAATCAATGACAACAAACGAACGATTATTCTCTGAAACGATAAAGCAAAACGGATTAAACAAAAAAAAAAACAATTTAGAAACAATTTAGACCCTAATGAAACTACGGAGGACGCTCCTATATAATATGGTCATGTCACATAACAATTTTGAAAGTATATACGAGATCGGATGAAAATTGAATGATGAGGACAAGGGAGGGCCCCCCAGGATGCTTGTGAATGTTGAGTGTGAATGGTGAATGAATAACTAATTTGAAAAAAAAAAAGAAAAATAATAATATGTGAATGAAAAATGAAGTAATATTTATAGATTCGGAATCATTAGGTTGCGTCAAGAAGCAAAAACTAGAAATAAACATAAATATATTTATATTTTATCAAATCATGAATTAAACACAAGATCTAAGTCTCGTTACAGGTATCCATCCAAAAACCTTATTCGGTAAGGGGGAGAAGTCGTAGCAATGAGGCGATCAAGCCGAGCCTGCGAAAGGAAACGGAGCAAACAGGAATTGAAAAAAAACACACTGGAGAGAATTCTGTAGTGAGATTTTTTGGAATTGGTAATACAGATATTTATAGTGACCCTACAGAAGCTTTCCATTGCTACAACTCACATTTTAATATTTTACGGGTTTTTGAGTAAAAAAAAATAACAGTTTATGACTATTAAGGAAAGTAACGGTAACAGAGCATGATTAATGTAATGGTGCAGTTTTTTATAAATACTATTGTAAAGGTTATATTTTGCACATACAAGAAACACAAATAATAATAACATGAAGACTAAAAGTTCAGTTTGCCATGGTAGATCAATATTTTATAAATCGATGGTTTCGATAGAATTTAAATACAACTTCCTCGAGAGATGACGCGGGAGGACAAGACGAGAAGGCAACACCTGGCGAGAGCAATCAGAGGAGCAGTTCAACGGTACCTCTATGAAAACGTACCACAGCCAATTGGTACGATGACGAGGAATAACAGATCGGATGGAAAGTTGAAGGTCAAAGGAGGAGGAGAGAATTCAGCGAACATAATTTTTCACCGGAGACGATTCAAGGTCAACTCGGGTGGCACATCGAGACAAATATTATTGTACATCTGCGAATCTGCTAATATGAACCAACACAATGCAGAGCATCGGGAAAAACAACAACAACAACAATGACAACAAAACAACAACAACAACAACAATTCATAGACATATGATGAGAGAAGGACGTCTTCAAAGTTTTCCAAATTAACCGATATAATGTAATGTTCACCAACCGCATTACATTCACCATTGAAAAAGCACTTACTCTGTACTTCATACAACAACAATTAACAGTAACCATAATCAGGAATGCAACATTTCGACATCACCGAAAGCTTTGGAATTTAAGTCAACTAATTACAAACTCTTTAAAGAGTGTGCAACAGTTCCACAATTTGCACCAGGTCAAAGACAACAATATTCGCATCACTATTGAGATTGATCCAATACCAACAAAATTCAGAAGGCGGGCGATAAGTAATCAACCACAACACCGTAAACGACAATGATAAACAATCCAGTTCGGAAGGCAACTTATGACACTTTTTCGAGAAACAACAGAAAGCAACAGTAAAACTAGTTCTTCTGTATGCAAACGACAGCGCGGGAATTACCAGCAGGGAAATACGATTCAACCGAGGTAATATCCGGATACCAAAGCTTCATGGTCACGTTCCCACAGGAGACGACATCAACTGAATCAACTACATCATCTTTAAAGACAAACCAGTACAACAGAGAAGCAACGATACCACTCATCTGAGACCTGATACTAACCAATTGATCTGGGCATTGAACAAGAAGAGGCACATATCAAAGGCAGACGAACAACACCTACGACGAATCAAGAGGAGCAGCAGCGAGTACCAATGAAGTCAATCTCTTGAGGAAGAATGTAAGAGGGTTAATACAAAATTTAATGTTTATTTGGGAGATTTAGATCAGCTAACTGTATTGGAAAACATTTTGAGACACTTTACAGGAAAAATGGAGAATAGTATAGCAGTTTCAGTTTATATATTAACAATCATCGTTAGCATCATCATTTAAATGCTGAGTTTTTTTTTTTTTCGGGGGATACATTTTACCCACATACTTACATTTGAACGTGATTTTATACACGTTCAAACTCCGCTAAGTGGGAGGGCATGCAAAGACCTAAATATTCCGACGCCTTCCGATATTCAAAGTCAATTCAACTGAAACAAAAATGCATTTTCACCCCACATTCCCAACAGCTGCCCGGGGGATTTTAGATTCAATTTTCATCGTAGGGTCTACCTACCTCACGCGCGGCATATTGGAAGCAACGAAAATCGCACCATTCGTTACTGACCTAGTTTTTATAACCCATCATCGTCCGGTGGTGGCCGAGTGCGATCGTGTTGCACCGCGTTAGGTCCGGTCGGTGTGATGCAATTTCAATTACGCTTGGGACAACGATGGGTAATAAACCCGAAAGAATGATATAGAACCGCGACATCATATTGATCGCGCTGGAACAAAGATTGTTTATTTTTGTTTCGAAATCAAGGCGCCGAATTGGCCGGGTAAGGTTCTGAACTCAGGTGAACCTTAGCTGGAATGTTCTGAAATTGAGACACCGTATTGGCGGCATACGGCGCCGGACTTGTTTTGCACTCGATTTGTTTTGACTTCGAGTAAACTGAAAGAAAAGAATGGGTTCACTGTGCCCAAGTAAGGTACACTTCAATAACAAAGCGGGTGCTTTGTTTTGGAGAATTTGGTGCCAAATTCCAAAGACGATGAGGATGATGATGGTGACGATGATGATGATGGGGAGAATGATAATGACGTCGATGGTTGGTTCAATTCTTTCACACACCCAAGCCTTGTATACGCTCAAGTGAGGCGGGGCTAGAAGATGTAGGCCTTGGTGTAAAGATTCTCAGTAGGTTTTGTGCGAACACGCCCAAGTCAGGCGTGGTTAGGAGATTTAAGTTTTTCGTTGGTATTAATATTCTTGGTAGGGCTTGGGATACGCCCAAGATAGAAGAGTCGTGATGTTTTCAAGAAGAGAAGGATTTTAATCACGATGAGGACAAGTAGGATAGGTAGAGGTCTAGGTTTTGGACTTATTAGTATTTTCATTTGGTAGGGTTTTGGATACGCCCAAGTTGGTTCGGGCATTGTTAGGAATTATCATGATATCTTCGGCAAGACGAGAATGATCGTAGGAATTTTAGACACGCCCAAGCTGGTTCGGGTATTGCTAGGAAATTTAGGCTATAAATACGGAGGCTTTGGCTTCAGTCGGGGCAGTCAGTGAAGACAGTTCGTAGAGAACAGTCAGTCGTCGAGAGTTCGGTGACAACGTTAACGCAGGCAGCACATCGGATAAGTCTTGAGCTCCCATGTGGGACACCTCTAGATACTGTCCAAATAAAAGCTGTAGGTAGGACGTAGTAGTCGGGTCAAGAAGAAGCTGGAAGTGTCTCTAGTAGTTCGGTGAAGAAATACAGATAATGTTAAGATGATATAAGAAAAAGTGAACCGTTGTAATATAAGATAAGTGATGGTTTGTGATACTTCAATATAGTTTATTAAAACTGTGTCGGACTGTAATGAAATGAAAGATATCACATTCCGTGTAGTGTTTAATGCAGCCCCTGGACGGTACAGGGCGCTTCACAGGGATTTCCTCATAAAACCTCTTAGGGATTTTTTTTTCTAATTCTCAAAAAATACTTAAGAAACTTTTTCAGTAATGCCTTTAAAAAGTTCTTTCAAGTACATGTGTTCTTTCTTAAATTCTTTTAGTTGTTCTTTACAAATTCTTACAGGCATTCCATCAGGCATTTCTTCATAAATTACTAAACGAATTCCTGCAAGAGTTACTCCATGAATTCCATTGGAAATTCTTCCTGAAATTTCTCCAGGATTTTCATTTAGTATTCCTCTGGATATATTTGCTGAAATTCCTTAGAGATTTTTGCATAATTTAATCCAATGATTCCAGCAGGAATTCTTCCAGAGAACAAAACCTCTGTAGAGATTCCTTCAGGAATTTCTCCTGGTATTCTTCCATGTCCATGGTTTATCCAATGATTACTGAAAAATTTCTTACAGATTTTCTGAGAAATATTTTGATTTAACTTCAGAAGAAACCTTTGGTATTTTTTATGGAAAAAGTCAGGTGAAACCAATTTTACTAATCGCCGAAAATTGGTTAAATAGTTCGTTTGAGGATTCCTGAAAACCCGTGAAACTCAAGTGAGTAAAGCCTGCGCACTTTAGAATCGGTACACTTTCAACCGGCTGCCGCTGAAAAACGGTGTCACTTGGAAAAAAGTGTTGTTAGAAGCAATTGAAGCTTATCTATTGTAGTTTGTAGGAAAAATATAAAATTTGCTGTTTTTACATCTTTAGATGAACTATTGGTCTGAATTCGTAAATAGTGCCAGTTTTTTTCTGCACACATTGATCAAAAACCAATCATTGTCAGATTCGCGATTTGTGTAGGAATATATAATTACCAAACCCACCAATTACGCAGCATAGAATAGTTGTTGGTATTATGATTGTTGATTAAGGGATGTAAAATATTCCATGAGTGTTTTAAAATTTCCAATATAGCTATGGTAAGCCTTTGAAGGGTTTTATGGAAAATCAAAGGCTTGCATAGATATTTAAAGTCAAAAAAGTTGTTTTCGCATCAACTTTAGTTTGGCAAATACGCATACGGGAAGGATACTATACGAATAGTGTTGGTATACAAGAAACCATTGATTTGATGCAAAACAATATATATAATCGTGGCTCGAATGCTGTATGGACTACTGCTGACGAAATTCTTTGGATGTGTTTTGATGGCGTGAAGTATCTAACGATTTTATAAATAAATCTGAATTTACTCAAAAATTTTGTAATTGTGATCATAGAATCGCATCTATAGTTCCATAATCTATATGGGTTTCAGTGTTTTATTTTTAAAAACTATCTTATTTTAGGCTGATTATTATGAGGAGTTAGTCTTATGACTGTTAATTTCCGACTACTGTGAGGAAAAACTGCTAATAATTCCAAAAATAATCCAGGTTTCGATATGAATTAAGTTGGGCCACTTGAATTAGGGAATTGTAGATCCAAAAAACGATCCCAGGAAATATTTTTTCATAAAAAAATACTTTGAGTAAAATTATGTTTTGAATATAGCGTGAATGGACTATAAGGCTATAAGTTTATTATGGTCTTGTGAACCATATTTGTCAAAAGTTTAATGTCGTAACTTGTTCTGAGCATATCTTTGATGAATATAATTTTGTTTCTTGTGGAAATATCAGCCCGTGAGCTGTAAAATTTGCAAATGTTGACGATCATTGGTTTGTGCAGAATAAAATGGCATGGATTTCACAATCAGTTCAAAATTTTATCTTGAAGAAATAAAAACTGATTTTTTCATATTTTTCCTACAAAATACAATAAATAAGCTTCATTTGCTTCTTACAACATTTTTTTCTAGGTTAAACCGTTTTTGATCTGCAGCCGGTTGAAAGTGTACCGATTCTAAAGTGCGCAGGCTTTACAAAACAAACGAAAATTAAAAAAAATACTGTAAGATTACCTGTAGAAAATTATGCATAATGTATTTATATTATGAATCTGAAATATCACTTCTAATTATTGAGCTGGTCTTAGTGAGATTCTTGAAATGCAAAATGTTTTTTTTTACTTATGCTTGCATAAAAGAAACAGATTTCGCATATTTTTTGGCTAACTCCAATTGAAATTCCTACAGAAACTACACGAATGAAAAATACTATAAGAAAATTAAAACAAAATCGAAGGAAATATGTTTTTTCAAAACACCAAAATACAACTTTTGAAGAAAATTTGAATAAAAAGAAAAACTACATATTTAGACAAATTAACAATGACTAATTGTCGTGGGGCGCCAACCTGGACGCTTGCCAAGGGTGCCATGGGACCACGCCACGGCTCTCTTACTGCTTTGGGAACTTTTTCGGTAATGATTTGGAAATTTCTTCGGGAATTTTTTTTATAGATATCCCTCAAGAATTTCTTTGAAAACATTTTCGGCATTTCTTCCAGACTTACATCCCTTAGAACTTGCTCCCTCTGCAATTCCTGTTGGAACTCATCCTAATACTCTATCAGAAATTCTTTTGGTGATTTTGCCAACAATTCCTTTAAAAATGTTGCTGGCATGGTATTTGAAAAATTGTTCGGTAATTTCTTAGAAAATTTCTCAAGCAATTCTTTGGAAATTTATCCCAAAATTTATTCGGCATATTTTCTGAGAATCCCTTTAAGCAAAAAGGTTTTTGATACTTGTGGAAAGTTCCATGGAAATGTCATCGGTATTTCCTTTGGAATATTAATTTAGTATTGGTTCAGCTCCCATTTTCTTCGAAAAGCTTCCATAATTTCTTCAGGAATGCCTTTAATAGTTTTTCTTAGAGTTCTTGAGATATTCCCAAAAGAAATGCTGGATAAATTTCCATCAAAATTACCCAAGGAATTTCTAAAACTGTTGCCAATGTTTTGTAAACTTCCTATGAAATTTTGATGGGAATGTATCCAGAAATTTCTTTGAGAATTTCTTCGGTTTTTTTTTTTTAAATTGAGAATCCCTTCGAAAATTTCTTTGCAAATTGATTCGGTAGCTCAATTTTAAAATTTTTCGATTATTGTTTTTGAAATCACAATTCCGTTGTAAATTGTGAATTTTTGAATTTCCAGAGGAACTGTCAGAGGATTTGCAAAGGAATGGGCGAAGAAATTCACAAAGAAATAGCCGAATAAATCTCCTAAGAATATACAAAAGAAATTATGAAAGGAATTCCCATGGAATTCCAAAAATAATTGTTTAAGAAACTTCTAAATTAACTGCCTAGGGAATTTTCAGAGGAATTATCGAAAAAGCTTCCAATGAGTTTGCCGAAGTGATTCTCAAAGGAATCGTCGAAAAAATCATCGATGATGCAGCCAAAGGAATTCTCTAAGAAATTCCCAAATAAATTTAAAAAAAATAATGCTGGAAAAAAATATGGACATATTGCCGAAGCATTTTTTAGAAGCAGTAACTATAAACACAATGAATTAAAAAATAGCTACAAAAGAAATTATCATGAAATTGCCAAAAAAGTTTGTAAAGAAACCGACAAAGGAATTGTGGAAGGAAATTCAAATGAGTTCCCGTTGAAATTTCAGAACAAATTTCCAATGAAATTGCTGATACAAAAACCATGCTCGTTGTATACAGCGCGAGTGCGGTGCAGTTTTAGGGTCAAGTCTAGTATGCACCTGGTAAGAAAAGCACTCCAGAAAAAATTCCTCTAATTACCAAAGGAATTTTGACAACTGATTAGTATGGGAAAAAATGTCACTTTTCCTTGAGGAATAATTGAACGGAATATTTTTCCGCAAGGAAAAGTGACAGCTCCATTTGATTTGCCCGGCAGGCGTTACGAGCGTTACACAATTTTCATTTCTTTTCAGCTGCGGACCACTCAAGAAATTTTGACAACGAAATCATTTCTTGACCGTTTCTTGTCCTATCCTTTTCCACAGTACTTTTGAGGTGCGTACTACACTTGAATGGTTAAAATTAATCACCCAGACCACTGCCAGAAACGAATACAAAACGAATACATAAACGAATACTGATACACATTTCATATAGCGTCTCAAGATAATCCCATTTGAAGGGTCCTAAACTAATAGATCAGCAAAAACATATTTTTTAGTGTTTTGATTATAGAATATAAGTCCAAAACGTAAATACGTAAAATAATTAATGAAGTCATTTCGTTTGTTGCTTTAGATTTATTCAAAAGCGCCATTAACAAATGTTGGAATTATCGAGTGAAGTTTTAATTTTAAGCTACTATCAAGGAAAAATTCTAGGGGGTGCCAAATTCATTCTAGGGGGTGCCAGGCACCCCTGGAACCCCCCCTAGCTACGCCAATGCGCAGTGTTCTGCTATGCAGGAATTTTGTAACGACTGTTAGAGCTGTTTTAGGTACTTAATCTCGCGTACTGATCCGGACTACCTT
This sequence comes from Aedes albopictus, assembly GCF_035046485.1. NCBI lineage: Eukaryota > Metazoa > Arthropoda > Insecta > Diptera > Culicidae > Aedes > Aedes albopictus. Next base: position 295,217,620 of record NC_085137.1, read on the forward strand.
ACAGAGGGCGTTTCATTAGACAGCTTGTATGATTCAGCGCTGGATCAACATTCAATTGAACAGTTGCATTTCATTGGCTTACAGATGTACAGCAAAATGAAATCTGGCATGAATCAGGTCCTGCAGAGTAAAATTGAGAGAGAAACCGTCACTCAAGCTAAATGTCCGATTTGGAAAAGAATGAGAATGAGCCATTTTACGAGACGTTTCGGATCAGCTGATCGCTCATTTCATGAATGAAAATTTGACAGGAGGTTGCGCCCAAGCCCATGAGTGTTAATATCAATATCAACACTGTTGTCGTTTCGTAAAATAGACTATTGGAAGGATAACAGCGTCGGTTGTCGGGGCCCGTGGCGCAATGGTCCACACGTTCGCTTCATAAGCGGATGGTCATGGGTTCGAACCCAGCCCCGGCACTTGCAATTTTTCGTCAGTTGCTCTTCCCCCCGAGAGCAGCTGACACCTTGACCCTCTTCGGAGCATATAGCTCTAACGGACCCGGAATTTGGATATCGGCGAACCGCAACTCATAATGGACCCCCAATCGGACTGGAAAAGGAACAGCAGCCACACATCAGCATCATCAAGCTCGTCATTCTACCATGGACACAGTAGAAAAGTTGAAGCAGAACAAGACACCAGTTCGATATAGTTGAATTAGAATAGAATACATGTAGGCGCTGTACAAAATGTACACCGAGAAAATTTTCTACTCAGTGACTGAGTTGGCCTTACTCAGAAATCGAAAAATCCTTTGTATTCTTACTCAGTTTCCGTTAAAAGTGGGTCAACCCATTGGCAATGGGTTGTCCCACTTTTAGCTGAAACTGAGTAAGAATACAAAGGATTTTTCGATTTCTGAGTTAGACCAACTCAGCCACTGAGTAGAAATTTTTCTCTGTGTAAGTGCAGCGTCCAATTGGAATCGCTCACGTAGTGCCCTAGTGGACAAAAGAGCTGTAAATTAGGTTAAGTGAGTAAGAATAAAAAAAAACAGCGTCGGTTGTAAAAAGTGTGTATTCTACCACTTTAGAGAAGCCAGCAATTTCCACGATAAAGGCAATTTGCTATCCCGGTCTTTCTTACTTTTCCACACAGGCAACGCGCCATGGAAAACGTATGGAGAAGGTAGTTTTTGAAACTAGTACAACTATTGTATTGTCCCAAGGTTTCGGAAAAAATATGTTTGAAATAATTTATTTACATACCCTTCATTGTGTTGTGCTGCAATGTGATAGAGTCCTTAGTGATAATGACACTAGATCCAGATATTATTTTCTCGAATGATGTTCCGTCACGTTGAAAAAGTTGGATACTGCGCAATGGAACGTTGATTCGGACGGGACTTGTACTTTCCATTGCAGAGTCTTGTTTGTCTCCAATTGATGATACAGTAAAACCTCCATGAGTCGATATTGAAGGGACCATCGACTTAAGGAAGCATCGAGTAGTGGGACAAAAAGCCTTTGGGAAGCTTTTTGGGGGGGGACCATCATAGTAACCCAGGAATTATTTTTCAGTATGGAAAAATTTACCTCCATGAGTCGATATCGAGTCAAGGAACATCGACTCATGGAGGTTCGACTGTAGATTGACTTTACAAACATCTTCGCTTCCAATCATTATGCCGTTTCGCATATGACTCGCTACGGTCGGTTCGTCGTTCACATTAGTAGCATCTGTGTCAATAGGCTCTATCAGGTTCTCTAAAAATATACACAAAATAAGTTGGATTTAAAAAATGTGTCATTCAGCTTAGACATTGTAAAGGGTGAATCTCCAATTGTTGCCCACTCTATGTGTTACAACAATTGGCGCGTTTTAGACGTGCAACAATTGGCGATTTACCCTATATGAACTGCCTAACGATTCATTTTGTATTACACCACAGTAATATAAAATACAGTAAAAGTTTGTTGAAATATTTTTTTTTATTACATTTCGGATCGAACGGAAACGAAAGTTTTATGTACTACCAAATTTTCATTTATAAAATCGTCTCTTATATTTTTTGGACTATTGATATTTGTATGGGATTTTCATGGGAACAAATTTGTTATTGCATTTTATAGTTAACCTGTTAACTATCTGTCCCGGCAAACGTCGTACTGCCTGCCTACTGTGTTTTTTGATATGCAGCTCCGTAGAGGCGTCCCCCGCCAAGGCAGTTATATAGGAACCCCCCGTTCCAGAGACCGGAGAGGTCTCTGCTAAGAACCTTCCCCGGCCGAAAACATGCCCACATACGAAATTTCACACCGATCGGTTCAGTAGTTCCGAATGCATAAGACTGCAGAAGACTGTTTTCATGAGCATCGAATCAGTATTTTCCTTTCTTTTAGGCTCAGTTTATATCATCGGTTACATAGTTTAAGAAAAATTTGAGACTCTTCTGAAGCGAACTTCAGTCGCGATGCCCAAAGTGTATGCATTATCGAATTTACCTGGCTGCACATCGCGGAATAGACGGTCCATCCGATTAATAATTGCTTGTAAAAACATTGTGCATAATAAAATTACTTACTTTTTACAAAATGCTTCGCACAAACGCGCTTCGTAACCATAGCCATTGAACGATAAAATGTAAACCCAAATTAATCCACCTAGTGGTGATAGTGCCTTTCTCGTCGAACATGTTCTCACAATCTTTCCGGCATCGTAAGTCAAAGTGTTTCTGAATCCGAATATTTTTATTGAAAAGCAAGCATTTTATCAGACATCTTTGAATTGACTTAAAACATAGTCCGACATTATGTTCAACGTATAAGCAGGGCTGAAAAATATCAGACTTCTCAGTTGATTGCTTGAGCACTTTGTTGAGCACCTTCACTAACAGTGGAGGCTGATCAATATCAAGACGATACTAACAAGCTAAGCTATAACTCTTTACACAATCACAGATCACATTTTTTTTTCTGAACATTTGGGCTGTATCTTATTGACCGTTGAAAACAAGAGCGATAGGTAGTGAGTATAGTGCGACGTCTGTTTGTATGTGGGTTTAATTTGTAAGATTTTGTTCTGTTACACATATTTATCGCTTGCATTGGTTTTATTTACTTTCGTAGTTCCGGCGAGCACTAAACGCTGGTTGTGCAACCCTACCGGTAGTCTGTAATGTGGTGTGAGCCTATTTTCTAGTTAACCGTTCCTCGGGTTATTTTAAAAGCCGTGATGTAATATGTTGCATGGTACATTTGGTTACTTTCAATGCGGTACCGGAACAGGTTCCTGAGCACACCGGGTCTCCCAAATATAGTCTGAGACTATTTCATTGCTAACGTTCATTAGGTTACCCAAAAAAAAACACGATTTGATTTATCTCATGCATGGGTGGGTATAGATCACTTTTACATTTGACCACTTCCAGTGGGACACCCAGAACTGGTTTCGGGACACTACCGGTTGTCTAAAATATGGTCTGAGGCTATGTTCTTACGAATCGATCATCGTGTATTCAAAAAAGCTGCTATTTGATGTAATGTCAAACACTTTTTTGTGCATTTCGCCAGTTCCGGCGAGACACTCAAAAGTGGTTCCGGTACACTACCGGTAGTCTTAAAGTGGCCTGAGACTTTTCTTGCTGACCGTTCTGCGCGTCATCTAAAAAGCCGATATTTAATGCGCGGTGTGCATGCGTTTGGTTCCGTTCTACATTTGACCACTTCCGGCGGAGCACCTGGAACCGGTTTCGGCACAGTATTGGTTTTCCAAAGTGTGGTCTATGATTGTTTCTCTTGTTAACCGTTCATCAGGTTACCAAAACAGTATTTATGGGGGTGGTTCTCCTTTACATTTGACCACTTCCGATGGAGCACCCTTAATCGGTGAGGAATACTACCGGTTGTTCCAAATATGGCCGGAAACTTTTTTTTTGCCAATTCAAGATACCTAAAAATCCGCGATTTGATTTGTCGCATGGGTTTGGTTCACTTTTTTGTTTGGCCATTTCCGGCGGGACACCCGGAACCGGTTCCGGATCACTACCGGTTCAGATACATATGGTCTGAGAATATTTTCCTGCTTACCTTTCATCAGGATGTCAAAAAAGCCACTATTTGATATGTCGCATGCATGGGTTTGGTTAACTTTTATACTTGGCCACCTCCAGCGGGACATCTGGAACCGGTTCCGGAAAACTACCGGTTCCGATATGGTCTGAGAATGTATTCCTTCTTACTGTTCATCAGGGTAACGAAAAAGCTGCGGTTTGATATGCCGCATGCATGGGTTTAGTGCACTTTTATGTTTGGCCACTTCCGGTGGGACACCCGGAACCGGCTCCGGGACACTACCGGTTCAGATATGGTCCGAGACCATTTTTCTGCTTACCGTTCATCAAGTTATCGAAAATGCCGTAGTTTGATGTGTCGCATGGATGGGTTTGTAGCGTTTTCATATCTGGCCCCTTCCTGGGGTACCGGTCCGGAACACCTAGATGGCCATAACTCCGGAACGGCTGGACCGATCTGAACCATTTTCAATAGGAAACAATGGGACCACATTCCGCGTCGAATGAACCATCGGTCATTGAAATCGGTTGAGGTTTAGTTCAAAAAAGTGATGTGACCTTTTTTGTACACAGACATACATACACACATACACACACACATACACACATACACATACATACACACATACAGACATTTGCGCAATTCGTCGAACTGAGTTGATTGGTATATGTGATTCGACCCTCCGAGCTTTCTATCAAAAAGTCGTTTTTGGAGTGAACATATTGCCTTTCCAGTAGGGTAATTCATGTATTTTGGACAGGCTGAGAACAACGTTGAAAAAATCGTCCCCTAGCTTCCTTAGAAAACAATTGATTATTTTGCAAAGTTACCAATACGCTTACAATATGATTGTACTTTGCGTTCCTGGTGACAAAAACCTTAACGAAAGCATTTTAAGCTGAGAAAGTCGCATTTTCCGGTCGCCTGCAAGAATTGCATTTTGGACACCGAATATATGTTTTGGACACTGTTTGCGCCGGTTCCCGATCGCAATAAGATTGTAGTCAGATATATCTATCAGCCACCACTACTAGAGCACTAACTCGACCATTAGTGTCCGAGCAGATGACCAATAGTTGCACTCTTCCCCCTAATGTAAACCATATTACTATTTCATCAACCATATCCCGTAACGATCGCTACACGATCGCGAGTAGGCCCGACCGCAGGCAGATACGAAGGTCAGAAAAACATCGCACCCGGTCTGCAATTAGATTAGAATATTATATTTCACCAGTTCGCAATAAACCATTCGCACGAAACGATCGTTGCTCAGTCTAGACCACGCGTGTGCAGTTTGTGAAGTTGTGAAACCGTCGCCAATAAAGTCTATCATTACCCGTCCGAGAAGCAAAATGTTTAATTTCGCGTAAGTGCGCGCAGTCCGACGACTTGAACAGTTCCGTGAAGTACGTAAGTGAACATTTGGTCCGAATCGAACCGGATCGTCGGGAAACGCGGAAGTTAAGTGGACTATTTTGTGATTCGTGGTGAACCGCGTGGTCGCTGATTATTCTCCACAAGGGAGAACAATAGGACACGGGCGTCCTCATCGAGTGTGGCTGCTTTCGTTCATCGCTTGCTGTCGTTCCTGCGGCGGATCCTGAAGTCGTCATCGGAGTTTCCAGCGGAGACCGGACAGATTTGCAGAACACCAGGATAAGTACTGAGGGCAGGTTTGTCTGTGGCGCGATTCTCTGCATGCTAGATCGCCGCCGATGAAAAAGTGATTGAGCACAAGTGAATCAAAATTGGATCGCTAATAAAGATTCCCCTAATTGCTTGCATGAAATACGTGTGTCGTCCAAATTATTTCTAGCTGAGTTGAGTCCTGACCAGTCCACCGTCTCTGTTGGCTTTGTCCGCTTTGTAGGTTGGTTTGCTTTGTTCAATTCCCAGTCAAGAGCCTCTATTGTCCAGTCAAACCGCGTGGTCGATTCGAGTGTCGCGATCGAGTGAAGTGGATAAGTGCAAGTGTGACTTAACAGTGATTAATTATGCCAGTGAGTGATGATTACCGCCTTCTGTGCAAACAGGAGCGGTCCGTGCGAATTTCCCTTGAGAACCTGAAGGAGTTCGTGCAATCCCACCAACCCGGTGCGGATAGGCATGACGTTGACCTACGCCTAGCCAAGCTAGATGAAATTTGGCAGAAATTCACCGATGTGCGGATGCGAATCGAGCTGCTAACCGACGACGCAGCAGATGATGAGATTTCCACGGATACCGAAGAGACGGAGGAGACAAAACTGCAACGTCACGTCAAGCTACAGAGGCAGCATGATCGTGATAATGCGAGAATTCTGAAGGATTTCGAGAACGAAGTGTACCAGTTGAAGAAGGCGCTGTTCAGTATGCTTCAAGCTGGTCCGAGCCGTGTGCAGCAGCCTCAACATCACCAACCGGCGGCTGTGCCGCAATCTAAAGTGAAACTACCCGAGTTGAAACTGCCCACGTTCAGTGGGAGGATGACGGATTGGGTGACATTCCGAGACACCTATAAGAACCTGATCCACAACGATAACAGCCTCTCCGATATGGATAAGTTCACTTATCTACGCACATCCCTCACCGGGGAAGCACTACAAGAGATTGCCGCAATTGAGATGTCCTCCGCCAATTATGCCATTGCGTGGGAGGCATTGGAAAACGCTTTCGAGAATAAGAAGCTATTGGTGATAACTCACCTTGATTCTTTGTTCTCTCTCGAGCCACTTCGTCAAGAAAGCTTCGAGACGTTGAGCAAACTCGTTAACGGGTTTGAAAAGAACCTCCAGATGCTCACCAAGATCGGAGAAGATCCGGATGGCTGGAGTACGCTACTTCAGTACATGCTCTGCAAGCGGCTGCATCCCACAACGTTGAGGCAGTGGGAGTCGCACTACAACTCCAAAGAGGTTCCAAACTATAAAGATCTGGTCAAGTTCCTGAAGAGTTACTGTTCGGTGCTGCAGTCCATCACCCCTGTGAAGCCATTCCAAACCGAAGCGAGGAAACCTGTTCGTCCGTCTATTAGCCATGCCGGAGTCCATACATGTAGGCGCTGTACAAAATGTACACCGAGAAAATTTTCTACTCAGTGACTGAGTTGGCCTTACTCAGAAATCGAAAAATCCTTTGTATTCTTACTCAGTTTCCGTTAAAAGTGGGTCAACCCATTGGCAATGGGTTGTCCCACTTTTAGCTGAAACTGAGTAAGAATACAAAGGATTTTTCGATTTCTGAGTTAGACCAACTCAGCCACTGAGTAGAAATTTTTCTCTGTGTAAGTGCAGCGTCCAATTGGAATCGCTCACGTAGTGCCCTAGTGGACAAAAGAGCTGTAAATTAGGTTAAGTGAGTAAGAATAAAAAAAAACAGCGTCGGTTGTAAAAAGTGTGTATTCTACCACTTTAGAGAAGCCAGCAATTTCCACGATAAAGGCAATTTGCTATCCCGGTCTTTCTTACTTTTCCACACAGGCAACGCGCCATGGAAAACGTATGGAGAAGGTAGTTTTTGAAACTAGTACAACTATTGTATTGTCCCAAGGTTTCGGAAAAAATATGTTTGAAATAATTTATTTACATACCCTTCATTGTGTTGTGCTGCAATGTGATAGAGTCCTTAGTGATAATGACACTAGATCCAGATATTATTTTCTCGAATGATGTTCCGTCACGTTGAAAAAGTTGGATACTGCGCAATGGAACGTTGATTCGGACGGGACTTGTACTTTCCATTGCAGAGTCTTGTTTGTCTCCAATTGATGATACAGTAAAACCTCCATGAGTCGATATTGAAGGGACCATCGACTTAAGGAAGCATCGAGTAGTGGGACAAAAAGCCTTTGGGAAGCTTTTTGGGGGGGGACCATCATAGTAACCCAGGAATTATTTTTCAGTATGGAAAAATTTACCTCCATGAGTCGATATCGAGTCAAGGAACATCGACTCATGGAGGTTCGACTGTAGATTGACTTTACAAACATCTTCGCTTCCAATCATTATGCCGTTTCGCATATGACTCGCTACGGTCGGTTCGTCGTTCACATTAGTAGCATCTGTGTCAATAGGCTCTATCAGGTTCTCTAAAAATATACACAAAATAAGTTGGATTTAAAAAATGTGTCATTCAGCTTAGACATTGTAAAGGGTGAATCTCCAATTGTTGCCCACTCTATGTGTTACAACAATTGGCGCGTTTTAGACGTGCAACAATTGGCGATTTACCCTATATGAACTGCCTAACGATTCATTTTGTATTACACCACAGTAATATAAAATACAGTAAAAGTTTGTTGAAATATTTTTTTTTATTACATTTCGGATCGAACGGAAACGAAAGTTTTATGTACTACCAAATTTTCATTTATAAAATCGTCTCTTATATTTTTTGGACTATTGATATTTGTATGGGATTTTCATGGGAACAAATTTGTTATTGCATTTTATAGTTAACCTGTTAACTATCTGTCCCGGCAAACGTCGTACTGCCTGCCTACTGTGTTTTTTGATATGCAGCTCCGTAGAGGCGTCCCCCGCCAAGGCAGTTATATAGGAACCCCCCGTTCCAGAGACCGGAGAGGTCTCTGCTAAGAACCTTCCCCGGCCGAAAACATGCCCACATACGAAATTTCACACCGATCGGTTCAGTAGTTCCGAATGCATAAGACTGCAGAAGACTGTTTTCATGAGCATCGAATCAGTATTTTCCTTTCTTTTAGGCTCAGTTTATATCATCGGTTACATAGTTTAAGAAAAATTTGAGACTCTTCTGAAGCGAACTTCAGTCGCGATGCCCAAAGTGTATGCATTATCGAATTTACCTGGCTGCACATCGCGGAATAGACGGTCCATCCGATTAATAATTGCTTGTAAAAACATTGTGCATAATAAAATTACTTACTTTTTACAAAATGCTTCGCACAAACGCGCTTCGTAACCATAGCCATTGAACGATAAAATGTAAACCCAAATTAATCCACCTAGTGGTGATAGTGCCTTTCTCGTCGAACATGTTCTCACAATCTTTCCGGCATCGTAAGTCAAAGTGTTTCTGAATCCGAATATTTTTATTGAAAAGCAAGCATTTTATCAGACATCTTTGAATTGACTTAAAACATAGTCCGACATTATGTTCAACGTATAAGCAGGGCTGAAAAATATCAGACTTCTCAGTTGATTGCTTGAGCACTTTGTTGAGCACCTTCACTAACAGTGGAGGCTGATCAATATCAAGACGATACTAACAAGCTAAGCTATAACTCTTTACACAATCACAGATCACATTTTTTTTTCTGAACATTTGGGCTGTATCTTATTGACCGTTGAAAACAAGAGCGATAGGTAGTGAGTATAGTGCGACGTCTGTTTGTATGTGGGTTTAATTTGTAAGATTTTGTTCTGTTACACATATTTATCGCTTGCATTGGTTTTATTTACTTTCGTAGTTCCGGCGAGCACTAAACGCTGGTTGTGCAACCCTACCGGTAGTCTGTAATGTGGTGTGAGCCTATTTTCTAGTTAACCGTTCCTCGGGTTATTTTAAAAGCCGTGATGTAATATGTTGCATGGTACATTTGGTTACTTTCAATGCGGTACCGGAACAGGTTCCTGAGCACACCGGGTCTCCCAAATATAGTCTGAGACTATTTCATTGCTAACGTTCATTAGGTTACCCAAAAAAAAACACGATTTGATTTATCTCATGCATGGGTGGGTATAGATCACTTTTACATTTGACCACTTCCAGTGGGACACCCAGAACTGGTTTCGGGACACTACCGGTTGTCTAAAATATGGTCTGAGGCTATGTTCTTACGAATCGATCATCGTGTATTCAAAAAAGCTGCTATTTGATGTAATGTCAAACACTTTTTTGTGCATTTCGCCAGTTCCGGCGAGACACTCAAAAGTGGTTCCGGTACACTACCGGTAGTCTTAAAGTGGCCTGAGACTTTTCTTGCTGACCGTTCTGCGCGTCATCTAAAAAGCCGATATTTAATGCGCGGTGTGCATGCGTTTGGTTCCGTTCTACATTTGACCACTTCCGGCGGAGCACCTGGAACCGGTTTCGGCACAGTATTGGTTTTCCAAAGTGTGGTCTATGATTGTTTCTCTTGTTAACCGTTCATCAGGTTACCAAAACAGTATTTATGGGGGTGGTTCTCCTTTACATTTGACCACTTCCGATGGAGCACCCTTAATCGGTGAGGAATACTACCGGTTGTTCCAAATATGGCCGGAAACTTTTTTTTTGCCAATTCAAGATACCTAAAAATCCGCGATTTGATTTGTCGCATGGGTTTGGTTCACTTTTTTGTTTGGCCATTTCCGGCGGGACACCCGGAACCGGTTCCGGATCACTACCGGTTCAGATACATATGGTCTGAGAATATTTTCCTGCTTACCTTTCATCAGGATGTCAAAAAAGCCACTATTTGATATGTCGCATGCATGGGTTTGGTTAACTTTTATACTTGGCCACCTCCAGCGGGACATCTGGAACCGGTTCCGGAAAACTACCGGTTCCGATATGGTCTGAGAATGTATTCCTTCTTACTGTTCATCAGGGTAACGAAAAAGCTGCGGTTTGATATGCCGCATGCATGGGTTTAGTGCACTTTTATGTTTGGCCACTTCCGGTGGGACACCCGGAACCGGCTCCGGGACACTACCGGTTCAGATATGGTCCGAGACCATTTTTCTGCTTACCGTTCATCAAGTTATCGAAAATGCCGTAGTTTGATGTGTCGCATGGATGGGTTTGTAGCGTTTTCATATCTGGCCCCTTCCTGGGGTACCGGTCCGGAACACCTAGATGGCCATAACTCCGGAACGGCTGGACCGATCTGAACCATTTTCAATAGGAAACAATGGGACCACATTCCGCGTCGAATGAACCATCGGTCATTGAAATCGGTTGAGGTTTAGTTCAAAAAAGTGATGTGACCTTTTTTGTACACAGACATACATACACACATACACACACACATACACACATACACATACATACACACATACAGACATTTGCGCAATTCGTCGAACTGAGTTGATTGGTATATGTGATTCGACCCTCCGAGCTTTCTATCAAAAAGTCGTTTTTGGAGTGAACATATTGCCTTTCCAGTAGGGTAATTCATGTATTTTGGACAGGCTGAGAACAACGTTGAAAAAATCGTCCCCTAGCTTCCTTAGAAAACAATTGATTATTTTGCAAAGTTACCAATACGCTTACAATATGATTGTACTTTGCGTTCCTGGTGACAAAAACCTTAACGAAAGCATTTTAAGCTGAGAAAGTCGCATTTTCCGGTCGCCTGCAAGAATTGCATTTTGGACACCGAATATATGTTTTGGACACTGTTTGCGCCGGTTCCCGATCGCAATAAGATTGTAGTCAGATATATCTATCAGCCACCACTACTAGAGCACTAACTCGACCATTAGTGTCCGAGCAGATGACCAATAGTTGCACTCTTCCCCCTAATGTAAACCATATTACTATTTCATCAACCATATCCCGTAACGATCGCTACACGATCGCGAGTAGGCCCGACCGCAGGCAGATACGAAGGTCAGAAAAACATCGCACCCGGTCTGCAATTAGATTAGAATATTATATTTCACCAGTTCGCAATAAACCATTCGCACGAAACGATCGTTGCTCAGTCTAGACCACGCGTGTGCAGTTTGTGAAGTTGTGAAACCGTCGCCAATAAAGTCTATCATTACCCGTCCGAGAAGCAAAATGTTTAATTTCGCGTAAGTGCGCGCAGTCCGACGACTTGAACAGTTCCGTGAAGTACGTAAGTGAACATTTGGTCCGAATCGAACCGGATCGTCGGGAAACGCGGAAGTTAAGTGGACTATTTTGTGATTCGTGGTGAACCGCGTGGTCGCTGATTATTCTCCACAAGGGAGAACAATAGGACACGGGCGTCCTCATCGAGTGTGGCTGCTTTCGTTCATCGCTTGCTGTCGTTCCTGCGGCGGATCCTGAAGTCGTCATCGGAGTTTCCAGCGGAGACCGGACAGATTTGCAGAACACCAGGATAAGTACTGAGGGCAGGTTTGTCTGTGGCGCGATTCTCTGCATGCTAGATCGCCGCCGATGAAAAAGTGATTGAGCACAAGTGAATCAAAATTGGATCGCTAATAAAGATTCCCCTAATTGCTTGCATGAAATACGTGTGTCGTCCAAATTATTTCTAGCTGAGTTGAGTCCTGACCAGTCCACCGTCTCTGTTGGCTTTGTCCGCTTTGTAGGTTGGTTTGCTTTGTTCAATTCCCAGTCAAGAGCCTCTATTGTCCAGTCAAACCGCGTGGTCGATTCGAGTGTCGCGATCGAGTGAAGTGGATAAGTGCAAGTGTGACTTAACAGTGATTAATTATGCCAGTGAGTGATGATTACCGCCTTCTGTGCAAACAGGAGCGGTCCGTGCGAATTTCCCTTGAGAACCTGAAGGAGTTCGTGCAATCCCACCAACCCGGTGCGGATAGGCATGACGTTGACCTACGCCTAGCCAAGCTAGATGAAATTTGGCAGAAATTCACCGATGTGCGGATGCGAATCGAGCTGCTAACCGACGACGCAGCAGATGATGAGATTTCCACGGATACCGAAGAGACGGAGGAGACAAAACTGCAACGTCACGTCAAGCTACAGAGGCAGCATGATCGTGATAATGCGAGAATTCTGAAGGATTTCGAGAACGAAGTGTACCAGTTGAAGAAGGCGCTGTTCAGTATGCTTCAAGCTGGTCCGAGCCGTGTGCAGCAGCCTCAACATCACCAACCGGCGGCTGTGCCGCAATCTAAAGTGAAACTACCCGAGTTGAAACTGCCCACGTTCAGTGGGAGGATGACGGATTGGGTGACATTCCGAGACACCTATAAGAACCTGATCCACAACGATAACAGCCTCTCCGATATGGATAAGTTCACTTATCTACGCACATCCCTCACCGGGGAAGCACTACAAGAGATTGCCGCAATTGAGATGTCCTCCGCCAATTATGCCAATTAACGGGTTTGAAAAGAACCTCCAGATGCTCACCAAGATCGGAGAAGATCCGGATGGCTGGAGTACGCTACTTCAGTACATGCTCTGCAAGCGGCTGCATCCCACAACGTTGAGGCAGTGGGAGTCGCACTACAACTCCAAAGAGGTTCCAAACTATAAAGATCTGGTCAAGTTCCTGAAGAGTTACTGTTCGGTGCTGCAGTCCATCACCCCTGTGAAGCCATTCCAAACCGAAGCGAGGAAACCTGTTCGTCCGTCTATTAGCCATGCCGGAGTCCAACCACCCAGTAGCTGTCCATTCTGCGGAGAATCTGCTCACTCCGCCTTTAAGTGCGCGAAGTTTTCGAAGATGAGGATCTCGGAAAGGGTCGAAGTCGTGAAGAAACTTTCGCTTTGTTTGAACTGCCTGTCATCAGGGCACATCGCGCGATTCTGCACCAGAGGATCGTGCTTCCACTGTGGTCAACGTCACCACTCGTTGCTTCACGCGAACTCATCGACCACCGCGAATACGTCGAGTAAATCTGGACAGTCAAATGGGAATCAACAAATGAAAAAACCACAAGGACAGAACACGCAACCACCACAAGCTAAGCCAACACCAAACGGTCACTCAACACACACTCAGCCTACACAAAGTGGACGCACAGAACCACCGAATTCCACAAATGCAAGCAATGCTCATTCACACATTTCCGCCACAGACTGCCCCAGTACAAGTTATCACACTGCACCTCTCTCAACAACACGACACGTTCCACACACTGTTTTGCTCTCTACCGCTGTCGTAAACCTTTACGATCAGTTCGGTAATTCCTTACTCGCTCGTGCGTTGCTGGACTCTGGGTCCCAGCGATGCTACATGTCTGAAGCCATTTCACAAAGGCTTAAGTTCAAGCGAACCCGTGAACATTTACCGATTGCTGGAATCGGTGGATCGCGAACCGCTTCCACTCAAGCAGTTTTCGCTGAGGTTCATTCGCTTGTCACAAAGTACGTGACGAATCTCAAATTTCACGTGCTACCGCGAGTAACTGTCGATCTTCCGACACGGAGCATCGATATTCGATCCTGGAACGTGCCGAAGGAGCTAGTGTTGGCTGATCCGACATTCCACGAGTCCGGAGCAGTTGACCTGATAATAGGAGCTGAGGTGTACCTGGAGCTGATGATCGCTGAGCGTCAAATCAAGCTAGGAGATTCCGGTCCGATTTTGCAGAACACTCTGCTCGGCTGGATTGTTTCCGGAGGCATTCCGGACGAGTCTGCATCTCTACCAGCGGTATCAGCATGCGCAACCGAGAAGATTGAAGAAGGATTGGCACGTTTCTTTGAGCTGGAATCGTGTCGCACCACCAGCACGTTGTCTTTGGAGGAGTCAGCGTGTGAAACACACTTCGAGAAAACGACGAAGAGGGACTCAAGCGGCCGATTTGTCGTCCAGCTACCGAAGAAGCAGTTTGTGATTGATCGCCTAGGGGATACTCAAGCTATTGCCACTCGTCGCTTCATGGCACTCGAGCGAAGATTGGATAATGATCCTGCCGTGAAGAAAATGTACATCGAGTTCATCGACGAGTATCTTCGCATGCAACACATGCGAGAGATTTCACCACGAGAGTTGAGCACCTTTCCAGTCACGTACTTCTTGCCGCACCATGCGGTACTTAAGCCCGACAGCACGACCACCAAACTACGCGTCGTTTTTGATGCGTCGTGTGCAAGCACTTCTGGAGTGTCGCTAAACGAAGCTCTTATGGTGGGTCCTGTAGTCCAGGAGGACCTCACTTCGATTACACTGCGTTTTCGTTTAAGAAAGTATGCGATGACGGCCGACATCGAGAAGATGTACAGAATGATTAAGATGCACCCTATGGACCACTCGCTTCAATGCATTATGTGGCGAGAAGACGCTACCAAGCCGATTCGATTCTTCGTATTGACGACCGTCACGTATGGGACGTCTTCGGCACCGTACTTGGCAACGCGCTGCCTGAGAAAGCTAGCAGAAGATGAGAAGGCTAAGTTTCCCGTCGCCGCAGACACGATAATCTACGAATTCTACGTAGACGACATGCTGAAGAGTGTCGACAGCGTTGAAGAGGCAGTTCAGCTGTCTAAGGACCTGATTCACGTTCTCGGTACTGCGGGACTCACTTTGAGAAAATGGAGTTCAAATTCTCGAGCACTGCTGGATCAAATTCCTCCGTATCTGCGCGACGAACGCTCTTCGTTGGACCTCGAGCTCTCAAACCCCACCGTTAAGACCCTTGGAATCAAATGGGAACCCCGATCGGACATTTTTCGGTTCACTGTGCCTCAGTGGAACCCTGCTACTGAGATCACCAAGAGGATCATCCTGTCCGATTTCGCGAAGCTCTTCGACCCGCTAGGCCTGGTTGGACCTAGTCTAGTTCCAGCCAAGGTTTTTCTCCAGGATCTTTGGAGAACAAAGTGTTCCTGGAACGAAACTGTGCCAGACGAGCTTCAAAACTGGTGGAGAGAATTTCGAGAAAGTTTGGAGAACCTGACCCAGCTTCGCGTTCCTCGTTGGGTTGCGTTTGGAAGCGACACAATATCTGCTGAACTCCATATGTTCTGTGATGCGTCCATGAAAGCGTATGGTGCCTGCATCTATCTGCGGTGCACTTCGTTCGACGGCACTGTCACAGCAGCACTACTCACAGCGAAATCTCGAGTGGCACCGCTCGAAGATCTAGAGAAGAAGCGGAAACAGACCTCAATTCCTCGTCTGGAGCTGTCGTCCGCACTCACCGGAGTTCATCTGTTTGAGAAGGTCGTCCAAAGTATCAAAATCACTGCCCAACCGTACTTTTGGACGGATTCGATGATCGTTAAATGCTGGATCGCTGCTGCTCCGTCACGCTGGAACGTTTTCGTTGCAAATAGAGTGTCCGAGATACAGCACATCACCCGCGGAGGCATCTGGAACCATATCGCTGGGCTGGAAAACCCCGCGGACGTTTTGTCAAGAGGCATGCCTCCAGATCAACTGAAGGA
The DNA here is from genome assembly GCF_035046485.1 of Aedes albopictus. Lineage (NCBI taxonomy): Eukaryota > Metazoa > Arthropoda > Insecta > Diptera > Culicidae > Aedes > Aedes albopictus. Next base: position 295,233,663 of record NC_085137.1, read on the forward strand.
CTACGAGATGTGGTGGCAAGGACCACCGTGGCTGCGCTTGGACAAGTCTTCCTGGCCGAAAACCGCGACAATCAACCCGAAGGATCTGGATCCCTCACTCCTTGAAGAACGAACGACGGTAGCGGCTCCAGCTCAAGTTGTAGAACCCAGCCTGATTTTTGGTCTTCGATCGTCACTCCAAGATTTAGTTCGAACCGTGTCCCTGCTTCGGAGATTCGTTCACAATTGCAGAAACCCCAATGATCGGAAAACAGGCCTTGTGAAGCACGAAGAGCGCTCAGAGGCATTACACCAGCTACTACTCCTAGCGCAACAAGAAAGCTTCCCGGAGGATTTGATCGCGCTTCGCAGAACCGATGAAGTTAAACCAACATCGAAATTAAGAAAGCTAGCTCCACGCCTTGTGAACGGAATGATTCTGGTCGGCGGCCGGCTGCAGAACGCTAACATTTCGGCTGGGCGGAAGCATCCAATCGTTCTGGACAACCATCATCCTCTATCGATCATCATCGCCGTTCACTACCACCAGAAGAACCTGCACGCAGGACAGCAGCTCTTGATCGCCAGCATGCGGGAGAAGTACTGGCCATTGTCTGCTCGCAACCTGGCTCGGAGAGTGATTCATCGCTGCGTCAAATGCTTTCGGGCACGGCCGACGGCTCATGAGCAGCTCATGGCGGACTTGCCCGCAGAACGTGTCACTCCGGCTCCACCTTTCATGCGTGTAGGAGTGGACTACTGCGGTCCGTTCTATATCCAGTACCCTTATCGCAAGGGCGGTCCGATAAAATGTTTTGTTGCCGTTTTCGTATGCCTCGCTGTGAAGGCGGTCCATTTGGAGGTCGTGGGAGACCTCACAACTCAAGCGTTCATCGCCGCGCTGAAAAGGTTCGTCTCCCGTCGAGGTCGGCCTGAAATACTCATGTGCGACAATGCAACGAACTTTGTCGGCGCCCGGCGTGAACTGGACGAGCTTCGGAAGCTGTTCAACAACCAAGACTTCGTGAAAGCTGTTACTGAGGAGACATCCTGGGAGAACATCAACTTCAAATTCATCCCGGCGAAGTCACCCAACTTCGGAGGCCTGTGGGAGGCCGCCGTGAAGTCGATGAAGGAACACCTGAAGCGCACCCTAGGCAATACAGTCCTCGTCTCAGACGAAATGGCCACTCTGGTGGCACAGGTTGAAGCGTGTCTCAACTCGAGACCCCTCACGCCACTGTCCAACGATGCAAACGACCTGGAAATCCTAACTCCCGGTCACTTCTTGGTGGGCAGGCCGCTCACAGCGATACCAGAACCATCATTGCAAGACCTCAACGAATCAAGGCTTTCGAAGTGGCAGCGTGTGCAGTATTTTCTTCAACGAATCTGGAATCGTTGGTCAACCCAGTACTTGTCAAACCTGCACACCCGTACAAAGTGGACCAAACAGCGTAAAAACCTTTTCGTCGGTACCATGGTACTGCTGTGTGAGGACAACGTGCCGCCCCTCAAATGGCGGCTGGGTCGGGTCACAGAGATTCACCCAGGAAAGGACGGCAACATTCGTGTCGTCAAAGTTCACACGAAGGACGGAGATTTTCTACGAGCGATATCCAAAGTTTGTGTCCTACCAATACGGGACAACGAGTCGACACCAGCGTCAGCTCACGAGGAGGATTGATTCCTTCTTCATCGAGCGCCCTCTGGCGCTGCGGAGGCCTTCGGGTCTCCGCGTCCCAGTTAAGTCTTTGTTTTTCAAATTACTGTCAAAAAGCTCAGAGAATGTTTCGTCCTCCATAGCCAAGTTCGTCCACGGCGGCTGGAGCCGTCCATCCGCCTACGTGAAGTCCGTTTGTCAACCCTTCCCTTTGATGTCTGGTCGACCCAAGATGCTCACCGCTCAAGCAATGTACCATCGAGTCCTGTTTTCGTCTGCTAATGAAGTGTTGCGTCAAGTATTCTGTGGGGGTTTAGGAATCCCCACACAAAGTTACGTGTCTTGCATGTTGTTCGTCAATTCGTACAATCAAACACCATTCCATTTGGTCAGCAGGATGTCACGCAGAGTAAAATCGTCGTCCAAGATGTCAACCGATGAGCTCCAGCATCCTCCAGCATCCAGCGAACCCCAGATGTGTGACGCCACAATCCTGAGTGCCAAACTGATGATGTTCCGACCCCAGGAGCAGTCAACCGTCGTCCAAGAAGAAGTCAACAGGAGTCCCGGTGGCGCCTCGGCGCCTGCGGAGGCGGACGGCCTCCGCGACCCAGGGAAGTCGTTTACATGTTCAATTTTTCAGTTAAAAAATCGCCTCTCATCTCATTCATAGCAACACGTCAAGGAATCCCTCAGCCGAGGTCGATCGGATGCCCACCGGAGACGACTCGTGGAGGACTTTGAGGACGAATGTAACGATTAAACCGATTGTGCCACACAGACCGTGTGAGGAAAACGTATTCGAGCTCCTGGGAAGAACGAACCAAGGGACAAGCTTCATCAGCACCAGTGGTTCCCACAGACAGAATAGCAGATCATCATTCCCTTCGATCAGTCGTTGCCGCAGTAAACCCAGTGCATGTTTCTGTACATAGTGTATATTATTACGTTAGTTGATAAGATGTTAGGTAGATGTTTTCTTTGTTGAAACTCGGTCATTTCAAGGCGGCCGGTATGTTTGCGCCGGTTCCCGATCGCAATAAGATTGTAGTCAGATATATCTATCAGCCACCACTACTAGAGCACTAACTCGACCATTAGTGTCCGAGCAGATGACCAATAGTTGCACTCTTCCCCCTAATGTAAACCATATTACTATTTCATCAACCATATCCCGTAACGATCGCTACACGATCGCGAGTAGGCCCGACCGCAGGCAGATACGAAGGTCAGAAAAACATCGCACCCGGTCTGCAATTAGATTAGAATATTATATTTCACCAGTTCGCAATAAACCATTCGCACGAAACGATCGTTGCTCAGTCTAGACCACGCGTGTGCAGTTTGTGAAGTTGTGAAACCGTCGCCAATAAAGTCTATCATTACCCGTCCGAGAAGCAAAATGTTTAATTTCGCGTAAGTGCGCGCAGTCCGACGACTTGAACAGTTCCGTGAAGTACGTAAGTGAACAGACACCCTCATGTATATATAATTTGGACAGGGCAATTATCTCAATGTTTAGCCATGAATACTGCTAAATCATGGAAGTAGCATAAATTAACAAATATTTTCTTACAAATCAAATTTCTCCGCTTAACAGGCATCTATTTTGATAAATATTACAGTTTTTGTTAAAATCGAGGAAATATCGCCAGACCCACAGAATACGCCTCCAAGTATGCAATCGCACAGCATCCCCATGCAATTCGTCAGATGACCAAAATATATTAACAGTAGAAAACTAGTAATGTATTTTGGACACCACCTATTTTAAGCGTTCTAGATAAATGTTAAGAGATTGGCTGCCTAATGCTTCTATAATGAACATTTTTCATTGCAATAAGGCTTTCAAATTTCTTACAAGTATTAATTCAACGATTTTAAGGTGAATATTGTATTTGACTGTGAAGTGTATGGCGTCTTGCATACCTGTGCATTTGAGGGGTTTTAGTGAAATAATTTACATTTTCGGTAATTTTGAAGTAAATTCTTAATTGTTAAGCGTATTTTCAACGTAAATCATCAGAATAGGGTCTATTTGATCCAATTATCGATATTGAGAAGTATCTTCTTTTATTAGCTCTCCGGAACAAGGCATGCAACGCCGTGCATGTCCAAATTATATACATGTCCAAATTATATTTTTTACCCTACACTTAGTGTACGAGAAAGGCAAAAGGTGGGATTCAGACAGTGTGCTGATTTGCCCTTCTGTCAATATCAAGCGCTTTTTGCAAACCGTCGATCGGTTGGCCAAAGATCGCAAGATATATCCCGATATACAGAACAGGGCATTTACTTCTCCTCCATCAATAGTTTCACACGATGCATCAGTCAGCATGTCGAAATCTATTTCTATTCCGTCTGTTGTATCAAGAACTGAGGCTGTAGGTTTTGGAGTTCTAGATTGCTTCTAGCGTTGGCTTAGCAAATCCGCCATACCAACAAGATGTTCCTGGTCGTCGTATGAATATGAAAATTCGGAACAGGGGCCATGTACTGTGAATAGGTGACAACTTTGAGATTTCTCCCAAAATGCCGAGGGGTTGGCCTTCGTTGTTTAGAGCAGATTATTGAAAACAGGTTTTCCAGGCAGTCCTGAACAAATCTAAATGTAAATATACGGAGAGGGGTCTCCAGTTAGCCTAGTGGTTAAGGCTATGGATCGCCAATCCGGAGACGGCGGGTTCGCTTCCCGTTCCGGTCGGGAAAATTTTCTCGACTCCCTGGGCATAAGAGTATCATTGTACTTGCCTCACAATATACAAATTCATGCAATGGCAGGCAAAGAAAGCCCTTCAATTGATAACTGTAGAAGTGCTCAAAGAACACTAAGTTGAAGCGAGGCAGGCCAAGTCCCAGTGGGAACGTCGTGCCATAAAGAAGAAGAAGAAATATACGGTAAAAAGTCGTTCAATTAGTCGGATAATGACATTTGTACAAACCACCAGCCCTGTTTACCGAGGATTCCGTCTTCCCAACTCCTCAACACGAATATCATACTTATATGAAGCGGGCGGTCGCTTCCAGTTGCTTGAACCAGTATTGAAGGTCTTCTTGATTTGATGTACATAGGACTCTCTCTCTTCTGAGCGATTGTTGATGACCTCGAACCTTTCATACATATCTTCGATGAAAAACGCCGTTGTTAGTAGCTCGGGACGATTTTGTTCAGAGGCCACCACGCGAAGTGCTGCAGCAACTGCTCGGTTGCAATCCTTTGTTGCGTTCAATACTTTCATCTTGTTTACAGACGATACTGGAAGATCGAAATTCTAATCAGATGCAGATAAACCATGCGCCATTTTCAGTTGGTTGCCACCCTCAAATTCAACAATACTCTTAACCTTCCAGGACGCGCGCCATCAAGCAACCGAAACTGCACCGCGCTCACGCTGTATACGAAAAGCGAGGTTTTTTGGTAGTGTTGTACTTTTTACAACAGCGCGCGCGCTGAAGGGTTAAGGTGGTCACGGTGAACTACATTTGAAGTTAGACCTTTTTGTTCCATGTACCATATCGGAACGACGAGAAACTTGTTATTTATCCAACCGTTAATGGAGTTTCTGAACACATGAACAGGATCGGGTACTATTTCGAGCTTGCGTTTGTTGTCAGAAGGAAGGTCTAGCGAAAGATCGTTGAGGATGTTCTGGCTTTTGATGTTCAGACCCATGTCTTTCCACATGCGCTGGTTCTCAGAACCAAAATCGGATGTTACGAAATGTACTCGTAATCCAATGTCTTCCGCTTTTTGGATCACATGCAGTACAAGTTGCTTGAGATTCTCGGGCGGGGTGGAGACCTTGGTACGCAATCTCTGCTTCTATCGTTCCGCAACTGCAACGATCATCAAAACCAATCCTTTTGAAGCTAAGCCATCAGTTGGAGGAAGAGTTGTTTTTCCGACGAACTGTTTGGAGCTCCGCTTCATCGAGGCTCATCTCATCGATAACTGTTCCACAATCACGCTCAACATCAGTCATTCCAACCACTTTATGTCTGAGAAGTTCAAAAATATCATCTAAAATTCCTACAAAATTACAAATAAAAATAGTTGTTATTCAACAGTAATTAGAAATATTAGAACACGTACCGGGGGTGAAGTGGACATTGGCAATTCGACGCAGTAATGTTCTCGTCGATGGAAACCCTATCTTAATTAGTTTGTCATATCCACCCTGACATGCGGATCGGATTTGCACAGAATTCATCACAGTTGCTTCAGACCATTCCTTAACCTGCCGAACTTTTCCAGATAGCAGTTTCAGCTGGTCTGCATACAGGAAAAATATAGAAACGGAGCCAAAACTACTTTAAGTATTTATTAGAGCGTGTGCCAATGATAGGAACCCTGTACCAATTATGGTTTCATTTTTTAACTTCCGTTCCTTTTCGCACTATTTGCATGCATTCCTTATGGGATTAGCCATAACTGGTACACTATGGCGAAAAAGGGTGCAAGAAAGCCGAAATTTTAAGGAAAATGATTTATTTCTACCATAATTTGAGCAAAATGTGGAGTTTAAATGAGTGCAACCATCTTTTGTGAACGTGATCTGTTGTTCACAATTTTTTTTCTTGTTGGTTTACACCGTTAAGCTAAGTTTCGTGTTGCCAAGTAGAGTGCTCAAGGAAAATTCCCTCTTTTTCCGCAAGTAATTTTGACAACTAATGGGGAGAAACATTACTTTTCCTTACGGAATAATAGCGCGGACAATTTTTCCGCAAGGAAAAGTGACAGCTCCATTTGATTCGCACGGGAGGCGTTATGAGTGTTACACTTTTATCCTTACTTGCCATCTGCGAACCGCTCAAGTAATTTTGAAGCGGAATCATTACTTGACCATTACTTGTCCTATCTTTTTGCACAGTACGTACGAAGTGGAAACTAGCCATTAGGGTGAAAATCAACTATGGCGAATGATTGGTACTATAACCATAATTGGAACACTTACCCTAAATTTCGAAAAAAAAATAACTGTTTGAGTGTTTAATTTTCTAGCTAGTGGATTGAATTTAAACTTACGCTGCAAACTCTGTTTTGAGGAGTACCTAAGCTTGAAAACGAGCAGGTCTTCCTTGTTTGCATTCCACAAGCTTCCACCCACTGCCGGCGAACATTTGGATCCTTCGAAAACCGATAAAATTTAAGCCCAGGATTATAAACATCAGTGCGCCCACAATTAATCACTTTGCACTTTATTTCAACCTGGATTTCAACAGACTTCGCCGTATCAAACTCTGAATCAAACTGCACTGTTTGTCAAATGACCAATTTGAAGTGGTCTTTTTTGACAGGCAAATGGTGTCGTATTTGCACTAGCACCTGACGGGTCCCGTCCCAGGTCGAAACCAACCTTCCCGTTGAAGTCGACAATGACCATGACGAACTTGATGTTCTAGGGTAAATTGCCAATTGTTGCATACCTTACAAACATGCCAATGGTTGCACATCTCACAAGAAAAGCATGGAGTGTGCAACAATTGGCGAGTTTTTCAGGTGTGTACTAATTGGCGATTTATCCTACCATAGTGCAAATTTGGATCAAGTACGGAAACATGGCCAGTAGAAAGTAACAGTGCATATTGAAGCACTCTCCTCTATTGATTATGCACACCCAGATCCTGATGAGACAACAATCAGCTAATCATCGATCATCATTGATGCCATGTTCAAAAGCGCGTTTAAATGTCATTAACTTGAAATGTTTATTGCCAAACACTTTTCAGCATGCTTGCCATTCAGTTATCGGAATGAAACTTCATCAAATCACAATATATATTCTAATAGGTTGACCACCAGTTGCATTTTATAAAAGAGTCATCACGTTCAGAAGCTCACCATGCCATTTCACACTCGGCCAAAGTCCGGTAGCTTTTACATCAGAACCGTTTTTATGACAGATACCACCACTGCATGACTAATTTCATTGAGTGCGTATTTCTGTGGGATGATACATGATATTTTCTAGGGACATTGGACTTAGCTGGATGATGTCCCAGAAGTTCGTGGTCTTTATGAATATTTTTTTTCTGGGAAGCAGCTTGACTCCCACCTCCAAATAGGTACTTGTTATTCGTACCAGATATGCTAACATAGACACGTCAATTAGATGAACGTGTGTAACTACAACGAGCGGAATGTTAAAGCAAAGTACTTATCCGCACCGTTGTTGTAGATGGATGGGTGCTACTTACACTTCACGAACCGACGGCGGCGGCGTTGCGGTGATGCCCGCGATGAGTGCTGAGAAAGAAGTGCAGGATAATATGCGAACTCAATTCGCACCATAGAGCACGCAATGCATCAAAAAACAAACTACAAGAAACATATGTTTATGCATGTTTAAACATAAACCATTACCGCAATGGAGGTGAAATGCACAGCAATGGTATTTCTGCAGTTAATGAGTTGTTTCTTTAGAGGGAACATCTCGTTGCCCCGTTTTAGGCCTGCGGCCACGGAGAGGCTGGTGAATGCGTTAAAAGCAAATTATCATGGAAATTCCGAGCATTTGATGATGATGATTGGTAGGTGCCACTGGCGGATTCCCCAGCAATGAACTACATTCCAATAAAATTTTCTGAGTGAATACTCTGGCAACCTAACTCAAACTGTTTTTATCTGGTATTAACGAACGGCTAGGACTCACGCATTACTTATCTTCCGCAGTAAGAACTCAAAATTTTGTGAGTTTGTCGGAAGTGGGATTCGCTCCCAGGTCATCGACGAGACAGTCACGTGCTAACCCACCAAGCTTAAACACATCGATTTCGATAAAAATGCAATTGAACTAGGTAGGTATGGCACTTAGGATCTCACGTTTCAATTTGTCGTCATTCTTAAAATATCATCCTTGTAGATGTTGTAAGGTTAATCATCTGCTACCCGGCAATGATCTCATATTTCAGCACACAGACCTTATCCAATCAGCGTTTTATCAGCCAGCCAGGTAAAAGTTCTTCCCCTATCGCTCACCTTGAGTATTTCCGAGCTGCGATTGCGTGCTTGAGTAATTTATACACTTGATGTGGTTAATAATGCTCTGCTTATGATTTATTTAACACGAATTTTGTTTCCAGCTCCTCACACATCGAGAACGGGAAACATGCAAACAGTTTGTTTGTGATTTCCCTTTTTGTTCGGCGAGCTGTGTGTAGTGTTATAGCCTCCGGGCATTTGGTTCGTGTTCTTTTTTATTTTCACATTTAATTAACTATGTAAAGCAGACGCGAACTGGCTTGATCATGATTTAATCAGATCAATCTTAGTTCGCAAAATCACACAATATCAAATCTACGTCACTATTTCACAAAAACTAAGATACTTCACCGGAAACCAACGCATTCGAGACTAAACCGACGGAAAATAGCAGTCTGCTGGGAAGTCCTACCGTCGTTTTAGCTGCTTGAATCTATTAACTGTCGGTAGATAAACTCCAAATCGTCCGAGTACTTCTGGTTCGTTCTGAATGTGGCGGCAACGACAGCCAGCAGAAGGTAACTTCAATGCCGAAGTGTGTGTCGACGGCACGCAAGGAACCATAAATGATAACAATGATAGTAATTTTATTCCAACCTAAATTATTAAAATATTCAATTTTTGCGAAAACCAGACCGTCGTCGTCGGCTGCGTCCATGCTTGCTCCTCGAAATCGGAAAAACGCGAGGGTAGAGAGTGGCTAAAATGAGTTTCTGCAGTATCCTGAGGAGAGGGTCGCAAAAATAGGAGCCCGGAACGATTTTAATAATCATCCCCGTCGGATGCTGCGGAGGAAGTTAAAGATTTTTTTTGGCAAAGCACCGACCTCAATGTCAAGGTGAGAAAACTTGGGATGAGGGCGGATGGTGATTATTACCGGGAGGGCAAATTGCGGAAGCGGAACGTGTGGTTTTGAGGCTGACGATCCTCGGTTTCAGGTCCTGGGATGGTCGTCCAGTGCAAGCAGAAGGCATGTTGCGTAAATGAGATGCACCCTCGTTTAACATCCTGCCTGGGAGACATTTGGAAGGTACAGAGCGCCGTAAAATTGTTTTAATTTGCGTTGTAATGTTGTGTAAATTTCATTGTAGTTGTTTGTTCCGAAAAATATGTTCTCAACCAATTATATTTCCGTGTTGTTCAGGTGAAGAAATAGTCAAGAACAATGTAGCTTGAACAAGAGGGCTAATTTACTTGTCCTATTACTATTCCCCAAGAATGTATTGGAATTATTTTTAAGGAGAAACTGGTTAGTTTCTGATTATTTTTTAAATAATGGAGCAATATTTTCAAAATCGATTTTAATACACAGTTACCTAAAGGAAGAATCAAGGTATTCCCCGATTTCTTTCCTGAGAGAAGGGGAAGGGAGGAATATGGGATGGTATAGGGAAAAGGAAGGCATGGGAATAAGATCGACATGATCGCACAAGCGTACCACAACGGGTTCAGGCAGCGCCCTGAAAAGGGCACAGTAGAAAACGCATAAAGCGTAAAGTTCGCCCTCATCGCTTGCCCGTGTAGCTGCCGGCTTAGAATAGCACTACGGACCACCTGTTCCGGGGGTAAAAGTCCACCAAACAGGTAACCCCAATCCAAGGTGTCAGGCGACCCGTGCTGAGGGATGAATGGTTGAGGGGGTTTAAAAGATGCTCGATCTTTAACGGAGTCCGTAGCGTTGGTAGATCGCCTTTTTGGGTTGCGTTGCGGTGTTAGATCTACCAAACCGAAATCTAGTGTCGTCCTATTTTTCAATTTTGGAATATGTGTTCTGATAATTATAGGCATTATAGTATTTAGTCCTTGCTACTGGTGTTGTGATGACTTCCAGTCTTTGAATAAAACTAAGTTTACCAACTTTACTTTGCATATAGTTAAAAACCTCACCATCTGAGGCTAAACTCAATGCAAAGGAAATCAAATTGGGTTAGGGATCCATGTATGTACTAACTCTTCGAAGTCTGGAAAGTGCTAGTACGCAAGGAACATACTAGAATCCTTATTACTGAACACATGTTCCATTATTGGAATAGTATTGCTGCTAATGTTAAAACCCGGCTTTTTTATTGTGGAGAATTTAGCGGTAAACAAGGGTGATGCTAGGTTTCCGATGCATGGCCAACTATCAGTGCTCTTGTTTCGTTTTCTATAAGAAAGAAATTTCCAAGAAAGCAAAACAAAAACTGTATCAAAATCGATACTTTATTGCCCTTCAATGGCAATTGAGTAATGCGACATGCACTACACTAAGGATACGGGTAATGTCACAATAGATCTAAAAACTGGTCGCAGTGACAGACCCGAACAGGAATAAAAAAAAGCCTATCGCTACTTACCACAACGGGTTTAGAACAATTGAACATCCTAATTGCGTAAAAACTGGATAGTTACATATCTAATGATAAGAAAATCCATAGTCGGATTCTCAGCTAAGACAAACAAACGGAGCAGCCTGCTGAGGCTTGTCGTGGGCAAAATCATAAGTAGGAAAACCTCATTGAGTTATCTCAATAGGAGGCAATCAGTGAAGTACTAGATTGAAAGTAGTGAGCTGGATTTTTGTATGGTGAGATGATTGATTCTCCATTTCTGCAATGAAATGGTGCAAACAGCGTGGGTTATATGGTTTCTTGTCTAATTTGATGCTGTTTGAGCAAAAGCTTGGGTAACTGTGTTGTTGAAGTTGCAAGAAATAAATAATACAACAACACAGTTATCCAAACTTTTGCTCAATCAGCATCAAATTAGGCAAGAAATCATATAACCCACGCTGTTTGCACCATTTCATTGCAGAAATGGAGAATCGATCATCTCACCATACAAAAATCCAGCTCACTACTTTCAATCTAGTACTTCACTGATTGCCTCCTATTGCGTTTCTGCTACGAGATTCCTTAAAAGTGGCGACAAGACTCCCGCAAGGGGGCATCTACAAACAATCAATTTCCTTATCGCTGCTTGATGTAATGCCGAGAAGAGATGTCGGTTTTTGAGCATTTGGTAAATCCAACTGGAAATCATTAAAGATAAACAGGAAAATCCGCGCGGCTTCCAATATGGAATCGAAAGGTACGTGTTCAAAAGTATCTTGGAAATCCAAGAAAACACCCAAACAAAACTGCTTTTGAGTGAATGCTTCATCGAAATCGTAAACAACATGGTGTAAACGAATTACAACAGACTTTCCACATTGGTAAGCATGTTGGTTCCCATGGAGAGGCATGTTTGCCAAAAAAACATCACGGATGTGAGGCTCGACAAAGCGTTCTAATCATTTCAGAAGAAAGAGGTCGAACTGGTAGGTCGGATCTTCAAACGATGAATTATCCACTCCCGCAATAAGCTTGACAGTATCATTCCGTAAAGGTTCGGGAATAGCAAGGCTGCATGCAAGCAGTTTTATCAAAACATGTTTAGAAAATTCACATATAAGAGATTTAAGAAAATCATCGACATGTATCAGGTTTATCCAAAGATGTGATCTCCGTTCAGCTCAGTGAAAGATTTACCAATCGAGCTGTTATTTGTGCCAATGGTACACAATTTAGTATGGGACAAACATCAAATTCTCGCTCCAGTCGACTTTTTTGATTCCATTTAGGTCCCATATGAACTGTGCAAAATTTCAGAGCAATCGGATTTACTATGGGAAAAGTTACACTTTCAGATAAAAAATCCCAGAGGCCGCCTCTTATATCCTTAATTTAAATCGATCAACGTTTCTTGTAGAAAAATCATTTATGAAGCTTTCCATTGAAGACCGCTAAACGATTGGAAGCTTGTGGAAAAAGTTATTGATTGATTACCGATTAGTGATCCAACGAACGGCTTTTTGTTTTGTTTTATCTGCAGCAAGAAACGTGGACCGATTTGAATTATGGAGTCAAAGGGCGACCTCTGGTTATTTATGTTTGAATGTGTAACTTTTCCCATAGTAAATCCTATGCAGGCTTTGAGCCGCTTGCGCTAAATTATAGTTTCACCGATTGCACTGAAATTTTGTACAGTTCATATGGGACCTAAATGGCATCTAAAAAGTCGACTGGAGCGAGGATTTATTTTTTCCATACAAGCGTGTCCCATACTAGTGCACATATAACAGGTTGACAAACAGTCAAAATTTGAGAATTTTTGATGCACTCTATGAAAAGTTACAGCTTTTTGAATTTTTTTATGAGATGAAAACAATTTGCCTATCCCGAACATCTTGGCCCTCGCCTAAAGTTCTTTCGAATCGTTCGCTTGGGATGGAAGGTGGAAGTTCAGAGGGTCTATTTACCTCAGGCAGCCCATATTTTCCCCATATAATATCGATGAAACGCCCCACAAAAAATGAAAAATGTTCCATAAAAGCATAATGATATTTGCAATTATAAAGAATCGTTTTCCCATACAATAACATGATATGACCATACATAATACATTCCGCTACCATATACACAGCAACAATTTCCTTAACAGAGATGCAATGTATCAATACGTTAGGCAGAATGTTCATATACATATGTTAGAGAAAATCCATAACATAAACAAAATATACCATGAAGATTGTAAATATGTTCCACAATCTGGCAAATAATGCTCCAATTATATCTTCACATGTTCAATTTTTATTTAAATAAAACCCACAACTCTATACGAATTGGTAACCTAAATTTTTCTAAATGTTCCATTGATCTATTATTAAAATCCATAAAAAAATGGTCAAGTGAGATGAATTTTCTTGATAATATTTTATCCATGTTAAGACCCCTTGAAGGCTCTATCGTTCAAATGCTTGATCTGAACTGGAAACCCTATTTCTATTAACATTCTGCCACTGTAATTGCTAAAACGTTCCCTAAATATAACAAATGTAACCCATAATTCAGTTGTTAACCTACTAAACCTACATAATTCCCATTGAATATAAAAAACTTTCCCTAAAAGGAAGATTAAAATTCCATAGAAACCAATGAAATACCCATACACCAGCAAAACTGTTCCATAAACATCCTAATCGGCCCATATAATACAGCGTTTTATGGAACATTTGCCTAGAAATCTGTAAGCAGTTCCACATTGCCGGACGATTGAAACATTCACAATACTCGTTTTGAATTTTGAGAACTTTAGAGGTTGTGCTACAGGATCATAGATGGTGTGAATAAATAAAGATCAATGAAACAATCGACGGAACCCGAACATTGAAATGGTCTTCTTCATGCATTGAAACTATACTGCTTTGATGAAAGATATAGGTTGTCAGCTTGAGCCGTGGGTTAATCGATGCTATCTTCTTCTTCTTCTTCTTAATGGCTCGACGTTCTCAATGGAACTTGACCTGCCTCTCGTCAACAGTTTTTTTTGGACACTTACACAGTAATTAATTAAGGACTTTCTTTGCCTGCCATTGTGGTTTCGCAGCGCGGTATCATGAACACTAATGCAAATCTGCTGGTTGAAAATACTCCCATTTGATTTTGCCGGGAACAGTTGATCTTTGTTTACTATTTTCAACCAGTAACTCAGGTAGTGTTCATGTAATGCAGCGTGTACGTACCGTACACGCAACACCACTATTGCATGAATTTGTATACAATGAAGTTTTTTTCACGCGGTCCGTCCTAAAAAAAACGCGTTATTTCAAAAAACCGTCGTAAAAACCGCCTTTTTTCAAAAACACGCGTAAAATAGTCACGACCACATCTACCGTGACTTGGACTTTTTTACGACGGTTTTTTAAATAACTCGGTTTTTCACGACGTTTTTTTAAATAACGCAGTTTTTTTTACGCGGTACCGTTACCGTCGTAAAAAAAAACTTTAGTGTATTGTGAGGCAAAAACAATGATACACTACGCCCAGGGAGCCATACATCTAAACTGGTGTGATGGTTAGAACACTTGACTATCACGCCGAGGACCTGGGATCGAATCCCACTCCCGACTAAACTCGCAAAATGTGAGTGCTTCCTTCGGAAGGGAAGTAAAGCGTGGGTCCCGAGATGAACTAGCCTAGGGCTAAAAATTTCGTTAATACAGATAAAAAAAAGATTTTTGACCAAGTGTATCATAATAAATACTTCGGCCGTTTGTCAATCGATTTGGATTCCTTTGGCACCAAATGAAAGCTACAGCATCCTAGTAGATCGCCCAGAAATTTTATTTCGTTTGGACAATTTGTTACAGAGATATCTTTCGAAGAGTACTTAGGATTTATACAACTGAACCTTTTGAGATTTTTGACCAAGTGTATCATAATAAATATCTTAGCCATCTGTCAACCGATTTCGGTTCTCCTGGCATCAAATGAAAGCTACAACATTCTAAAAGAACCCTATACAATTTCATTAGGATTGGACATTTGGTTACCGAGTTATCTTTCAAAGAGTACTTGCGAGTAATACAGGTTAACTTTTTGAGAGATTTTTGACCAAGGGTACCATAATAAATATCTCAGCCGTCTGTCAACCGATTTGGGTTCTCTAAGCAAAAAATGAAAGCTACAATATCCTTGTAAAAGGCCCTGAAATTTTATTTCGATTCGACATTTGATTACCGTCTTACCCCTCTGGTTCGACACGTTTTAATACGACACTTTTTAATTCGTACCCCGCTTATACGACACATGTCGAAATAAAAAGTGTTCAAATGTCACAGCGATGTACACTGCAAATGCAAAACAGTTTGATATTGCGCTTATACTCGCACCCGCAGCAACTCCTCTTGCAGCCGCAAATTTCGGATGTTCTGAGTTGGAGCTATTCAACACCCAAACCGCCTGGAGATCAACCGGAATGAAATGAGGTTGGCAACAATCGTAGAAAGAACGAGCTTTTCATTCGCGCCACCGCAATATTTGATAAAATTAGGCTAATACAAATTTCGATTTTCTCTTATGTCACCGCCCCCTCGGAAAATTTTGGTCGGAATTCAACATTTTGAGGAGGGCACAAATAAAATGTTCAAGAAAATCAACAAATTTAAGGTGTAATTCGAGTTCCACAGAAACTTTCTTAATAAATCCGATGAGTTTATCTATGTTGCCTAACTGTTTGGATATTTTTCCATCGAATACATTTATTATTTATCATCCTCCCCCTTAACGAGTCAACGAGCGCTGTGACAAAAGAAGAAAATGAGATTTGTTCCTGCCTTATGTTTCATAACAAATCCGGAAATCAAAACAAAAACAAAAATAGAGTTGCCAAATTTCAATGAGCATGATGGTGTAGGGTGACCAGTTTGTCGAATGAAAAGTTTACCCCGGTTATACGACAACAGTCGGTGTCGTATTAGCGGGGTAATACGGTACTGAGATATCTTATGAAGAGTATTTCAATAAATTCATTTTTTTACCCTTAAGAAGGGTATAAATATCGCTCGAAAAACCGACTTTCGATCCGAGGCCCGGAGGGCCGAGTCTCATATACCAATGAAGTCTGCTCGACGAACTGAGCAAATGTCTGTGTGTGTGTGTGTGTGTGTGTGTGTGTATGTGTGTGTGTGTGTGTGTGTGTGTGTGTGTGTGTGTGTGTGTGTGTGTGTGTGTGTGTGTGTGTGTGTGTGTGTGTGTGTGTGTGTGTGTGTGTGTGTGTGTGTGTGTGTGTGTGTGTGTGTGTGTGTGTGTGTGTGTGTGTGTGTGTGTGTGTGTGTGTGTGTGTGTGTGTGTGTGTGTGTGTGTGTGTGTGTGTGTGTGTGTGTGTGTGTGTGTGTCTTGTATTTTTGTGCTCGTCGTTCTTGGTTTTCGTCCATCTTCTAGTTAATGGATCACTGACAATGATGTAAATGCAATAATTTAAAAAAGCTGCAACATTACAATTTCAAATTTTAGCATGCGAGTGTATCTACATCTTTTTGCGATTGGTTAACCAATTGTATTCTATCTTGAGCGAAATTTCAAGTCTACTGCATAATCCCACAAATGTTAAAAATATACTCTAAAGAGAAACTAAGCATAATTTGATTAATTTCGGTGGAGCAGGTACGAAGTTAGACAACTTTGTAAATTACGCAATAACTACCGACTCGCCCTTAATTATTGTTATCTAGTGCAAATAAATGGATGCATTTAATTGTTTGACTGGCTAGAAAAACTGAAAAATCTCCATTTTGAGATTTTCTCTATGAAACTGAACATTAAAAACAAGAGCAGTACAACGTTTGTCGTGAGCGCTTGTAAAAATAAATATTGTATGCTTTCGCGGATCCACACTGAACATCTAGGAAAAGCATTGTCAAAATAAAAACGACACTAATAAGATCTTGCCCTGTGACCTATCTTGCCCGTGACCCTTATATCTTCGGAAAAGCCTATCATGATCATGATTATAGGGAGAAACTCAATGCAAGATGGTTCTCCGAAAGGTTTGTGATTTTTTTATCATCTTATTCTTTGTAAACGACAACCGCTGCTCAAAGGAATTGAAACTTATTTACAGTTTATGTATACGAAATGCAACCATGCCATTTGATCCATTGGAAAAACTTACAGGATAATTAGAACCACTCCTCGTACCCAATTAGCTAACCAACACAGCATAAGTGGTAATGCTCTTCGGCTATTCGGCTGAGCCATCAGCGCGAAGCATTTTTCGTCCACAGGTGCTGGCGCATGGATGAATTATTGGAAGGTACAATTCATTGTAGCTTCTCAAACTTCACATTTGACCTCACAAGTACTATGTAATATTTAGTATTTTTAATATTGCAGAATACTACATTTTGTCATTCATCTATATCAATGTTTTTGCCAAAATTTTCAAGTCTGAAAAATTTAAACTAATTTGGACATGGTACCTATAAGCACACATAGAAATAAACAGACGTAACAGTAGAGCAATTTCCATCGACCACGTCTTTAACAATTGTTTTGTATTTATTTGGTTGGCAATCTCACATCCAGAAGCATAAACTAGATAAGAGTGGAAAATGGGATAAGGTTCAAGATAGGTCATTGGTCAAAATTCTCAAAAGTGTAATATATCGATGCAACCTAGCATAAGATCTTCACATTCAACATTCTGCGCTCTGCCATCAAAAAGACCAAAAATCACGAACGGAACTGTTTTCCTCCTCTTAACTGCGCACAAAGACTGGACAGTGACCTCGAAGACCAGATTCCGCGAGAAGATCGAAACGACCTAACAATCTGCGCTGTTTTCAAAACGACCAAGCATTACCAAAGGAATTGTCCTTCTCCTCTTTGATACACACAAACACTGGACAGTGGAATCTAATATCCTTATCCCGATAAAGAACAACCTATGTGGGTAAAAAAGAAAGGGAATTCCCTTTCCAGAAAAATACCAAATCTAGCGAAGAAAAAGTTAGAATTCTTATAAATTAACCAACTTACCCTTGAAAGTTGAACAGACGCTAATCAAACTGCGCCTCGCCGGAAAATGACGACTTGGCTGGTACTCGAGCTGGCGACTGCTCTGATGCATCGCATTCCCGTTCTCGTTCACTTGTCCCGCACTGCTCGGCACAGATTCCTATACGAGAACGCTCCCGCTGCCGCTCGGCTCGAATCTCATCGCGCTCTCGCAGATCGTCAGAGACGATGCCCGAGTCTTTTCTAGCTTCGCTTCCACCAGCCATTTACCCCGGGTGATTGATTCCAGCGGTGAGCCATCTGCCGCAGCATGTTCTCCTTCTGGGCCAGGTTCTTTTTCAGCTGAGTACCGACTCCGTCTGCTTTCACCGGATCTTTCGACAATATATAGCGCTTCGGTCATTTGGCAATTTTGGATAACTCGTAGCTTATCCCCGGAATTGCACAAAAAGAACAGAAAAACCAAGAAAAACACTTAACACTTCGGGGACGCAAAAACTCTGCACTCAGGCAAATAAACCTAAGATTATCATAAGGTCTAAGTTATGAAATGGTATTTAAACAATTCATAACGGCTAGAATGCATTTCATAAGGTCGGTTTATGACGCAGAATCGACTCACAGTTTGGCTTTTATACACATTTTGCACCACGATATTCTCAAGCGTCGATAGCCGCGTGGGTTGGGCACGAGCTCAGTGATCTCGGCGTTCATGGATCGATTCCAGTCTGCATCATTTTACGATTTTTCTGCTCTTTTCATAAGTTTATCTTATGTAAGTAGGTCATAATACGCATGTTCAATTTTCATAAGGTATTCTTATGGCATCCATACTTTACAGTTATGGCTAAATTTCATAAGGTATTTTGATGAATTTCGGTAGTTTACTTCGCTGAGTGTGTGCACAACCAACGTATCTAAATACGGTATAGGGCACTGCATTGTTTTGATTTTGTATGAAGTTTTGACGTTTCTTGGCCTTGTTGTTTACAAAATTTCTGTTTGAGTGAAAGAGAAGGAGAGAAATTCATGCAGTGCCCTATTTACCTAGATACTTTGGTGCAGAGAAAATAGGTAGAGAAGCGAAGAGTGAACAGCCGTCTGAACGGCAACACTTTTTCTGTTTTGATTTCGTAACTCGGATGTTGGCAACTACCGAAAAACAGATTAATCCACCTATCGAGGGTAGTGTCTTTCTCGTGTACTGCATTAGAAAATGATTTATGCTGTTGATTTATTAACAAGAAATCATCTAAATTGTATACCAAAAAGGATCAATTTTCGTCAATTTAAGGAATCAATGAACTATTTCGGTAGCTTCGGTAATCGATTTTACTGAGGCTCAGTACACCAACTGTCAAAACCGTGTGCAAAAGGTAAACAATGCAGTATAGCTGTATTCAGCTGTTCTATTTTCGTCAAAAAATTACCGAATACGGTATTCCAAATTAAGTGTGTAAAAATATTGGTAAAAAAATATTTCGAATGATCGCAATACTTATCATGAATTATGCGGCAATCGTCAAGGTTTGTTGATTTTGTTCGATAGGATACCATAAAGATACTATAAGGAACATTTCGTGTCTTTGCATATAGTGTCTTTAGGATACCAGTTTGACGGTTCGATAAGGTTTTTTTGGCTTCACACTCTTCGCTTCTCTACCTATTTTCTCTGCTTTGGTGCACAACAAGGAAAAGAAAATGAGCCATTTTACGAGACGTTTCGGATCAGCTGATCGCTCATTTCATGAATGAAAATTTGACATAAGGTTGCGCCCAAGCCCGCGAGTGTTAATATCAATATTAACACTGTTGTCGTTTCGTAAAATAGACTATGGCGCGACAGATGAATGACGTTTCATGCTCGTGTCGATTACACGCTTAGCATTTTTAGCTCAAAAACGTGTAATGGTTACACTAAATCTCACACAAAAAAAAAATAACCCACAAGCTACCTACCGTGTCATGCCCTAATACCGTGTGCCTCCTAATACCGTGTATTTGACAAAAAACTCAAATATTTTACTAAGTGTATTACTTTTTTAACTGAGTAACTAGTTCAATCATTAGCATATCAAACCTTCTCAAGTTAGGCGTGATAAATTTGGCACATATTTACAAAAACAAGCAATTAAAAATATTTACACAATGTGAGTGCAAAGTAACAATACGCGGTATTAGGGTATGGTTCCTTTAGTGTTCCAAATACCGTGTTTCGGCTAAAACTTGCAAACTGAAAATATCATTGATACTTTTTACTTTATGAATCAATTGCACAAACCTCTAGGCAACGTTTGACGCATAGGTTCTTATAAGTATGAACTTAGTATGATTGATATGGTGATGATTCAAAGGACCACCAATGTATGCGGGTCACATACACGGTATTAGGAACAATGCTATGTTTTACAATTTTGATTTTAACTATGGATTAAACATTTGGAATTTCATTAATCATATTTATTATACACAATAGACACAATAAGCAATAATATAGCGTTTGAAAAATCAAGAAACTTAGATTATTGATTTTTACAGGGCTCTTTGAAGTGAAGAGCATCCTTAAGGTCACGGTATTAGGGCATGGCACGGTACACGAATAAAAAACAGATTACCCAAAAAATACGTCAAAAGAACGCAAAAATAACATCACCATGATGTTGCATGAAGAAGAAGAACGATGGTGTTTTGAAAAAATCCTATCCCAATAACACAGGGGAAGTTTTTAAAATGCTTCTATAAAGTCTAAAACAAAATCCAATTAAAAACTGTGCGATGTACGGTGTTAGGGTGTTAGCCTCATCTGTATAGGTGTGGATATTCAGCATAACCATGCTGAAAGTGACGGATTCGATTCCCGGTCGTTCCAGGAACTTTTTGTAATGAAAATTCCCTTCAATAGGGTCCTAAATTTAAAGACGAAATCTCGCTTATATTGAATAATACGATCAAGTATGGTATTCTAATCGGAATTGTACTTTACTCGAACTTGAAAAACAAAGGAATAATGAGAAAATTCGAAATAAGAAAAATGGTAAATAGTTCTACTTTGACATTTGAGGTCAACCTTGTGTGACTGAGCTCGACATTTTTCGCACTGGGATTTCAAAAATGTTTCCATCTGACATACACGGTGAAAAAAAATCAATCAAAGTATGTGTTATAAGCTAGGGACGAGACAAAAGGCTAAAAAAATAAAAATTATATATTTTCAACTGAGTGTCGCGGACTGACTCAATATGCAACTCAATATTGTCGTCGCGGTTGAAACCCGAAGATTCCCCACACCCGACAATCGAATTTTCTCAAAATCCATACGTGAAACCTAACGTCGGATGTAGTGCGCTGGACAGCGGACCTGGCCATCTATCCAGCGCACTGTGCCCGACGTGCGTCCGACACACGGTTGAGGAGAAAAACAGATTTTCGCGTGTCAAAAATTCCGATTTTCAACTGCACGAACAATATGCAACTCCAAGTACAATCGAAAGCGCCAAGGTAACGGCATCGGTGGATACGAAGGAATTTGCGATGGATGATATCGCTCCGTGATGGTGGATTCCGCAATGGTTACGGCAGTGATGGTGAACTTGCACGTAGGACAGCGAGAATCGATTGAGCCACGTTTAAAACGGAAACGTTCGATTTTGACACCAAATAAGTTAAGCTCAACCGCGGAAGAAACAAAATCCGTGTCCGTGAAACTCAGGATCACTACCGGCTGTCGGTGATAATGTACAAGCAGCGCAACGGGAACCATCAGAACAATAAGAGATATGACTTGACATCGAGATCGACGAGCGAGAAATTGACGGAAGATTACTAAGATTGTTGAAAATATTAAATATTTTACAAATTTTGTATTTGAATCTATTTGAATAAAATTTTGCCTATTTTATTTATTATTTTTTTTCAATGAAATAAAAACAGCAGCCTAAACAAATTCCCGATAAATCCAGGTTAAACTAGCTTTAATTTTTGCAACTTATACTGGAATTTGTTTTTATCAAATTTATACTAGGCCAGTATAGCCTGCATATAAACCAAGCTTGGGGTCAACCAGGGGAAATGAATTTAGTGTAAGATTTATACTATTTAGTTTAGATTTTTTCCTGAGTGTGCTCTCTCAGCGGGAGCCAAACATCGGGAGCCAAGCATTGATTGATGCACCAAGCGAAAAGAAGAAGTTTTGACATCCAAGCGGTGTGCCGTCGATCAGATCCTCGTCGCTGATTGGTCGATGGATGTAAACGGCACACCGCTTGGATGTCAAAATTCTTCTTCTTACCGCTTGATGCATCAATCAATTGAAGATGAAGGTTATGTTAAACCTTGTTGAGCCTGTGTGATTGATTGAAGGGTATTGTTATCTAGGTGCTGCAAATATATTATGTTTCCAGTTCAAAACCGAATTAGCGACATTTTTTCTTTGACTTCCGCTGCTTTTGCCTTGCGTTGAACACAATGTCGGAAGTGGGGCGCTGTATAGAACACCAGGTGTACAATACAGCGCCCCACTTCCGACATTGTGTTTAACGCAAGGCAAAGGCAGCGGAAGTCAAAGAAAAAATGTCGCTAATTCGGTTTTGAACTGGAAACATAATAATCAAAACTGTTGTCACGATATCTCCATTTGCCGCTGTCAAGTCGTTGAAAAGCGAGGAGAAGGATAAACATTGTTTTGAGCCTATTGAGTTGTCCAAAAAATGTCTCACGAAACCTAATGCAAGCCTATCCATATAGGGGGTTGTGGGGCAAGATGGCCACCCTGTCTTTTAAGCATTAATTCGCAACACAAAAATATTTTCTGCATGGGTTGTGATTATAAACAATGCTTTATGTTTATAATGTGCGAAAAAGTTACTATTAGTTTGAAAAATCTGCTATAAAATAGTGTTTGAAGTTTGAGTGTTCAAAAACAGTGTTTTCTTATAGTATCAGGTCATCTGATTTTAAGGATTAGTAATGAAATAACATCGTTTTAAAAATTATTTTTAAATTTTAATGGTGTTTATATGTGACTGTTGTTCAGCCTCGACAATAAAATTTTAATGTTTTAAATTAATTATGTCATATAAAAATGATAAACATAACGTAATCATTCGGGGCAAGATGGCCACCTGTGGTAAGGCCTTTGTCGCCATCCAAAAATCAATCTAAAGCAGCCTTAAAACTGTTATTGATGTTTAGAGATATTGCAAAACCACAGAAAATTGTTTTTTTTTTCATATTAGTTGAAGCTGTTAAAATTAATTACGATGGAGATGATACCTCAGAAATACTTTGAAGTTATTTGCTGTTGAACGGTGATTGGTTTCATTGAATAGGGTATCGCGCCACTTGGGCGGTGGCTTCTATATTCGTCTGTTTTCGACTATAACTCAGTCGGTTTTGAACCAGTTCACTTGAAATGTTGTACACGGGTAGATACTATACCTATCTCACCGCATTCCAAAAATTGTGTCAGTTGCTTCAAATTTGACTGAGTTATAGCGGAAAACAGACGAAAATAGAAGCCACCGCCCAAGTGGCGCGATTCCCTATTTTGGCACAGGGATGGAAAATCGTAGCTAAAACCGCTATAAGGGTTCGTTACAAGACGTTGAATTACAGTATAATGCATGAAAAGAGTAGTAATGTATCTAAATCGTTTCGAGAAAAACAAGTTTGCTGAAAAAATAGACCAAATCATAGAACATTTCCAAATAAATTTCTATCAATTTTATTTCAAACATTATCATAAAGAAAATGGTGGCAAATACCACACCATCTGTAGGCAAAGCGTTGCGGATGATTTGACCTTGGTTTATTGAACGTTGCTTAGGGATTAAAACATACTTATTGTAAAAATTTAGCTCTGTGGCCGTCTTGCCCCGATGAGGTGGCCATCTTGCCCCATATGGCAAAAATTCTATGTCGAAAGTAACATTTTTCAAATGAATTTATTTTGCAATGGTAGTGCAAACTAAAATGCTTTTTTGTGTTAATAAGATAGAAAAGACATGAAACAAAGGGAATAAGTGTTAAATAGCCATATTCTAATGAAAGTATATGCTCCCAAGGCGCCTAAGCTTAGGGTGGCCATCTTGCCCCACAACCCCCTACGTGAGAACAAAAGATGTTTTCAAAGTTCTTACAGATAGATTAACACGGGAAATCTGAACACAAACCACTACCACACAGGAATTTGGATTGGTCAATTTTAGCTGATTTTGTAACAACTATCCATCAAAATTTCCATCACGAATGGAAAACAATGAACTTTGAACACGAGAACAAAATTGGAATAGGTGGAAATTGGAATAGCCTAATGGTGGATTGATCATGTTTACCATTTCCGA
Organism: Aedes albopictus; assembly: GCF_035046485.1. NCBI lineage: Eukaryota > Metazoa > Arthropoda > Insecta > Diptera > Culicidae > Aedes > Aedes albopictus. The sequence goes on from NC_085137.1 coordinate 295,257,948, forward strand.
ACAGCGTCGCAACAGCGTGTTTGACAATCGCGCTGAGAGAGGTGGTTGCAAGAAAATTGAACGCTCGTGCGTGTTTACAAGCTGTGTGATGGGAGTGTGCAGGTGTGTATTGGCTAGCTTGAAAAATAAAACCGCTTCTATCCGCAGCACCTAGATTTTCAACTACGGTTAATAAAAACGTCAAAAAATGAGTAAATATGTACTCTTGAACCATATATTGTGGTTTAAAACAAGAATCCCGATAGGACTTTAGGAGCCTATTCCTTGGGCATTAGATATCTCCATGCTTGTCACACGATATACGCATGCAAAATGCTATTGGCGGAGGAATCTCTCAGTTAGTAACTGTGGAAGTGCTCAACAGTTGAGAAGCAGGCTGTGTCCCAGTGGGGACGTAAGCCCATGAAGAAGAATTCAACCTTAATCTTAGTCAAAATAATAGCAATAAACAAATGGTATAAAACAGCATTTAACTGCGTGATGATCTCACAAATACTTGCCAACCTAGGGTCTTGTACCATTTGGGCACTTGCTGCTATAACTAAGTCAATTTCAAACCGATTGATTTGAAATTTTGTATAGAGTTAGGCACGTACAGTATCTAACTCTGTACAAAATTTCTAACCATAACTTGATACGGTCGTCGTCCCGCAGCCGTACTCGGGCGCTGAGAGCAAACTTTTGCTATAGCAAGTTTTCGGTTCGACCGACGTTTCTAGCGGAGATGCCATCAGCATTTCTTCTTTGATAATCTACTATCTAGTCAGTTCCGAAAACTCCGTCGGTTGCGGTGAATCGACCATGGAGGGTGCAGGCACGTTAAACTCGAAAAAACTACACCTACCTAACATGCATCGAGACCTTGCTGCATGCGGGCCCCTGGAATCGACGTTTCGCCAAACCCCATTGGTCGTCCTCCAGCAAACCGTACGAACACCGACCATCCCCCGGTGTAACGCTTGCCGTTCACGTTCAATTTTCTCGCTCTATGGATATATAGACATGATCCGGTGAATGCGCTCCAAGAAATCATGATCTGGATCGTCGTCGCTTGCAACAAATCCACCGCAAATGTGCTTCATCCAGATTTCAATCACCATCCAAGATCCAGTGCGGTTATTTTCCAGCGACGGGGCGCGATTTTTTTCTAGCCGATAAAACTGATTGTTACTTGGTTTCATAAAAATGTACGATGAATATCTTACATTTTCAATCGAAAATCGTGATCCGGTTGTCCATCGGGATGACAAAGTTCCCGTCGAGGCTACAGCACAGCAGCACGCAACTTGCCGGTAAACAAAGCCGAGCTAGAAAAAAAAACAGAAACAAAAACATACCTACCATCAATTTTTACACCTTAAATATACAGCAAATACTTACCTTACAGGCGGATTTATTTGTAGTACACAATAAACTACTAAAATTTTATACATACAAACGGAATTTGTATATAAAAATCTCGATAAAAATTTTAATTATTCTTCAACACTAGGTACCCGCAACAAGCGTGCGATTCTTGAAAAGAAAATAAATGACGTTTCTCTCGCGTGCGCGTCGGGGGATGGACGTCGCGGCGAAAAGTACACGGAAAATTCAAACTATCTAATATTTGGGTCGATTTTACTCAAAATTGAGTAAATTAACTCGTTATTGCATCCTCCCGCTCAGAAATTTCAACTATAAATCTAGTAGGTACCAAAACCAAAATGTCTAGTAGATATTTAAGCAGATATCGAGTACTCGAGTACACTCAGCCAAATTACCTTAAGATTTCCATAAGGCCCAACTTATGAAAAGGCCATTAAATAATTCATAATGATTCGGATGAATTTCATAAGGTCACTTAATGACGTAAAATCGTCTCACAGCTTGGCTTTTATTCATGTTTAGCAACATGATATCAGCGGCGTCATGGTCGCAATTTTTTCCGCAGTCAAGTTCGCAGATTGTGAACAATCCTCGGTACTCACTTTACGTAATTTATGTTTAGTCCCTTACTGTCAGAGCTGTCACCAACTTAATTTTTAGTTGTTCAAAGCGTTTTACAAATGTACAAGAAAGTTGTTATTCAGCTTTGGCAAAAATGACTGAAAATAAATAAAATGCAAAAATGTTGAACCATTCACGAGAGTAATTATTTGCACTCATGTTGAGATCACCTATTATGAAATAAGAATTACATATAAAATTACCTAAATCCGGATTAGAACTCGAGACCTGTCGATTGCCAGCCGCATGCCTTCCCATCTGCGCCATCCTAGAGATGGTGAGATGCAGCACCCAAAGCAAAACATAATCTTCCCATGCCTCAATAATGATCACTCCTGAACTTGTGTTCAGCAGTGGTGAATTAGCACAGCACGTGCTAATCAACTGAATAACGCCTTATACTTCAACAGCTGTTCAGCCCAAAACACGTGTTTTCCATTCTGATTTCGCTGTCAGTATTTTTATCGCACGGTGAGAAAACTTGTATCGAATGTGGCCAAAAAGTGCTGGTCCTTATTGAAGATATTGTTTCCAGACGAAGTAATTGCAATATGAATATATTTTTATTTTTATTATTAAATATCGATCTTTAAAAATGTATGACAATATGTGGTGCGATATGGTAGTGCATAAGGATGTTTAGGGATACTTGAAATTTGTCGATTTCTGAATGATGTTTGATTATCTAGGTGACTGTGGGAACAATATTCAGCACTGAAATGTCAAATGCATCGATCCAAGCGTCTCGTACAATCGAACTGCTGCGGAAGATAACAAAATATAATAATCAAGGTACAAGATATCTTGTTACATACTAATAATAATAAATAAATGCCTCATTTTTACGTTGATTACGTCTCTTGGCTTGGCACTCAATGTTAAACTACATAATTCTATTCTGTTTTATTTTAGTGATTCGTTTAAAATTTTGATTCTTTAACCCTTCGCGCACTATTGTAAAAAGTACAACACTACCAAAAATCCTCGCTCGTCGTATACAGCGTGAGCGCGGTCCAGTTTCGGTTGCTTGATGGCGCGCGTCCTGAAAGGTTAATAACTTGGTTATCTAAACAGTTTTAGCCATGATTTATCCCATAATCCGAACAAAGTTCCGAGTCAAACTATGACGGGCTGAAGGCGTTTATTTGACAAGTGAAAAGCACATTGTTCAGGAGCATATGCTTATCGATACATCAGCTTAATAAGATGCAGACAAATGTTTTGTTAAACTCTTTTGTTAAAGAATCAATGCTTGTCGAATAAATTTCTTGTTAAACCTTTGAAAAGTGTTTTAATCTATCATTGTTGATACCGATGAGGAAAGTCGAACATTGACTATTTTCTCAATTGAAAAATCATTTAAACAGTTACGTGTTGAGCATAATTTTAGTTCAGCTATCATTACCATTATTAAGCAACAATTCAGCAAGCTTGCTTGTTTGTGACTTGCAATTGTTAGTTGGGTTGTTTTTCTGTCCGATATGGATTGATGGTTTCACCAACAATCAATACGAAACTGGAAATTCGCCCGTGACTCCAGTTTCATCAAATCCCAGGTAACCACTAAGCACTGTTTTAAGCCTTGCAAAGGCCATTCAATAGATTTTCAGTTCCAATAAGTCCTACACAAGTTTTCCAAGTGCTTGTAGGCTCTGAACATCATAAGCACTGAAATAGGCCGTATAGTGGTATTTTACAGTGCTTGATAACCCTGTGCCTATTAGCCGAATAACATGGCTGTCAGTGCTTTTGAACGGCTTGATGTACATGACGTTTATGTTGATCAAAATAAATGTCCACCAAAAACAAAACGAAGACCAACGCCCATAGTGGAATTCAACGAAATCATTTAGGAAAGAGAACTGCTATTGGTTTGCGGCAGCATTAAACGAAACATAAACATTTCTATTTGATTATTGATTCCCCAAGGATTTGGTTTTTGATTCCCCAAGGATTTTAGTTTTAATTCGAGTTACAATCGGCTCCATCCAAGCACATGCAAGTTATCGTCTACCCGTTTAAATAAATCCTAGCTCGCTTCCCCTGCCCCTGGCTCCCCCATCATTGCAATGGTACCAATTTGCGGTACACTAATATATTCGTTTAAACCAAGAACTTCGCTTAAACCATTAACCACCGACATCAATCCGGTCGATCCAATCTTTCGGATTTATTCTGGATGAATATTTATGATGCCTAGATTTTGATTGTTTTAAATACGTGTATAAACCTGCGAAATCGGCTGTGTATAGCTGAGCAGATGGGAAGCGACACGGAAGAATGAAATCGATGCATTAGGAACCTCGAGGACATCATCTGGAATCTGGATCAAGCAGCAAAAAACTGATACAAACACCGCAAAGAACAAAAAAGCAGCAAAAAATCAGTTCGAAAGGAGTAGAAGAAAGGGACAACTGATAAATAAACTTTTTTGCTATTTTCTGTCCCACTTCTGACAGCTGTCTGTCCAGAGACCTGGTACGGGAGGCTGGTTTAGGCCGTGTGGTACTTGTCCAGTTGACAGTTGTAATAATAATGATCCTCCAGACTCGCATGGCCTACTCAGTGATGTACCAAACTACCACAGGCCGTATATCAGCCGAATAATTCGCCAAAAGTGGCATTTAAGCAGCTCTATTGGGGAATAAAGCTCCAATTAGCTCTGTAAACCATGTTCACGGAGAAAAATGGATATACTTGTTAGCTTATTAGATAATCAAAATTATTCATTTTGAAGATTTAAGCATTGAACTGTTTAAAAAGTATGCATTTTGATCATTTATATTATTCACTCCTAAGGATTTTTGATGTTTATTGGCTTCCGTGAATATCGGGATACTGTTTTTACTCTAAGGACTTATGCAAATATTTTAACTACCAACCGCCATTGGTTCATAGTGGATCTGTTTCTTCTGAGGATGTATTTTCGTGATTTTCCTAATTTCGGTAAGAAAAAGTGAGGTTTTTGTTTGGTAGGCAATATAATCCAACATTTTTTTATCCCATCAGTCACAGGAATGATCAAATTCCTGCACCTGCATGGACCCGGAAAACTTGGAACGGCGGAGGAACTTTGACCAACCGAAATTGAAGTCTGGAGCAATTTTCGAATCATCAATCACGCTTATTCTTTTTTCTGTAAGTACTTTGTGCACATTTTCCTTAAAAAGCATCGAAATTGAAAATTTATATTTCCTTATCAGATTTCGTCACCACCGGAAAGCCACATTTAAGCAGTGTTGTCCAATAAACTGATCCACAAAACATGGAGCAACGTACAACGGTGGAGGAATCTCGGAAGACGCATCTGGTCCACCTACTCGTCGCTTTTATGAACGACTCCAGCTAATATAGTTTCGCGTTAGATTTATTGTATATTATTTAAGAAATAAGCTAATAAAATTGTTATGTATTTTGTATTATTCAACTGAAATTATTGTATTTTTCTTATTCATCGCAATTGAGAAAAGAAAAACAAAAACAAATTGAAATATGCATCGATAAATATATTTGACATATGCATTCCAATGCAAAACACCAATATATGCATTGAACGAATAACCACAAAAATATGCATGCCAAAGGGTGGGCAGATCGAATATGGTTTTAGTAAAGATTTTATGCATTTTAGCATTTTCCGATCTCTCCGTGTTCTATATTCGACTATAGAACCGATTTGATGCCTGTGTTTACCGTGTTACCAGCGGCGTCATGGTCGCATTTTTTTCCGCAGTCAAGTTCGCAGATTGTGAACAATCCTCGGTACTCACTTTACGTAATTTATGTTTAGTCCCTTACTGTCAGAGCTAGATCAGTGTAACACGCTAAATAAAATTTACACAAAAGGCAATTTACACGGAAAAAAATACACCGTTATGAATATTTATTGGGTACCGGACTGGTCACCGAAAATTTGATCGTTTTCTTTGGTACATCGAGGTCTTGAAATTAGTCTATGGTGTTACGGCTTATTGGTTCCTTGGGATTTCATCGACCCTAATGGTCCACTGCACGAATTTATTCTGGCCTGCTTACTCTCACGCGAAATTTGACGTTTGAGCGGTGCCGACACCGCTCAAACGTCAAATTTCGCGTGAGAGTAAGCAGGCCAGAATAAATTCGTGCAGTGGACCATCTCCCTACATTATTTTTGAATGACCAGAAGGAGGCGGCGCTTCTAACATTTTTGCTGTCAATCAATTTACCCATCGTTCTTGTGACTTTATCGTTCTTTTGTTTTGTTTGTTTTTTTTTTCTTTGCAATGCGTTTCAACTGACCCTAGGTTTGGTGGTCTTTGACTGACCCAAGCAGTTTTGGTGGGTAAAAAAGATCACCCCAAGAATCCCGATCGATTGAACAAAAAGTGAGGCCATCGCCCGACAATGGTGCCCGAAGATGATCAAAAACTGCTATAAAGAACTATCGGAAGAAGTGAGTGAGTTCCGAGCCGCGGCTAACAATATCATCGTGAATCGTACCTTCAACGATGCGGACAAACCGTCTGTGCCAATTCCAAATCAAGTGCTGACATTCGGGCAGGTTTTTCGTGAATGTTGGAGAAAGTCAAGAAGCAAGGCTTCGCAATAGCTTCCCCGATTTAGGTCCAGGCTTGGCCGGTGCTACGGTGCTACTCAAAGGCGAAGATCTGATTGGAATTGATCAAACTGAAAATCGGAAAACGTTGGCTTTCCTATTGCCGGCGTTTATCCACATCGAGGGCCAACAGGTTTCGCGAGCCCGGGGTGAACCGAACGTTCTAGTGATGGCACCAACTCGTGAATGGGCCCAGCAAATTGAGGAGGTATTCAAGTATTAATTTCGGAACATCAAAGCAATTTGTCTGTACGGTGGTGGCGATCGGAGAGCGCAGATCTAATGAATAAGACGGCCGTTCACGTAGACGTTTCGGGGGGATTGGGGACCCGCATAAATCCAAACCGTAGCAAAACATTATCTACAATGGTATACATTCCACTTTTTACCATATCCAAAATGGTACCTCCTACCATAGACCAACCATATCTGGATAATGTTTCGACCGTAATGACTACTGTTTTTCGAGATCCGACCATATGAGGAACGGGTTGTTAAGAATGTTTACCGTTTCAAAATCGAGTTTTCCTCCTTTATGAAATTTGAAAGGCGACCATACCAACAAGGTTGCGACCATTCATTTGCAAAGATTTACATTCATTTGCTATTATCTCAGTTCAGAAGCATGCTTTCGAAAAACAATGTATGGATGAATATAAACTTGTAGTTTTATCTGAAAGTTTGCCGAATATCATTGGGGTCGCAAACGTATACCAAAGTCGTGAGCGAGCTGTGAAGGCAACTCTCCACGCGGTGAATGTAAATTTCATTCACGCTGTGGAAAGTTGCCTTCACAGCTCGCTCACGACTTTGGAATGCGTGTGCGACCCCAATGATATTCGGCAAACTTTCAGATAAAACTACAAGTTTAAACTCATCCATACATTGTTTTTCGATAGCATGCTTCTGAACTGAGATAAAAGCAAATGAATGTAAATCTTTGCAAATGAATGGTTGCAACCTTGCATACCAAAAGCATATCACATACACGAAAAGAAATTTAATAATTTTCTTCATAAGTTTCAATTTATGTTTTTCATTAGATACGCCTTAATTACTTTTATAACATCATCTTATTGCACTCATATTAGAACTTAATATCATTAATAACATATCCTTATACCATGTATAAGTTTTGTGTTATGGTCAAAATGTATAAGTTTTAACTAATAATTTTGTTAAGATCGGGCTTTGAAAAATAACCCCTTCATAAACAAAACGGTACCGTCATATTTTCGAACGGAGGAAGCCATTGTGGCTCGTTTTCTTTCGGCCAAGCTTTCGGCGCAAGCAAATAAAAGTGATTTAGAGGTGTGTAGCGACATCAAAGACAAAGAGTACTTGTAGATTACGGTAGGTACTAATAATTAATTATCTTTTTCAGTGATATAGCTTATGAAATTTTCCTCTTCGACAGAGTTGAAGCCGACGGAGTTGATCCCGGCAGGAATCATGAAAGCACTGGCTGAATCGCTGCTGTCTTCCATCTCCATAGTTCCGTCTTCGTCTCGAAGAATTTCTTCAGCCGAATCCTTAAACACTTGCGGCATTGTACGTCCGTCGCTGTCTGAGTGGATCAGGCAAGAGCTCAAACTTTCTCTTATATTCGCCATGAGATGCCTAGAACACGATTTCAAGAAGGCTCGTTCGCTCCCCAGATGATTAGTCGGGACCAAGATCCAGACTATTTTTTTTCCAATGCTGAAGTGATTTTATCGAATAAATAAATATTGTTCGTGCAGTTGAAAATCGGAATTTTCGACACGCGAAAATCGATGTTTCTCCTAAACCGTGTGTAGGATGTACATCGGGCACAGTGCGCTGAATAGAGGGCCAGGTCCGCTGTCCAGCGCACTACACGAAAATAAAAGTAATAGTTTTAATTATTAGATTTGAGTAATAAATTTTATTGCACTCTACCAGATCAACTTCATTACGTGACTTCATTATCTTTAAAACAAAACCCAATGTAATGTATAACACGTCCTAGTGAAGAGTATACGTTTTGCCTAATGGCGAAAATACATTAGGCAAAACTTATACTTTTGATTATGTTTGGGATTGAAAAATTTCCAATATGGCATGCACGAGTGCACTCGTGCAGAAGACGCTGCAGAAGACATATTTCGTTTCACCTCGGCGATCGGATGTATAATGCGATCAGAATACGTCAAGTAAGTGGTAAACTAATCCATATACGTAATTATTCAACTAATTTGCATCTTGTTCTTATTTTCAGGTGTACATCGAAGTTCTTAGTGACCGACAGCAGCAAAACAGAATTCTCAACAAAAAGGGAACACGTTCGTGCAGTGGCCATCAAGATCGTCAGAAGTACCCGGTTGACGATGGATATCTACAAAAACATGTGCACCTTCGAGGAAGTGTCGTGGCCATCATTCCCATCATGAACCTGCCCAACAAGATCGCTGCGTTTGTGCCAAGTCCGTGGTAATCCATCAAGCTGGAGGAGGAGGAGGAACGTGAGCGCAGGGATTCCTATTTCCCGGTTCTGTTCCAGTTCGATCCCGGAGGTGTTGATGCAGTTGGACTTCAAGTACATTGTCATTCAGGTGTCCAAACCATTGCGACTATGCAAGGCTACGGTCGTCACAACTATGTGTGGCAGCCGGTGATCGGCCTTTGGTGCCCGTTGGGATGTTGTTCCCACATCGGCGAATGTGTATCATATTTTAGGCGAAAACAATTCATAAAAAAACATTGGAAAATAAACATTTAAGGCTTTCACGTATGATCATGTGCTACTTATTAATAATTTTTTTTTAATTTGAATTTCATTGCAAAGGAAGAACAAATATTCAAAACAAAACATAGTATACTCTATTAGTTTTCTCTTATATCTAGTATAATGTGTGTAATAATCATTATTAGAAAAAGTACATGAAAAGTATAAGACAAACTTATACTATTCATGACGTTTTCCTAATAAGGTTTAAAAGGGGTTTGTATACGTTTCATTGGGCAAACGAAATGGCAAAAATGTATAACATTTTCTTATACATTAAATAAGGAATTTTCTTTTCGTGTACGTCCGACGTTAGGTTTCACCTATAGATTTTGAGAAAATCCGATTGTCGGGTGTGAGGAAACTTCGGGTTTCAACCGCGATGACAATATTACGCCAGACTCAATGCTAAATCTATTCCCTTTTATTCTTATTTTTGAAAATGAAGAAAAAAAAATTAGAACCAATAATCAAAACATACGATAGTAAATTTCATTGGATATGATAAATAAATACTATAACACTTCTAATACTAGTCATTACGATTAGTGAATAACATTCATAAGCTAAACTTATAATTTTTATTTATTGTTTGTTATGCATTATATTACACTTTCCAATACACACTATTAGGAAAACGAAATGGCAAAAATGTATAACATTTTCTTATACATTCGATATGGAAATTTCTTTTCGTGTACGTTGCAGATAATATTTATGGTTCATATGTAGCATGCACTGCCGAGTGAATGGATGGATGTTCCGGTCATTTTAACAAAATCATTTTTCCCATTAATGTCAGCTCATGGTTTTGCCCATCTACATGATCGATTCCATTAATTTCGGTACCCCAAATGGTGACGGCAATTATGAACCTAAAATTAAAAGAAAATTAGAGAAAAGAATTAAGTCCTGCAGAAAATCACAAGCCAACAACAATGGTGAAAATTTTTGACGTTTTGATAGAATTGAACTGAAATTTTTTTTGGCTACTCTGATGTGCTCTGATGCTGCAAGGGCTGTCGGCAAGAATTGTCAAAGTTGAATCACCCCTCAGCATAGCGTAAAAAGCTGGATTGGGCTTGAAATATAATAGTAATATAGCGGTAATGGGTAACAATAGTATCTGTGCTTACGTTATATTCTCAACCGAAGGCAGAACATTAAATATTTATGCGGGGAGGTCTGGATAAAGTCTACGAAGGGGGGTGGGGCTCTGAGGTCAATGGCGGTGTGGAGATCGTCATTGACACGCTCGGTAGACTGCCAACGTAATCCATAATACAGCATCATCTATCTGAACGAGGCGTATCGTATGTTGGACATGGGCTTTGAATCGTAAATTCGAAAACTCTTGCTGGACATCCGGCTCAATAGTCAGACCATCATGACGAATGCGACGTGGCCACCGCCAGGATAAAAACTAACCATAGGGTGTTTGGTGAGAACCATTCCTGCACCATACAGTGTACCAGCTACAATAATGTACACACTAAAGTCCCAAATTCCTCCTCGGTAATAATTTTTACTGAGTCTAAACTGTAAAAGTAAATTAATACTGAGGAACCAGTAAACTGCTATGAAAATAACCCATGTCAGTAATTATTTTTACTGATTTCTCAGCGACAAAAAATATTTTTACAAACTTCAGTAATAACATATACCGATTAAGATTGTTATTGCATTACTCGGTACTTTTAGTGAGCTCCTCAACGAGCTCAGTGATTAAGAGTACCGTACAATCAGTAAAAAAGTACTGAATACTCCTCAAAACTTTTAACGAGGTCTCAGTTCCTGGCTCCCGGAGTGTAACGCCATTTGTATTTCCGAACGACAGTGTGTGCAAAACGGTGATAATTCAGGAAAACGAAGTTTCATGGGCAAATAAAATGGTTGGAGGTGAAATTCAGGTATTTTTGTTAGTTTTATACCTACTCATCGGATTCGTAAAATGTTTTCTCAAAATTTTAGGTCACAATACCCACTACAAGCATTCAATTGTTTTTTTCCTATCTCCGGAGTTCCTAAACGTTCCAAAAAAAGTGCTTCTGATGATTAATACAGTGTTTCGGAAGATAGCCGGGAAAACCACAAAAGATTCTGGAACAGGTAAAATCATCATCAAAGCAACAGGTACGCAGCACGAACGAGGACTTGATCTTTCTACGCCTTCCCATCACATACATATGCTCTGGGATTTGTTTCGGAGCACTACAAATAGGTATTGTTCATATAATTTCAAACCATCATAAATAAATGTTTAAAAAAAATGACAAATCATTCTTTATTTTAATTTTATTGATTCCTCGGTAAAAAAATAAGGAAAAATCGTAAAAAAACTACTAAAAATCTCCGTATGCAACAAAAAAAAAATACTGATTACTCGGTATTCCCGTTACAAAGTATTCAGCATTTTTTTGACGAACAGCTCAGTAATTTTGGACATTTTGACAAGCATAGCATATTACCGAGTAATCGGTAGTTGATATCAATTACCGAGGTGACTACCGTGAGCTCAGCTGTTGAGATTTCGGTAATTTGATAACCGAGCCCGGTAATAAAATCTTAGTGTGTATATTGTAATGAAATGGTTCGCTAAAAGCTTCGCACATTGTAGCTACTATACATTTACATTCGATTTTTATGTAACAATTTATTATACTGTTTTTCTTACGTTTGAACCATTCACTTTTCCGAAACATTATTTTTCCGTACATTTTTAATTATTTATTCAGTTTTAGATTTTTTCCGTGCTTTGTTTTGTTGATGTTTGTGACTTTTTTGATGCAAATCAAAGGAAAGAAAAAAAAGGGAAAAAGTTGAAACATCAATTCAAAGTCAATAAAATGTTTAAATAAATAGTAAACCAGAACTGCAGATCTAAGAGATATGGTGGGCTAGGTATGTAAAGTGCGTTGAGAGGAATACGATTGCCGAACTTTATCTTTGACGTAGAGCCATCTTTAACATATGGACTGGACTGAATACTGAAAGAAATTTTAATTTAGGTTCGTTTGTGGGTTCGCTTTTTTACCTAACTTATACTTAAATCGAACTTGACAGTTTTCTCATGAGTTGTTATATATTTCCCCGTGTATTTCAAACTTTGGTCAAACTGGAGCCTCAATATTGCAATAACGGTTAAGCACGCTGTAATGATACTTATGTACCTCGTCACCCACTTCATGCAACTACATTAGTGGTCTAATAATACTTAGCGCGCTCGGCATAGTTCCATCATGCCGCTCAAAGTGTTGCCACAAATAATGCTTAGTTTGCGAAACCCGGTTATCTGGCTGGTGGGGCATGGGAGCCTAAGCTTCAACTGTTAATGCAATCAGAGACTACTCAGACCTCGACTCAGACTTAGACGTGGCCAATCCAATATATGAAGGGTTTTCCAAAACGCTCTGGAGAATTCCCAAAGCGCATTCTCATAATGCTAGTAAGCCTAAGATGCCATTAACAGGAGGAAAATGACAAGATAATATGACATTATATGGTTTATGTAATGTAAAACAATACAACATTAAAAAAGAGAACCATTCCAAAATTTAATTAAATGTATAACCAGTAGTAAAATTACAATTAAAAACAATGTATTAATAGTACATTTTATTGTTTGAAACCATACGCAGTGCCGGATTTAGGCCTCGGGGGGCCCGGGGCAAACCCTAAAAAGTGGGCCCCCAGAATAAAAATTTCGAAAAAATGAACTATACAATTACGTTTTTTTTTTCTTAATCTTATGTATTATTTTAGACCTAATATTGAAAGCTTCTGATTTCTGAACTTCTCCAAAACTCCTACAAATAGAAAATTATTCGAACATTTAATTTGATGTTTGACTCAAATGTCAAAATGCTAGCGTAAATGACATCTCGTTCAGATAGTACATATATTTTAAACTTTCATCCAAACTGAATTTGGATATTTTCAAATACACTCATTGCACAATTATGGGTCACTCAAGGAACAATCATTTCCTAATTTAAATCGTTTTTCATACAAAAATAACACTTTCATTATTTTTATTTTATATTCTCTTCATTGAAGCTCTTTTTAATTGTTTTATATACAAATCTGCTTGTAAAATTTACTTTAGGCGGTGAAAATTACTGAAATGTTGGTGAATAAAGAAAACCACAATTATGGGTCAAAATTGGCTGTGCAACAATTATGGGTCAATTTGTTGCCTATTATGGGTCACTCAAGAGGAATCGGCTCAACAATAATGTTTTGTCTATTTTTTCAATGAATGGTCACTTATTCTAGATAGATCAACTATTGTAGAATCTAAAACTGGTCTCAAACCTCTTAACGAAGCGGGTTTTTGCAATTTGGAACCAATTTTTCAAAATTGGGACAAAATCTCCAACACAAGCACTAATAAACGCCTAAAAGTATGCAATGCCCATGTACGCAGAACTCTCAATATTGTGCTGCACAGAAATTGACCCATAATTGTGTGATTTTCGGTGTTCCTTGGCACAATAATGAGTCACTTAAATTTTGCCTGAAATAAGCTTTAATTAGCAGCAGTCACATGAATTTATACATTTAGAACGTCAATTATACCTTTGTTCTGGTGACGATACCATTTCGCACTTGAATGAAAATCACTAAAGTTCGCCTTTACTGAGCTTACGAAAGCAGCGCACGCACTTTCTTATGTTCACAATCGAAGCGTTACTTTGACAGATGGTTTTACGCCGAACAAAAAAACACTGAAAATATGTCTGTTTTGACGTATAAGCCCATGTGCGATACGTATAGTGACACAAAACAAATCAACTCATGAACGAAAAATGATAATGGCTAACAAAAGCTTGCAATTAATTAGTACTTATCTATTAAAGTGGAAAGTGACTAATAATTGTGTGTGACCCATAATTGTGCAATGAGTGTACTGCACCAAAAATTATGAAACTTTTGATTTCGAATTATTCTTAAGAGAAAATCCAAATAAATGGCCAAATATAGTTTAGATACCTTTAGGAACCCTATTATAAGTTCTTTTTTTAGTGTGACGTCCTCACTGGGACACTGCTTCTTATCTTAGTGTTTTATGAGCACTTCCACAGTAACTGTGGAACTGTTATTAGCAAAGAGTTTCCTTTGTCAATGACCTTTTCGTATGTGCATACCGTGTGACAGACACGAAGACACTCTTTTCCTAAGGAAGTCAAGGACTTTCCTTTACGAAAAGTTCTTGGAACGACCGGGAATTGAACGCGTCACCCTTAGTATGATCATGCTGAATATCCACACCTTAACAGCTGTGGCTATAGGGGCTTTGTATAAAATATGAACGCTCATTCACGTGAATTTCATATGGTTTCGTTAAAAAATATAAATTGTATTTCGGATTCTTGTGGGGGGCCCCTTCATCGGGGGGCCCGGGGCACTTGCCCCCTTTGCCCCCCCTTAAATCCGGGCCTGACCATACGTGTACCATACAATGTACGGTTTATTAAAACCTACGTATCAGAATTTATAACAATTCATTTACAATACAGTGAGGATTCGCTCGTTGGGTCACGACTGCGTCCCGATTAGCGAATCGTGTTCGTTCGTTGGGGCAACTGACAACTGATCAAAACACTCAAGTGACGAGAAATACGTCACGAAACACTCACATACTTGCACAAACGGTCTGTATACAGGAGCTGCGATGCGACGACGGTCAGACGTCAAACTCGTTTTGACATCGATTTTGACATTGACAGTGCTTTTTAATTGGGTTTTGCCCCAACCAGCGAACATCCAACCATCGAGGCAGCCCATCTAACGAGCCGCCAACGAACGAATCGGTACTGTATAATGTATGGTTTTGCAAAAAAATATATATGGAGAAAAATATTTTTTTATATTGTTACGATACTTAACAACCCGTATAGTATATTGTAAAAATCTTATTTACAATTTACTGTATGGGTGTCTACATTACATTTTATTGTTTTTGTATTTTTATTTTTACAGTGATGTCTACTGTAAAAATATGGTTTTAAATAGTACTGTTACAATACAACGTTCGGTTTTTCTACTGTATTTTTCATTCGGGCGGGTGTCCGCCGGTTGACCCACAGCTACATGAATAATCCGGTCCAGGTATACGACGGAAACCTGGATCTGGCCGCCACGCACACAGTCACCCAGCAGATCGAGGTGATTCCGTTCCTTCAAGCATTCCTTCAAGCAATTCTTCAAGATTCCTTCAGAAATTTCTGCAGATATCCTATCAAGGAGCTATCCATGAATGCTTTCGAAAATTCCTTCACGAATTGCAAGCAGGAATTCCTTCCAGGATTCCTCCAGGAATTCCATCGAGTAAATTAATTTGAGTGAAGAGTTCTTCAGGAATTCCTGCAAGGATTCCTCCTGAAATGCTTTCAAAAATTTCTCCAGGAATTCCTTGGAGGATTCCCCAGGAATTCCTTCGAGGATTTCTCCAGGAATTCCTGCAAAGTTTCTTCCACACTGAGGCGATTTTCCGTATACTTTTTATGTTTGAAACTACATAATTTTTTGCAATTTGAATTCACTTATAAAACATAAAGGAGCCAAACATAATTTTTATAATGTTCAGCAGCTATAAAGTTTATGTTTGAAATCTTATAAAATTTATTTACCCTGACCAATAAAATGTATATGTGAGGCTTATGATTTCTCATAAAAATCATGTAACGATTCTTAATAAAAATTATATTTCATTTTATTAAAATTGGCTTTTGATTGTTTTGTTCATAAAATTGTCATATTTTATTTCCAATTTATTTCTCGAAACACGCACATTTCACTATTTGTAATCAACTCTTCGGTGGTGGCCAGCCGAAATTATTAGTCCGGGAGTTTACGAAAGCTTGTTTCCATGGCGGAAGCAGCGGCACATGCCAGCACGTCGGTCCACGATCCACTTGAGCTCCTTTTTCATCCATTTCAGCGTCACGATCCAGCACTTGGGCGAGTCCACACCGACCTGTTCGTTCCGTTCACCTTCTCGAGCTGGAGAGCTTCTAACGGTGCACCTTACGACTTGCACTTCATCATTCTTGCGGACCGGACAGTGTAATTTTCTTTAGCTTCTTGGATAGGGGCATCAGCTTCCTGTGGATGAGTGTCCAAAGTCGGATCCTGCTAGTCGCTTCCCGGCCACCGGAGCCCATTGCGCTGACCAAATCCATAGGATTTCGCTGAAGGGTGCGGGTGAAAACTTCTGTTGTTGCTTCGGTGGCTTTGTGGCGCGGAAGGTACTGGTTAATTTTGAACGACCCTAAAATAAACCGCTGTAAAATAATATATTTTTCATTATTATGCAAGCGAGGACACAAGCTTCCTTTACAATTCCATAGCTGAATCGATGAAAAGATTCTGGAAAAGACAGAGATTTTCGTTCGGAAGTCTAATGATGACGCCCATCTTGGACGTCGTGATGGCGGTTGGAAACTGACTCGCCAAACTTAAAAAGTATATGTGGTCCCATATAATTTTTTACTATCCACTTATCCGCGAGCGGTAATGGCGGCGGCGGGCATATCCAACCGGTTCGGATTTTGACATTTCTTGGGGGAAAGTCAAAATAGTTTCATTCTCCTCCTCACCCCTTCACCCATCGATTGTTGGCGCCAACCGATCGCGATCCCCACGAAACGTCAAAATTCGAATCGGTTATTTGTGTCCGCCGCCGCCATTACCGCTCGCGGATAAGTGGATAGAAGAGAAATTATATCTGTTATGTTTGACCAAACATAAATGTGATTGATAGGGTGCATAAGCCTCATGAGTTACCTCATAAAATCTAAACAGGTTTCAACGACAATTATATCCACACAATTAAAAATAACGATGGCAATGTCTTATAAATTGCATAAAAAGTAGCCTTATAATGCTTAAGTTTGGAATTTTCTCAGTGCAGGAATTCCTGCAAGGATTTCTCCAGAAATTCTTTCAAAAATTTCTCCAGGAATTCCTTCAATAATTCTTTCAAGGATTCCTCCAACAGTTCCCTCAAGGATTCCTCCTGGAATTCCTTTGAAGATTTTTCCAGGAATTCGTGTTCCAAATCGAGTTGTTCATCCGATGCTGATTTGGCGATCTGTGTTGCCGGAACCACTGTTGGTTGGCCTAGTTGCTACCAGACCTGCTCGGACACAATGGCTATGTCCGACGCCGTATCCAGCTGAAGACGCACAGGTACGCCGTTAATTTCCACCTGCACAAATCGCCGCTTGCTCAGAACGTTACCGACGGTAAGTGCGATGGTCTTGGTGGAGAACTTTCCGCTACGCTGCTTTCTTGGCTAGGAATACTCGAAGAGATACTTCTAGGAATCCTTGGAGAAACTCGTGAAGGAATCCTTGAAAAGAATCCTGAAGGAATCATTGAAAACATTTCTGAAGAAACCCTTGATGGAATAGGATCCTAAAATTAAAGACGAAATCTCGCTTATATTGAATAATACGATCAAGCATGGTATTCTAATCGGAATTGTACTTTACTCGAACTTGAAAAACAAAGAAAATTCGAAATAAGAAAAATGGTAAATAGTTCTACTTTGACATTTGAGGTCAACCTTGTGTGACTGAGCTCGACATTTTTCGCACTGGGATTTCAAAAATGTTCCCATCTGACATACACGGTGAAAAAAAATCACTCAAAGTATGTGTTATAAGCTACACGCTTAGATCAGTTTACCTTTTTTCCAAAAAGTGCACAACCGCAAATATGCGTAAATGATACTCAAATATAGGTTAACAAAACTCAAATATGGGTAATGTGGACACAAATATGAGTAATTGTAACCCAAATATGGGTAAATATTACCTATAAATGAGGTTGTGCACTTTTATTTACCCATATTTGCGTAAAGTTTACGCAAATTTGAATAAAATTTACCCATATTTTAGAAAAATAGGTAAACTGATCTCAGCGTGTAGGGACGAGACAAAAGGCTAAATAAATAAAAATTATATAAGGCAATCCATGAGACAGATGCAATCAGCTGATTTTCTTTGTTTACCATGTATTTTTGACATTCGTCAATCGGGGTGACAGTTCAACACAAAGGAATTTGTTAAGCACTGAGAACACTCGACGAAAATTTGGTAAGCTGCACGCACACTATGTTTACAATTTCAGCTGTCACCCCCATCGCGATATGTCGTCATGGATTGCCTTATATTTTCAACTACGATTAATAAAAACGTCAAAAAATGAGTAAATATGTACTCTTGAACCATATATTGTGGTTTAAAACAAGAATCCCGATAGGACTTTAGGAGCCTATTCCTGAAAGAATTCCTGAAGAAATTCCTGGAAGAACCCTTAAAGGAATTCCTAAAACAAAAAAACTTTGAACCACAACCACATTAACAACAACAACTACAACAACAACAACAACAACAACAACAACAACAACAACAACAACAACAACAGTCTGAGTCGAGGTCTGAGTAGTCTCTGATTGCATTAACAGTTGAAGCTTAGGCTCCCATGCCCCACCAGCCAGATAACCGGGTTTCGCAAACTAAGCATTATTTGTGGCAACACTTTGAGCGGCATGATGGAACTATGCCGAGCGCGCTAAGTATTATTAGACCACTAATGTAGTTGCATGAAGTGGGTGACGAGGTACATAAGTATCATTACAGCGTGCTTAACCGTTATTGCAATATTGAGGCTCCAGTTTGAACAAAGTTTGAAATACACGGGGAAATATATAACAACTCATGAGAAAACTGTCAAGTTCGATTTAAGTATAAGTTAGGTAAAAAGCGAACCCACAAACGAACCTAAACAACAACAACAACAACAACAACAACAACAACAACAACCGCAACATCAACAACTACAACAACATCAACAACAACAACAACAACAACAACAACAACAACACTACAACTAACAACAAAAAAACAGACAAGCAGCTGTTGGCTATTGCCAAAACTAAATTTTCCGGACCACCCTCTACCACCGAGCATCCTATCTCCAGTCTCTCGGTTCCAAAACCCATCACCTTTAAAAGGGGTGAAACCATAGACCGAGGGGCGGATCACTTCCAAAACAACTGAATCGAAAATGCGTTTTGATGAAAATGCGTTACAAAATGCTCCAATGCGTTGAAAAATGCGTTTCAAAATGTAATGCGTTGAAGAATGCGCCAAAATATTCAATGCGTTGAAAAATGCACAGAAAGGCATGGCGAATTTTTGGAGTTTTAATACACAATTTGTTGAAAAATACGCCAATGCGTAGGAAAATGCGTGTAATTTATCAATGCGTATAAAAATGCGAGCATTCCACCAATGCGCATAAAAGTGCGTGTATTCTATCAATGCGTAGAAAAATGCGTGTTTTCTATCAATGCGTAGAAAAATGCAAGTTTTTTTGTCAATGCGTATAAAAATACGAACAATTTCATCAATGCGTTGAAAAGTGCATGGTGTAAAATTTTGACAGGTGTTGTTAAATTCTAGAAATGCGTACCTTAATACGCCAATGCGTAACAAAATGCGCCCAATGCGTATGTCAATACGCAAGGCTGAATCGAAAATGCCCTAGTGATTCGCCCCTCGCCATAGACTTAAGTTAAAGATACCAATGTCAGGAACAAATCCGTTAAATTTTATGACGCCCGATGACGCCATTCGCTCCCCCACTTTCCCCCAACTAACAATCACTCATTTAACAGGCACCATTATGACGAATTAATTCAGTATGATGTTGAAAAACATTTGAATTATTTTCACGTACAACCTATGTTCGGGTTTTGTTCACACAAATTTGGAGAAGTTATAAAGCATCATGTTGTGCACCAATTTATTTTTTTTTGTTTTTCAAAGCGTTTTACAAATGTACAAGAAAGTTGTTATTAAGCTTTAGCAAAAATGACTGAAAATAAATAAAATGCAAAAATGATGAACTCTCACGAGAGTAATTATCTGCTCTCATGTTGAGAACACCTATTATGAAATAAGAATTACATATAAAATCCGGATTTAGATTAGAACTCGAGACCTGTCGATTGCCAGCCGCATGCCTTCCTATCTGCGCCATCCTAGAGATGGTGAGATGCAGCACCCAAAGCAAAACATAATCTTCCCATGACTCAATAATGATCACTCCTGAACTTGTGTTCAGCAGTGGTGAATTAGCACTGAACAATGCCTTATTCTTCAACCGCTGTTCAACTCAAAACACGTGTTTTCCATTCTGATTTCGCTGCCAGTATTTTTATCGCACGGTGAGAAAACTTGTATCGAATGCGGCCAAAAAGTGTTGGTCCTTATTGAAGATATTGTTTCCAAACGAACTAATTGCGATATGAAAATGTTTTTATTTTTGTTATTAAATATCGATCTTTAAAAATGTATGACAATATGTGGTGCGGTATGGTCTTGGACATGGTGCATTCACAGCATCTGTTCAGGTAATCTACTCATGCTCAGTCGAAGATCCGTTAAGATTATATTTTATTTATGCTTTTGTCATGGAATCTTGACATTATGTTCAATAAATAATGCATAAGGATGTTTAGGAGTACTTGAAATGTGTCGATTTCTGAATGCTGTTTGGTTATCTAGGTTACTGTGGGAACAATATTCAGTAAACACGACAGCACTGAAATGTCAAATGCATCAATCCAAGCGTCTCGTATAATCGAACTGCTGCGGAAGATAAAATATAAAATAATCAAGGTAAAATATATCTTGTTACAGACTAATAATCATAAATAAATGCCTCATTTTTACGTCAATTACGTGATTCGTTTAAAATTTTGGTTCATTGATAACTTGGTTGTCTAAACAGTTTTAGCCATGATTTATCCCATAATCCGAACAAAGTTCCGAGTCAAACTATGACGGGCTGAAGGCGTTTATTTGACAAGTGAAAAGCACATTGTTCAGGAGCATATGCTTATCGATACATCAGCTTAATAAGATGCACACAAATGTTTTGTTAAACTCTTTTGTTAAGGAATCAATGCTTGTCGAATAAATTTCTTGTTAAACTTTTGAAAAGTGTTTTAATTTATCATTGTTGATACCGATGGGGAAAGTCGAACATTGACTATTTTCTCAATTGAAAAATCATTTAAACAGTAATGTGTAGAGCATAATTTTAGTTCAGCCATCATTACCATTATGGTCCACTGCACGAATTTATGCTGGCCTGCTTACTCTCACAGAAAATCTGACGTGCGGTGCAGGCACCTCCCAAACGTCAAATTTTCTGTGAGAGTAAGCAGGCCAGCAAAAATTCGTGCAGTGGACCATTAAGCAACAATTCAGCAAGCTTGCTTGTTTGTGACTTGCAATTGTTAGTTGGGTTCGCCTGGTTGTATTTAATTTCGCTTGAAGCGACGCCTCTGCTTTTTCGCCCGTCCATCTAAGCAACCAACATCGCAACCAAATTTTGATGTTTATTTACCCCACACACAATTGAATGTCAAATATTTAGAAGTTCAGGAAAACTCCACTTCGGCAAGCGCGACCCGTCCGTTCCACCCAGTGCACGTACTCCCTAATATTCCGCGGAAAGTCGTAATTCACAACGTGTGAAATTCCCTCGATGTCTAGCCCATGTGAGGCCACATTCGTTCCGATAAGGACCCGCACATCGCCGGATTTGATGTCCTCCAGTTCCCGATCGCCGTGCAAGCTGATACAATTTATGCCGGACAGATCAAACTCGATCGACAGATCATCAGCCCTCGTTTTCCGGACGCAAGAGATGATGACCTTGTTACCGACATAGGGCCCGGTCACGAGGTTCATCACCCGCATGTACTTATCCTCCTCATCAATCACCTCGATCTGCTGGGTGACTGTGTGCGTGGCGGCCAGATCCAGGTTTCCATCGTATACCTGGACCGGATTATTCATGTAGCTGTGGGTCAACCGGCGGACACCCGGTGGCCACGTCGCATTCGTCATTATGGTCTGACTATTGAGCCGGATGTCCAGCAAGAGTTTTCGAATTTACGATTCAAAGCCCATGTCCAACATACGATACGCCTCGTTCAGATAGATGATGGTGTATTATGGATTACGTTGGCAGCCTACCGAGCGTGTCAATGACGATCTCCACACCGCCATTGACCTCAGAGCCCTACTCCCCCTTCGTAGACTTTATCCAGACCTCCCCAATCCCCCCGAAACGTCTACGTGAACGGCCGTCTTATTCATTAGATCTGCGCTCTCCGATCGCCACCACCGTACAGACAAATTGCTTTGATGTTCCGAAATTAATACTTGAATACCTCCTCAATTTGCTGGGCCCATTCACGAGTTGGTGCCATCACTAGAACGTTCGGTTCACCCCGGGCTCGCGAAACCTGTTGGCCCTCGATGTGAATAAACGCCGGCAATAGGAAAGCCAACGTTTTCCGATTTTCAGTTTGATCAATTCCAATCAGATCTTCGCCTTTGAGTAGCACCGGCCAAGCCTGGACCTAAATCGGGGAAGGCATTGCGAAGCCTTGCGTCTTGACTTTTTCCAACATTCACGAAAAACCTGCCCGAATGTCAGCACTTGATTTGGAATTGGCACAGACGGTTTGTCCGCATCCTTGAAGGTGCGATTCACGATGATATTGTTAGCCGCGGCTCGGAACTCACTCACTTCTGCCGATAGTTCTTTATAGCAGTTTTTGATCATCTTCGGGCACCATTGTCGGGCGATGGCCTCACTTTTTGTTCAATCGATCGGGATTCTTGGGGTGATCTTTTTTACCCACCAAAACTGCTTGGGTCAGTCAAAGACCACCAAACCTAGGGTCAGTTGAAACGCATTGCAAAGAAAAAAAAACAAACAAAACAAAAGAACGATAAAGTCACAAGAACGATGGATGGGAGATACTTCTGGAAGAATTTCCGAGGGAATTCTGGAAGAATTTACGAGGAACATCTAGAGCAATTCCCCAGAAACTTCTGGAAAAAATTCCGAGGAACCTTTGGAAGAATTCTCGAGGAACTTTTGGAAGAATTCCTCAAGAACGTCTAAAACTCCCGAGGATCGCGAGGAAGAATTTCTGATGAACTTCTGGAGGAATTCCCGAGTAACTTCTGGAAGAATTCCCGAAGAACTTCTGGAGAAATTTCCGAGTAACTTCTGGAAGAATTTCCGAGGAACTTATGGAAGAATTTCCGAGCAACTTCTTGTAAAATTCCCGAGAAGTTTCTGGAAAAATTCCCTAGGAATTTCTGGAACGAGGAACTTGTGGAAGAACTTCCGAGGAACTTCTGGAAGAACTCTCGAGGAACTCCCGGAAGAATTTACGAGGATTTTTTGATATAATTTTCGAAGAATTCCCGAGGAACTTCTGGAAGAATTCCCGAAGATTTTCTAGAATTCCCGAGGCTTCTGAAAGAATTCCCAAGAAACTTCTGGAAGAATTCCCGAGGAACTTCTGGAAGAATTCCCGAGGAACTTCTGGAAGAATTCCCGAGGAACTTCGAGGACAATTCCCGAGGAACTACTGGAAAAAATGCCCAGGAACCTCTGGAAGAATTCTCAAAGAACTTCTGGAAGAAATTTCGAGGCACTCCTGGAAGAATTTCCGAGGTATTTTTGAAATATTTCCCGAGGAACTCCCGGATGAATTCCCGAAGAACTTCTGGAAGAATTCCTGGATAACTTTTAGAATTCCCAAGGAACTCTGGAAGATTTTTTGAAATTTTGCCCGAGGAACATCTGGAAAAATTCCTGAGTAACTTCTGAAATAATTTCCTCGGAACTTCTGGAAGAATTTCCGAAAAATTTCTGGAAGAATTTCCGAGAAACTTCTGGAAGAATTTCCGAGGAACTTCTGGAAGAATTCCCGAGCAACTTTCGGAAGATCTCCCGAGGAACTTCTAGAATAATTCCCATGGAACTTCTGGAACAATTCCTGAGGAACTTCTGGAAGAATTCCCAAAGTACTACTAGAATTCTCGAGAAACTTCTGGAAGAATTCCCAAGGAACTTCTTGAATAACTCCCGAGGAAATTTTGGAAGTATTCACCAGGAACTTCTGGAAGAACTCCTGAGAATCATCTGGAAGAATTACCGAGGATCTACTGGAAGAATTTTCGAGGAACCTCTGGAAGAACTCTCGAGGAACACCTGGAAGAACTCTTGAGGAACATCTGGAAGAACTCTTGAGGAACTTGTGGAAGAACCCCCGAGAAACGTTTGGAAGAATTCCCAAGGAACTTCTGGGAGAATTACGAGGAATGTGTGAAGGAATTCCAAAGGAACTTCTGGGAAATTTACCGAGTAACTTCTGGAAGATTTCGGAGGAACTCCTGGAGGAATACCCAAGAAACTACTGAAAAAGGTCCTGGGTTACTTCTGGAGGAATTCCAGGGTAATACTTGGAGGAAGTCTCGAGAAACTCTTGGAGAAATTTCCGAGGAAATCCTGGAGAAATACCTGAGGAACTCCGGAGGATTGTTTATAGAAATGGTCGTGAACATTTTTTTTGAATAACCAACTCTTGAGATCCTCACGGTATATCTAAAGATGTTAAGTTACTTTCAACTCACTCAATTAATTATAAATAAATAAATGAAAAAAATAAAATAAAGTTTCTTGCATTTTTAATCATTGTGCACCAACATTTCAAAAGCTCGTAACCGTTTTTGTAAACAAGAGTAAGCACGCTCTTGTTTACAAAAAAACGGTTACGTGCTTTTGAAATGTTGGTATTGTTCGTGCAGTTGAAAATCGGAATTTTCGACACGCGAAAATCGATTTTTCTGCCAAACCGTGTGTCGGACCAAGGGGTTAGACACGTATTATTCGGCGATTAATATATTATGGTATACTAATATTTTTGTAGAAATCACAGTAACCTTTGATCATAAGGTCGACCATCAATCAATATTGACAAGTCTGGAAACATCAGTTGTTTTTTTCGTCGTCAATTTCATCCAAATGAAGGAAGTAATTAATGATAAATTTTGCTTTTATAGATCTGAAAATATATTTGGGATTCTCGGAACAGCACGCAAGGACCGCTAAGGATGATTGGGCAAGGTAACAGCACGGCCACGAGAAACACCCGAATTCGAATTGATCATTAGTCAAATCTGGATCATGACCTCTACGAGATATATGGCAGCTGTAAATGTCCTTTAACCAAATTGTTAAACTTAACGATGATCAAGAAATAATCTCAAATCGCTCGTTGTTAACAGACCTTTTTATTGCTGATTTTTTTTTCTTTTTGTTGTTGAGATCAATTGGTGTCAATTTCAGAACATAATTTCCTCATATAAGTATCCCAAGACGAGTGATTTACAAATCTGTATTTGACCGCATTGTGTAAAACCATTCACAGAAAGGACGCACTTCAAATTGGCGACCGCTTGTATACTACATATTACATATGTATAAATTTATCTATTAATACTGAAAACACGTCGCAAGCGTGGTCGCCAGTCAGTACCAGCTGAAGTAAACTTATCAGACCAAGCAGGATTACGTTTATCATTCACGCCCTCACCATAGGTTTCATCACTATCATGACACCAAACGACAGACGAAGCAAGTTTTACAACTTATCTATTTACATCTCTCACTTTTATTCATCGTAACTGATCAAATGACATGTCAAAATATTGAAAACCCATTAACATACCTACTTCGATATTTTTTTTATAAAATACCGTTAGTATACTAATATATTACTTAGTAGACTAAATACATTAATAGTGTCTGGCCCCTTGTGTCGGACGTACGTCGGGCATAGTGCGCTGGATAAAGGGCCAGGTCCGCTGTCCAGCGCACTACGTCCGACGTTAGGTTTCACGCATGGATTTTGAGAAAGTTCGATTGTCGGGTGTGGGGAATCTTCGGGTTTCAACCGCGACGACAATACTGAAATCACAAAATCAATAGAAAAAAGAAGAAGAAACCCCGTAAAAACGAGCTTGACAGGGCTCGACGTTCTAGCTTGACATCAGGCTTACGTCAGTCTGATTCGTCAAGCTCCAGCTCGCATGTTCGAAGCCCGACAGCTTGACGCAAACGGTGCAGAATCGTTTGACATCAGACTGACCGTCAGTCTTACATCAGTCTGATGTCAAGCTCTGTAAGACTGACCGTAAGACTGATGTCAGACTTACGTCAAGCTTACGAAATGCACTGGTAAGAGGAGTTGCTGCGGGTGCGAGTATAAGCGCAATATCAAACTGTTTTGCATTTGCAGTGTACATCGCTGTGACATTTGAACACTTTTTATTTCGACATGTGTCGTATAAGCGGGGTCCGAATTAAAAAGTGTCGTATTAAAACGTGTCGAACCAGAGGGGTAAGACGGTATACACTTTGATATTTTTTAAATTGCAAAACAAAACAAATTCTAGTCAAATTTTACTAAACCTCAGTTAAACTGGCTTCGATAAAGCGAAGATATACTAGCATATGTGTATATCAAAGTTATACTTAGGGGGTATAGCCTGCATTTAAACGAAGCCTGGGGTCAATCAGGCGAAATTGATTTAGTGTGGGGTTTATACTATTTAGTATAGATTTTTTTCTGAGTGATACTACATCGTTTCGTGCTACACTTTTCTCTGAAAAAACGAACGGTTTTGGTATGTAGTTGCAGTGGTGTGCGTGTATAAAAACCAAAATATTGACAACTTTGCAAACGCTGATTGGTGACCGCTGTGTACACCTGCCACACCTGCTACACTCTCGATTTTCTGCACACTAAGATTCAGATGTTCCAGCTCAGTAATTTTTTCACTGAGTTCAGTATTTTTTCCATCTTTTTACTGAGTTTTCAACAGCAGATTTATTTCGGTACACTCGGTAATCGTATTTACCGTTCACCAGTAACGATATTTACCGTGCTTCAGTAACTTTTGACAGTTTGTGAGCTGAGCTCGGTAACTCATTTACAGAATATCCGCAAAATAAATAACCGAGCGTACCGAGTTAAATCTGCTGTTGAGAACTCAGTAAAAAGATGGGAAAAATACCGAGCTGATCTTAGTGTGTGAGTGCTGCACGGCTGCACTATTATCAGTGGTGCAGAAAAAGTGCTACACCGGTGCAGCACGAAAATCAAAAACGAACATTTTCGGTGCAAAAGTGCTGCACCGGTGTAGCACCACCGCAAAAACGAAAACGACATGAGACTGGTACACTCAGCGAAAAAAACTAGCGAAATTCATCGAAATACCTTATGAAAATTTGATATAACTAATTATTATGGATGCCATAAGAATACCTTATGAAAACTGATCGTGCTTGCTATGACAAATCTCATAAGATAGACTTATGAAAAGAACAAAAAAATCTTAAAATGATGCAGACTGGATTCGATCCATGAGACGATTTTACGTCATTAAGTGACCTTATGAAATTCATCCGAATCATTATGAATTATTTAAAGGCCTTTTCATAAGTTGGGCCTTATGGAAATCATGTCTATAGACATTTTGGTTTTGGTACCTACTAGATTTCTAGTTGAAATTTCTGAGCGGGAGGATGCAATAACGAGTTAATTTACTCAATTTTGAGTAAAATCGACCCATTCGATACAAGTTTTCTCACCGTGCGATAAAAATACTGACAGCGAAATCAGAATGGAAAACACGTGTTTTGGGCTGAACAGCTGTTGAAGTATAAGGCGTTATTCAGTTGATTAGCACGTGCTGTGCTAATTCACCACTGCTGAACACAAGTTCAGGAGTGATCATTATAGGACAGATCGTTGAAGTACTAGATTTGTAGTAATGAGCTGAATTTTAGTATGGTGAGAAGGTCAATTCTCCGTTTCTGCAATGAAATTGTGCAAAAAGCGTGGGTATTATGATTCATTGCCTAATTTGATGCTGTTTGAGCAAAACTTTGGACAACAGTATTGTTGTTTTCTTTATTTCTTGTGAAATAAACAACATAGTTGTCCAAAGTTTTGCTCATACAGCATCAAATTTGGCAAGGAATCATAATACCCACGCTTTTTGCGCCATTTCATTGCAGAAACGGAGAATTGACCTTCTCACCATACTAAAATTCAGCTCATTACTACAAATCTAGTACTACACCGAACGTGCCCCATTGAGGCATGGGAAGATTATGTTTTGCTTTGGGTGCTGCATCTCACCATCTCTAGGATGGCGCAGATGGGAAGGCATGCGGCTGGCAATCGACAGGTCTCGAGTTCTAATCCGGATTTAGGTAATTTTATATGTAATTCTTATTTCATAATAGGTGATCTCAACATGAGTGCAAATAATTACTCTCGTGAATGGTTCAACATTTTTGCATTTTATTTATTTTCAGTCATTTTTGCCAAAGCTGAATAACAACTTTCTTGTACATTTGTAAAACGCTTTGAACAACTAAAAATTAAGTTGGTGACAGCTCTGACAGTAAGGGACTAAACATAAATTACGTAAAGTGAGTACCGAGGATTGTTCACAATCTGCGAACTTGACTGCGGAAAAAATTGCGACCATGACGCCGCTGATATCATGTTGCTAAACATGAATAAAAGCCAAGCTGTGAGACGATTTTACGTCATTAAGTGACCTTATGAAATTCATCCGAATCATTATGAATTATTTAATGGCCTTTTCATAAGTTGGGCCTTATGGAAATCTTAAGGTAATTTGGCTGAGTGTACTCGAGTACTCGATATCTGCTTAAATATCTACTAGACATTTTGGTTTTGGTACCTACTAGATTTATAGTTGAAATTTCTGAGCGGGAGGATGCAATAACGAGTTAATTTACTCAATTTTGAGTAAAATCGACCCAAATATTAGATAGTTTGAATTTTCCGTGTACTTTTCGCCGCGACGTCCATCCCCCGACGCGCACGCGAGAGAAACGTCATTTATTTTCTTTTCAAGAATCGCACGCTTGTTGCGGGTACCTAGTGTTGAAGAATAATTAAAATTTTTATCGAGATTTTTATATACAAATTCCGTTTGTATGTATAAAATTTTAGTAGTTTATTGTGTACTACAAATAAATCCGCCTGTAAGGTAAGTATTTGCTGTATATTTAAGGTGTAAAAATTGATGGTAGGTATGTTTTTGTTTCTGTTTTTTTTTCTAGCTCGGCTTTGTTTACCGGCAAGTTGCGTGCTGCTGTGCTGTAGCCTCGACGGGAACTTTGTCATCCCGATGGACAACCGGATCACGATTTTCGATTGAAAATGTAAGATATTCATCGTACATTTTTATGAAACCAAGTAACAATCAGTTTTATCGGCTAGAAAAAAATCGCGCCCCCGTCGCTGGAAAATAACCGCACTGGATCTTGGATGGTGATTGAAATCTGGATGAAGCACATTTGCGGTGGATTTGTTGCAAGCGACGACGATCCAGATCATGATTTCTTGGAGCGCATTCACCGGATCATGTCTATATATCCATAGAGCGAGAAAATTGAACGTGAACGGCAAGCGTTACACCGGGGGATGGTCGGTGTTCGTACGGTTTGCTGGAGGACGACCAATGGGGTTTGGCGAAACGTCGATTCCAGGGGCCCGCATGCAGCAAGGTCTCGATGCATGTTAGGTAGGTGTAGTTTTTTCGAGTTTAACGTGCCTGCACCCTCCATGGTCGATTCACCGCAACCGACGGAGTTTTCGGAACTGACTAGATAGTAGATTATCAAAGAAGAAATGCTGATGGCATCTCCGCTAGAAACGTCGGTCGAACCGAAAACTTGCTATAGCAAAAGTTTGCTCTCAGCGCCCGAGTACGGCTGCGGGACGACGACCGTATCAAGTTATGGTTGGAAATTTTGTACAGAGTTAGATACTGTACGTGCCTAACTCTATACAAAATTTCAAATCAATCGGTTTGAAATTGACTTAGTTATAGCGGCAAGTGCCCAAATGGTACAAGACCCTAGGTTGGCAAGTATTTGTGAGATCATCACGCAGTTAAATGCTGTTTTATACCATTTGTTTATTGCTATTATTTTGACTAAGATTAAGGTTGAATTCTTCTTCATGGGCTTACGTCCCCACTGGGACACAGCCTGCTTCTCAACTGTTGAGCACTTCCACAGTTACTAACTGAGAGATTCCTTCGCCAATACCATTTTTCATGCGTATATCGTGTGACAAGCATGGAGATATCTAATGCCCAAGGAATTGAAGGGAATTTTCATTACAAAAAGTTCCTGGAACGACCGGGAATCGAACCCGTCACCCTCAGCATGGTTATGCTGAATACCCACACCTATACAGCTGTGGCTATATTGCCCTTCATGCTTAATTGTTTATTCGTTTTTTTTTTATTTTTTAAGGACAGACTTGTTAGAATCCCAATATGGCCGCCACAATTGCCGACTTTGTCACCTACTCACGATTTTGAGGGCACAAATCTCCTCGTAAACAAATCCAGCGCACCTGAGCTTCTTATTTTAAGCTTATTACAAGTGAGCAAGAACAGAATAATAAAATGCACTGTTGTTTGTAGCTTGCTTCTTGAGATTTGTGCGTCTGAAGTTTTGATGCACTGTTGAACCGGGATTTTAGGACGTTTGTCCTTGAATAGCGCTATTTTTTTTACAAATGTAACAGAATCACTTCCCATTTTTTTAATTTGAAGAGCATATTCTTTCTGGTGTTACGTTCTCCAGGGATTTTCAGGAATTATATAAACATATTCCGTGAAGCTACTGACTTTAATAAATGGTTGAGAAAAAATAATAATGCTTAGAATAATCCCAGATGAATGGGAGTTTCTGAGAATCTAGTGATTTTCAGGAATTAGGGTATCACGCCACTTGGGCGGTGGCTTCTATATTCGTCTGTTTTCCACTATAACTCAGTCAATTTTGAATCAATTGACTTGAAATGTTGTACACGGGTAGATACTATACCTATCTCACCACATTCCAAAAGTTGTGTCAATTTGTTCAAATTTGACTGAGTTATAGTGGAAAACAGACGAATATAGAAACCACCGCCCAAGTGGCGCGATTCCCTATTTAAACATATTCCGCGAAGCTCCTGGCTTCTATAAAATGATTGAGAATATTTTTTCAAATACTTAGAACAATCCAAGATACATATTTGGGAATTTCTGAGAACATTTTGTATGAACATTGGCTTTCACTGCTTCGACCTCAACTGTAAGGCCGTCTTCAGTGTCTCGTACTTGACTCGACGAGTACAACCGACCTCACCGACCAAAACTTGATATGAAGGTGTTCTCTATGTTATGCTGCTTCAATGTATTTTTTTTGTACCGTGCGAGCACCATATTATAGACAGCTCCATATTCTGAACAGTTGACTAACGCAAAATAGATTTTCCTTTTATGAAGCATATATTGCATCGAGAGTTGAGGTGCCAATTTTATTAAGCCCCTCTATTATCCAATCGTTACAAAACATATCGTTTTTGACTGAACTGCGAACGTAGAGAATGTGTTTGTACTTAGTAAGTAACACTATGTGTTCAGAATTAGGACCACGGCATCTTATGGTGTCCATAATTAGGATCACGTCGTCCTCCAACAAAAATATGTCTAGATCAGAGACTGGAAGTTATTATGAGATTTAATTTATTTTATACATTTAGCTAGACAACAAACACACTTGATGGTAATGTAAAGCATTATCTCTAGCAACAAGAACTTCCATTTATTTTAGTGTTTGTTGTGAGATTCCCTTAACCGTTCAGAATATGGGTACCGCACGGTAATTTGTAATTTGTAATTTTATTAAAAACGATAACCTGTCAGTATACATTTTAAATGAGGTCAAGGAAACATACTTATTTTAATATTACTTAGGATACTTACAATATTGGCCAATGACTTATCTTGACCCACCCTTCTCATTGCAACCTTACATATTTAATGACTATTTGCTCAGCTGTTGTAAGATTATATGTACGTTATCTAAACATGTTTAAAACTCATCAATAACGTTTCAGCATACTTGATTGTTCTGCAATAAAATCGTCTAAAAATTACTCAAAAATAGCTCCTTTGAGGCCAAATTGTGAAGTTTGAGAAGCTACAATGAATTAGACCTTCCAATAATTCATCCATGCGCCAGCACCTGTGGACGAAAAATGCTTCGCGCAGATGGCTCAGCCGAATTGCCGAAGAGCATTACCACTCATGCTGTGCTGGTTAGCTAATTGGGTACGAGGAGTGGTTCTAATTATTCTGTAAGTTTTTCCAATGGATCAAATGGCAAATAGTTGCATATACAAAACGTGTAAATAGATTACAAAAGTCACATTTTCTCTTAGTTTTGCGAAAACCGTCTTGCGTAGACTTTTTCCATCCAAAAAATATAACAGGCTCTTCCGGGGAAATATGGGTCATGGGTAAGATAGGTCACGGGCCAAGATTGATCAGTACCGTTTTCGAGCGTTAAACCGCATCTGATGTAGGGCAGGCTTGGCATTGGTCACCGTTGGCAGTCATTTTCAAATAACTATGACAGTGTTTTGTAATCCAGAGTCGTCACCCAATCGCAATAGGCTCGTCAAATCATTTATTACGTTGCTCGGGAGCTCGTAGGTTTGCGAACGTCAGTTGAATCTTCGCGTTACGCACTGTAACAATAGAAAAACTCATCGAAGTTTCCTAAACATTGACCCTCGCCGCGTACTGAAGTGACGGTCGCGAGGTTCTGTTCAGTAGAAGAAAAAACCTGATGCTTGCATACCACAGCTAATTTCATTACTTAATAGAATACATTTTACAAGTTACTTAGTTCTTGTGAAAAGTGATAAATCCACAAAGCACAGGCCGCATTTGGGATGTCGATTATTTATAATGATAGCATTGTGCTTTTTTTTCTCTAGGTGCTATGGCATAAGTTGAGAAGCACCCCATTATATCGTTGGAGAAAAGTCAATGTCCAGGCCCGATCGGCACCTGACCCGATCCCGGCGTAATGTAATGTTACTTGGAACCGTCCATACATTTCGTAGACTATTCAGAAGGAGCGAGCGGGGTGGATTTGACCAAAGTCTAGCGTACATATAAATCTCGTCACTCATCCATTCTTCTCTTTCTGTTATTTGCTTCACAGATTGTGGATATAACACACAATAATAAAACATTGCAGATTTCTTTGTACCTTCAAAAGTATTGGCAAACAAATGACAAGAGTTTATACGTTTATTTAAATTTTATTTGAAATAAGTATACCGTCAGTGTACCAGTAGCCGCTCATGACCCAATAGCCGCTCACTGTTGCAAAAATCAAGTTTTAACGCATAAATACCCCCTTTTCATCGCTGATATTCTTGGACAATATAAATTATATGAGAGCGAAGCTATTTTATGCAATATTTACCAAGTAACATAAATTTTAAAAACAAAACAGTAGATTTTTTTGAGCGGCTATTGGACCCAAAAAAGCTGTAGGAAATTTTATGTGTTCCAATAACCGCTCACGCAAAAAAATACGTGAAAATCGTAAAAACTGTCGATTTTAGTACACAGTGTATTTAATCACTATTATACACTCTCGCTGAACAGGAAAAAATAATTGTAAAAACATAGAGTTGCAAAAATAATTCACTTTTCCGCAAAAGTCTATTTAAAAGATGGCATACATTTGTCCGTGAGCGGAATTAGGACGACTTTGGTCTCACACAAATTCTAATAATATTATACTTTTATGATAAGTTCTACATAAGTCTTGTTTTGTAACTGATTGTACTTAGATTAAACTAACTTAAAATGCAAAAACATTACAAATTGGCTTACCAGTCATTTAACAGAAGATGTTTTTCTGCAAAACTGGCCTTAGATGAGCGGAATCTGGTACCCTGATGGTATACAGCCCGAATAATTTTGTTAATTTACCACGTTTGTTCGCCTTCTTCCATCAGCTTTGTTTATTAACCTTCCAGGACGCGCGCCATCAAGCAACCGAAACTGCACCGCGCTCGCGCTGTATACGAAGAGCGAGGTTTTTTGGTAGTGTTGTACTTTTTACAACAGCGCGCGCTAAAGGGTTAAACTCTCCGGGGAGGACCTCATACTCGAGCCAAGCTTTTGCGTGCTCTTGCGGCACTTTTCCGACTTATTACAGCCTAGACTTATTAGGCCTCTCAGCACAAGATCCCAGTACACAGGGTCAATTTTTTTTCAAAAAGAAAAACCACTCGATCCAGTGGCGTAGCCAGAAATTGTCTCTGGGAGGGGTTTTCAACGGTCAATTACCCCTTTTTTATTTGACACTTACATTTTGTAAACAGTAATGTTTGAAAATAGCGGCGCAGCCGAAAATTTTTTTTTCGCAAAGCGCTTTATACTGAAAATTTGTTCCACAAATGTTGGATCTGGAGAGGGGATTTAACCCTAAAACCCCCCCGTGGCTACGCCACTGACTCGATCGAAACGGATGTTTGATATTTCACCATGTGTGCTTGAGGCCTTAATGAAAGACTTTAACGTTGCTTTAACTAATTGACGATCAAACGGAAAGCTACAAGGCGCAGGTGGCGTTTTTCTAAATAAGTAATTCACGCGCCCTTGACTCACTCACTAATGATACAAATTGAAGATAAGTGACATTTTTGCAGTTTCTGGTAACGTCCCTACAATATATTGACCAGAAATATGTTATTTTTGCTTTTAATGTTGAAAATTTTCCGCCTATCTGCCTATCAGGGTTTGGGTTTGTATCGCGACGCGAGTTACTTAGTGGTTTATATAGTCAGGATTCGTTATACACGGTGGGTGGTACCTTACGCCCACCTCAATTTTTCGGCTGCCTGTAGTTGCGGTATATCCTAGGCTAATTACCTTCCAAAATTGAACTCAATTGATTGAAATACAACAGCCTTGGCCAAGATCACAGGGTTTGACGGTATTAAAGTGAAAGATCCTCTCCTCTTCTTGGCGTAACGTCCTCACTGGGACAAAGCCTGCTTCTCAGCTTAGTGTTCTATGAGCATTTCCACAGTTTTTAACTGAGAGCTTCCTCTGCCAATGACCATTTTGCATGTGTTTATCGTGTGGCAGGCACGAAGATACTCTATGCCCAAGGAAGTCAAGGAAATTTCCTTTACGAAAAGATCCTGGACCGACCGGGAATCGAAATCGAAATCGAAAGTGAAAGATGTTAACTTTAATTCTTCTAATGAAAATATCACCTTTGACACTTTAATGCGCCTCAAACGGTTCATTGCTAACCGGCTGCTGCAGATGAAGATTGAGTATGGCTGATTTATCAGAGATGTTCGATAAACAGGAGGGACCTACTAGCACTTAGTAGATTCTATACCCAGAAAACAGTTTCAGTCGGTTGAGTCTGGAAGGGTTTTGAGAGTCGTTGTGAATCATAATGAAAGTATTTGTGTTTTGTGACGAATCTTAGAATATTTTTGGAGTCAGTAGACTTTGAATTGTTGTCTGAGCTTCCTTCCCACTATTTGGTTAAATTTAACAAACACATAAAATTCAATCAAAATATGCAATAACTAGGGTATCGGTTCCCTTATTAACCCTTATGTGGCCGACAGGGTACCCGGGTACCCAGCGCCCATTTAAAAAGCACGGTGTAGAAAAAAGCAAAAAGTTTAAAATAAACAATAAAAGCAAAAAGTTTGTCGGACACATAACGGTTAAGCATGTGACTCCCATTTTCATGCTATGAAAAACAAAGGATTGAAGCATTGTTTGTTTTGTTTCTTTTTTTATTTTTTGTTAGAAGTGAGCACCCATGAAAACAAAAATAACGGAATCAATCGGTGCCGTAATTGCTTGTTTTCGAATAGGATGAATATGGGAGCGTGAGATTACTGATGGCACACATACCCTAGTAGTATCTCGTATATTCAATTTATTTATTACAGGTACTCTTCGATGTAACGTACAAATATATTTTCTCTTTGTATGTTATTGACCAATCCAAATTCCTGTGTGGTAGTGGTTTGTGTTCAGATTTCCCGTGTTAATCTATCTGTAAGAAGTTTGTAACAACTTTTGTTCTCACGTATATGGATAGGCTTGCAGTAGGTTTCGTGAGACTGTTTTTGGACAACTCAATATCGAAGCAGAAAAAATATAATATTTTTTATGCTAGTTAGTGTTGGCCAATCCGTCGTGAAATCATCCCCAAATAATGATTTCGGTAAAATTCGCAAAACCAATAATGAAAAACACGCCGTTTGCGCTGTGTCGACCATCCAGCCCGGCGATCGCCAACCAATGGACAGCTACGACGACACCGGATACAACAACGATACCCGCTCCCACAGTACTGCCGAAGGATCGGCTTCGATCAAAAAGGGTAGCTAGAGAGCAAATCGCGATGACAGACTGTCATTGTAAAACCATTGTTCTTGACGAAGCAACAAGTAAATCTTCCCAGTGAATTTGAAAATACATGCCGCAAATTTATTAAATTGTTAATTATTTCATGCGCTTTACTGCGATTGATATTACTTAGATTTAAATCAGTTTTTTAAGGTGAGAGTCCTATACTGCCCCCATTGGCACAACAGTCCCATGTGAATAGGAAACCCAGCAAACAAGGGACTGTTATGCGTATAGGGGTATCTATAATATGAATGGTTATTCTAATCTAAACGGCCTAAAGGCCTTGTATTGTAGGACGTTCTAGGACACAAATCGCATACGTGGGCCATTGAATTGTACGATCCTGCAATCAATACCTTCAAAAAGGTAAAATAGTTAGATTTGTTAAACTACCGTACACACTAAACTTGCCAATTAACAGGTTCAAAAACTAAACGACAGACACGTCGAGCGTAAGTCAACCTTATTGCACTTCAATATTGTTCATAAAAACGTATTTGTTCCGAGGAATTTTATATTTTTGTTCTTCGAAATGAATATATTACTAAAATTTTCGACTACGAGCGTTGTCGGCCAACACACGAGTTTTCACGAAAAAGTCATTTCATTTCTTGTGCTTCGATATTACGTACACTAAAATTTTTCCCAATTTGCGATGATTTTGGGTAACAAGGCTAATGCTGCAACAAAACATTGATTTGAGTGATTCCAAAGTTTATCTGGGGGTTATTACTGGACATTTTTTTTCAATGGTGTACGTTATATCGAATTCGCTATATCGAGGGCACGTTATATCGAAGATTACCTGTACATACATAGTTCTCTACATTTGATTTACTTACGTGATTTAATTTCGCTTTCATTATTTTCATAAGTGATAGTTTTGTGAGTAAACCCTAATATGTTTTGAATGCCTAAATGCTTAATAATGTTTTCGTGCAATATCAATTTAAAATAACTAAGAAATTTATAGTAGGAGAGTGCAGCATTTAATAGAGCTTGCTTATAGATTTGAAGCTAACGTGTAATCAAGACTTAAGACGCATATCTGACAAAATCGACAAAAATTGACTACTTCGACTTAACCTTTTTCGAATGAGTGTAATCAGTCTCGTACCTTTTAATTCCGCCCAATTTTGCTTATCCTTTGACAGACACGCGTATTTCGACTACTACTTGTAATATTCCTCAGTGTCAGTAATCCACAGTGGATAACTGACACTGAGGAAGATTACAAGTGGTAGTCGAAATACGCGTATCTGTCAAAGGATAAGCAAAATAGGGCGGAATTGAAATGTACGAAACTGATTACACTCATTCGAATAGGGTATTCTGCTTAGAGGGTTCGAAAAGTGGGTACAAGATTACGTAACCTATTTAAGACAAATTAGATATTTTTACGTTCTTCGATTGAGTGTAGAAAGGTTTTCTATAGTTTGGACCTGTTTGTACGTATGCTGATAGTTCTAGGGATATGGACGAAATACAACATTAGAAGATAAAAAAAAGGATCAACTTAAATGGACATAACGAATACATCGACCATCTAACAGGTCATAGATTCACCAAAGATTACTGAATTACAGGGCACAACATGAATTAAACAACATTCTTTAAACCTTGACATGACTTCACTTGACATGACATCTAGCATAACCAATAGATGCTGGTGGTAAGCAAAAATAACAACTTATTTATATTTTGCCTATACATTTTTCTAGGCCATTTCACAGTCAGTCCAAGCTAAGCTAAGCTCAGTAGTCTGCATTTCTTCGTCGGTTCTCTGCATTCATATATAGGAACACCATCTATGATCTCGTAGCGCAAGCCTTCTCGTTCTCAAATTCTATGGCATATTTGTGGAACATTTAAGCTGGTATATGTAAAATTTTATATTTTGTATTTTTTTAATAGTTTTTCAACTCAGTAGTACTGCATTTCTTTTTTGGTTTTCTGTATTTACAAACACCATCTATGATCCCGTAGCGCAAGCAAGTTCTCGTTCTCTTCTATTCTTATTTGTGGAACATTTTATTTTGTATATGTGAAATTTTATATTTTTTCCGTGGAATGTTTTACTTTATCAATGGAATTTCCATAATTTGTTATGGAAAATTCGGCTGATATGTGAGTTGTAAAAGTTATGTTTATGGAACGGTTTATCGCTTAAATTGGTACAATAAGTTGTTGCAACCTGAAATAGGGTTTCCAGGGTAAACTAACTATTTGAACGGTAATGCTTCCGAGGGGTCTTCAAATGAGATCATCTTTATCATCAGGTTTCATCAATTTGTAATGGGTCCTTACAATCAGTGTAAGGAATTTTATGCAATATTTAGTATGTTACTCTTTTAGTTTTATGGAACATTTACAATTGGCTATGGAACATACAAAGATACGATTGGAACTGTATTGGATAGTTTATGGAACCTACTTCATCCTTTAGGGTGTATTTTTCCCATATGAAGGGTTTTCTTAGACATGTTTATGGAACAATTTTGCTCAAAATATTGCAATTTATTCTCATTTTTTGGAATTTGTCATTGTTGATACCGGTACACGATTTATTATTTATGAGCCAAATAGCTTTTTTTATTGGTAATTTCACTTAAAAAAGTGGAACAATTTCCTTCTTTTTATGGGATCCATTTTAAATTATTACTGAAAAATGTAGCCGAAAAATGTGCAAAACAATATATTGTCATTTACCTCATCCGGAAAGATATGGATTAGGTACTGTAACTTTCATGAATTTCAGTTCAACTATTTTAAACGAATTTATTCAAAAATTCTCATTATTGCAAAACTTGATTTCAAGAATTATACTGAACAAACTAATTCGGATTGGACCTGTCATTTACTAAAGATTGGAAAATGGAAACAATCATGGCCATGAAATAAGGTATCAGTATCAGAAGGTATCAGAAGGCCGGCTCCAGAGGCACGTTATCCTCCATTTGGGACATTTGTGCCATCGCCATACATATAAGCCTATTTCATCATTTACCTGAGGAAGAGTGGGACAAAAGATGAAAATTTGGAAAGGGAAAGGTGATGAAATAGCAAGAGGTGCTCTAGAAGAGGGAATGAACGCATGAGCGCAACGAGAGCTCATAGCTCATAGAGTGTAATCAGTGCCCTGAAAAGGACACTGTAAAACGCATAAGCGTAAAGAGAGCCATCATTGGAGTTGGCTTGTGACGTCATGAAGCTTTCAATATGACATTGGAATGGCATGTCATCGAAATCATCCTCAATATTCAAGAAATCACCCAAGCAAAAACTACGTTTGGCGGGTACTTTCTTGAAAACCTATACAACTTTGTGTATAAGAGTCACTGTCGACATCCCAAATTGGGTGGCATGTGAGTTCACATGAATAGGCATGTCAGCCAGACGAACATGCGACAATGCTTTTCAAGCATTTCAGAAAGAACGAGGTAACCAGGAACTCATTCCTTCTTTATACAACGCACGCACCCTTTCGGGATAAAACTATCAAGTAATTTCACGCCATGAAAATACCCAATAGAAAACAACAAGAGTTCAAAACATGTTTGAAATACTCAAATCCCATTTTAGAAAAATAGGACAAACTCCCATTTGCTCCTGGAGATTTGAAGTAAGCAGAGCTTTTCAGGGCCCACTAAATCGATTATACAGTCGACTCTCCACATGTCGATGTTCTACATCTCGATATCTTTCCCTATCTCGATTATTTGGTCGATCCCTTCAATGTGCATACAATTTACCTCGCCATATGTCGATATCTCCTTATCTCGGTATCTACCTATCTCAATGCGATCTTGTTCGTTTTTTCTCCACATTTTCTCTCCGTATGTCGATCTGACCATTTTCACAGGTTGTTAGACCAAGTTTTCTAGGAGCAAAACAATCTGGATGGGCGAAATAGTAGAAAAACTAGCCACAGAATGCCAATGTCGCGAGTTTTCGTGGGACCAACATCTAGTTTGCCACGTCCTTACTACGTCAGTACCGGTCCTACAAGTGTCAAACCAATTTTTATAAACAAAACAAAACACCCACAACATGTGCATTTAGAAAGTAATGGATAAATACATCTGAGGTATGAAATAAAATAAATTAATTTATTGGCTACAGCGCCATCAGCGATCTAATTTCTCATACATCTACTGTTTATTGTTCGTTGTTCTGCAATTCGATCTCTCCCTATCTCGATGGTCCCTTCAATATCGAGATGTAGAGAGTCAACTGTATAGCTATAATTCACGGGCGGAATTAGAGATTCGTAACTATACAACAGAATAGTTTATCCGAAGATATTTTGAACTAACAGATCAGAGATCCATTCAGGATACCCCTTGTGATCCGCACAGACCGCACAAGCTTCTTTCAAAGCAATAGCTATGGTATACCAAAATGGAGGGCGTTGTAAAAACAAAACCACAATGAAACTCTCTTGGAGTAGCAATGGAAGCGAGTTATACATACAATAAGGTCGCAACCAATTAGTACAGCTTCCCCCATTTTTGAACAGGGACGCCTGAATACGCAAAGTATGCGAAGAAGCACTCAAAAGTGCAAAGAAGGTCAAATGGAGACTCTTCATCTGACACATGCCAATCAGTCAACTCATGACAAATTGTGCTCATGAAGAGTTGTACCTATTAGATGAAATTCTATGTTAAGTTATCCATGAACTGTACTTCCTAAGTAATCCATCAAACTGAAGCATCTCAAATAAATGTTTGAGCTACTTCAGATGATGTAATCATCGTAGCAATACTGCCAAATATCAGTGGAAAGATGTGTGAAGAATTGGCATTAAGTTAAAATTCACAAATACAAAGAAACTACAAAAAAATTGGAAAGATGCTGAATACAAGAGCTTGCTTGAAGGCATCCATAAGGAAAGGTTGAAACATACTGTTAACGTTTTTCTAAGATGCTCGAGGCACGACACTTTATTTATAATGAACGAAACAAAACTACAGAAGTTACCCAACGAAAATTAACTTTTGAATTAGAGCCACTAGGGCTACACACGCTTTTTACGCTGAAAATTGATCTGAGGTTTCCTAGCCGTAGCCACTATCCAAACTAGACAGGATTACACTCTTCACAAAAAGAAAACATCAACGACAAACCAAATCGGTGTCAATTGAAATACGCCAATGGCGAAAACGCATAAAGCGAACCCATATAGGTAGTAATATAAGCTAATATACAACATTTGAATAATCCCGCCCTTAGCCTCAAATTTGAGACTTAAGAAGGGCTACTAATTATCTCGGAGGAACGCAAGGCCCACTGCACAGTTGCTCCGGCTAGCGCAGTAAGGGCGTAATACTGTGGAGGACGCCCTAATTCTCCACAGGCTCCGTTTGTGGTTAGCTTTTTATTAGACCCCCAACCATTCATTCCTTGGCACGGTAAGCATAAAGCCGCATAACACCATGAATTAGGGGTCACCTGTTTAGTGGACTCTTATCACTGGATCAGGCGGTCCGTAGTGTTATTCTAAGCCAATTGAGACAACCGCTACCGACACTTCAGCTATCTAGGCTGATCGGGAGGAGAAGTTAACATTGATGGTTAACTTCCAAACGGGCAATAACAGCCTGCAATTGCATTATTGCAAAACTTGATTTCATGAATTATACTGAACAAACTAATTCGGATTGGTCCTGTCATTCACTAAAGATTGGAAAATGGAAACAATCATGGCCATGAAATAAGGTTTCCACGTTCCTGCGCATGTTTTTGCCTTTCTCGTACACTAAGTGTACTGGAAAGGCTATATGTTCACTCCAAAAACGACTTTTTGATAGAAGGCTCGGAGGGTCAAGTCACATACACCAATAAACTCAGCTCGACGAATTGAGGTGATGTCTGTGTGTGTGTGTGTATGTGTGTGTACAAATAAACTCACATCACT
Source organism: Aedes albopictus (assembly GCF_035046485.1). NCBI lineage: Eukaryota > Metazoa > Arthropoda > Insecta > Diptera > Culicidae > Aedes > Aedes albopictus. The sequence continues at coordinate 295,300,460 of NC_085137.1, forward strand.
TTTTGGCAGTAAACCTAAACCGATTTCAATGACCGACGGTTCATTCGACGCGGAATCTGGTCCCATTGTTTCCTATTGAAAATGGTTCGGATCGGTCCAGCCGTTCCGGAGTTATGGCCATTTACGTGTTCCGGACCAGTACCCTTGGAAGGGGCCATACATAAAAATGTAACAAACACCATACATGTGACACATCAAACTGCGGCATTTTGGATAACCTGATGAACAATCAGCAAGAAAACAGTCTCAGACCATATCTGAACCGGTAGTGCTCCGGAACCGGTTCCGAGAGTCCCGCCGGAAGTGGCCAAATATAAAAGTCAACCAAATCCATGCATGCGACACATCAAATTGCGGCATTTTGGATAACCTGATGAACAATCAGCAAGAAAACAGTCTCAGACCATATCTGAACCGGTAGTGTTCCGGAACCGGTTCCGGGAGTCCCGCCGGAAGTGGCCAAATATAAAAGTGAACCAAATCCATGCATGCGACACATCAAATTGCAGCATTTTGGATAACCTGATGAACAGTCAGCAAGAAAACAGTCTCAGACCATATCTGAACCGGTAGTGCTCCGGAACCGGTTCCGAGAGTCCCGCCGGAAGTGGCCAAATATAAAAGTCAACCAAATCCATGCATGCGACACATCAAATTGCGGCATTTTGGATAACCTGATGAACAGTCAGCAAGAAAACAGTCTCAGACCATATATGAACCGCTAGTATTTCGGAACCGGTTCCGGGAGTCCCGCAGGAAGTGGCCAAATATAAAAGTGAACCAAATCCATACATGCGATATATCACAGCGCGACTTTTTTTGATAACCCAATGAAAGGTTGGCGTAAAAAAAGACTCAGACCATATCTGAACCGGCAGTGTATCGGAACCGGTTCCGGATATCCCGCTGGAAGTGGTCATATATAAAAGTGATCCAAACCCGCACATGCGGCACATCAAACTACGGCATTTTCGATAACCTGATGAGCAGTTAGCAAGAAAACAGTCTCAAACCTTATATGAACCGGTAGTGTTTCAGAACCGGTTCCAGGTGTTCCGCTGGAAGTGGCCGTATATAAAAGTTGACAAAACTCTTGCATGCGGCAAATCAAAGCACGGCTTTTTCGACAACTTGATGACCGGTTATTGAGGAAGTAGTCTAAGACCACATTATGGACTGTCAGTAGTGCCGAAACTAGTTCCCTCCGAAAGCGGCTAAATATAAAATTGAACCAAACCCATGGCTTTTTTGATAACCTTATAAATTTTAGCAAGCAAATAGGCTCAGACTATTTAAGAGATTATCGGTAGTGTTTCGCAACCGGTTCCGGGCCGGAAGTGACACCAAACCCATGCATGCGATACCTCAAATCACGGCTTTTTAGGTAACATGATGAACAGTTGCAAGAAAATAGACGCAAGCCCTATCAGTGCACAATGGTCCACGAACCAGATTTACGAGGAAAGATGCATGCAGCGTCTTCAAATGATTTTTTAGACAAATATGGTCTTCTACAAAGTTGTTGCTAATAATAAGGCCCTTTTTCCAATGTACATGAAAAATAGGGTGGTCCATATTTACACAGAAATTAAAAACCAAACTTTTTTATTTGCAAGAATAACTATATACATTTTTCGGAAAAGTTGGAGATCTATCAATTTTGAGCAAGTTTGCTGAAGACAGTTTTTTTGTAGCTTTAAAATTGACCAATCTAGAGATATATTTCTGAATTAGCTTAGGGTGATTCAAGAAAAACAGGTTTTCTGGCTTTATCTTTCTCAGTTTCAATTTCTCATCAAAGTCGCCCAAGAATCACTTGTAGAGCATTTGGAAACGCGTCGTTTCGTGCGCTGAGACGATCGTTATCTCTTTTGGTTCAAAAGTTATGAGTGTTTTTCTTTAAAAATCATATTTTATTCAAAAGGCGATATTACAAGTTGGGGCAAACATAAAAGATACCTTTTTCCAGCATTTAAAAGAAGAAATATTGTTATAAAACATATCAAAAAATTAAAGAGGTGTTATTTTTGTAACTCATGTAAAAAATACTTGAAAAGTGTCTATTTTTTCTAGAAAATCATCAATATCTTTTGTACGGAATGACGTAGCAACATTCTCAGCGCACGAAAATGTGTTTTTTTGGAAGCTTCAAAAGACATACAACTGACAAACATAATACAAATTCCATTACCACAGTAAATATAACTTGCGTTTTTTTATTCTTCAATCACTTAACCTAATTTGAAGCTCTTTTGTCCACTAGGGCACTGCGTGAGCGATTCCAATTGGGGGCTACACTTACACTTTGTACATCAACTAAATGTAATCTATTCTATTCTACTATACCGGTTGCGTTTAGTGCTGCTGTCAGTTTTGACGTAGGACTACGTCTCTCTTTTCTATACCGGGTGTCATTCTAAATTTTCAGAAATCGGCCGCGTTACGTTTAAAGTGGAGATTTTGAGCGTTAATAACTCAGCCATTTTTCGATGAATTTTCAAAATTTTGGTTCCAATCGATTGGAAATCTTTACACCAATTATGTCCAATATTAACATTTGCTGATTTTCAATAACAAACTATTGAAAAATTGGGAAAAGTGTACCCATGTTTATTCCAGCCAATCACGATCGAGCACATTTTGGATGCTCCCGTCGAATATAAAAGCTACTGCTTCTTCGCATCTTCCCTCATTTGTCTTTGTCGTCTCGAGGTGAACGCATCGAACGAGAGCTGCCCACTTTCTTCGTTTGCGTTTTCGTCATTCTTCTTCGACGGCCGTGTCGGCTCGGTGGCGGTGGTTTTCGGCAAGGGTGCTGTTGCACATTCACCTTCTAACCGTCTAACGCGGCAGACCAAGGAAGTGTTTGAACATCAGATTGATCGACGGTGGTGACAGAGGCAGCAGTAAAATCCGGAATCGCACCCACGGCAGCAAGCGGCGGGCCAATTTTCGACGGCTTCCAGCAAACAGCACGGAGAAATCCACCACGCATTGCGTGGCATGATGAATTGATTTCAATTTCTTCCTAAAACCGTCAATAATTTAAACGGTTCTTTTCAGGACCATCGAAAATGCTTCCTAGAGAGTTAATGGGATAAATTTCCTCCATCGACCGAGAAAGTGTAGTGAAAACCAATAGTGAAAGATTGAATTCTTGGTGGTGGTTCAGCAACAGTGAAGGCGATCACTAATCTCATCCACGGCAGCAAGCGGCGGGCCAATTTTCGACGGCGTTCAGCATTCAACACGGGGAAATCTAACACACATTGCGTGGCATGATAAATTCATGTCAATTTTGTGTCTGAAATCGTCCAATATTCAAACGGTTCTTTTCAGGACCATAGAAAATTATTCCTCAAGAGTTGTGAATCAGATAATTATTTCATTCCATCGCTCGGTAAAAGTGTGGTGCAACCGAAAAGTGAAAAATTTTATGCTTGGTGGCCCCGCAACAATAATGATGCCGGCCACCAATGATTCCACCAGGAATTTAGCAACGCATTATCCTGTCCAGACCATTTTGCGTGAAACATTGTTTAATTTAATCATTTTTTGAATTAAAATAATCCAAATCTTCCAATATTTTGGTTACTTAATTCGTTATATGAAAATTTTCTCATTTCTCGGTTGATTAACCGTTCCAAGCGTCTGGTGCATGCGGGGCGGGACATGCAAACGAAATAAACTGGAAAGCCAGTCGAATGGGAGGAGCTTCATCTGCCAATCTAGGGACATAAAAGCTGTTCCCCCTGATTTCTTTCGTCATTTTCGTTGGATCAGTCAGACAGGGTGGATGTCACCCCCACTGCTGAACAGTGGCACATCAACCCAGCCGCAACTCTCGTCTATCGTGCGGATAGCACCAGGAATCTCATCCATGGCAGAAAGCGGCGTACCGCGTACCAGTTTTCGGTGGCATCCTGTATTAAGCAAAGAGAAAACCAACACGCATTGCGTGACATGATGTTTTCATGCCATTTCGTTCCTAAAATCGTCAAATAATCAAACGGTCCTTTTCAGGACCACCGAAAATAATTTCTCAAGAGTTGTAAATCACATAATTTCATTCCATCAATCGAGAAAAGTGTGGTTCAATCGAAAAATGAAAAATTGAATTCCGGCCACAAATCGTTCCACCCAGAATTTAGCATCGCATTGTCCTATCAGAAACATTTTTCGTGAAACATTGGGGAGCATCCAGAAATTACGTCACATTTAAAGGGAGGGGGTCAGCAAAGTGTGACGACCCATACAAAAATTTCAGAGGTCCCATACAAAACGTGTGACATAGTGATGAGGAGGGGTTGAAAATGACAAACTTTTGTGTGCCGTAATTTAAGGACGATCCCTTGTTTAATTCTAGCATTTTTGGAATTAAAATGATCTAAATCTTTTGACGTAGGACTACGTCTCTCTTTTCTATACCGGGTGTCATTCTAAATATTCAGAAATCGGCCGCGTTACGTTTGAAGTGGAGATTTTGAGCGTTAATAACTCAGCCGTTTCTCGTTGAATTTTCAAAATTTTTGCTCCAATCGACTGGAAATCTTTACACCAATTATGTCCAATATTAACATTTGCTGATTTTCAATAACAAACTATTGAAAAATTGGGAAAAGTGAACCCATGTTTATTCCAGCCAATCACGATCGAGCACATTTTGCAGGCTCCCGTCGAATATAAAAGCTACTGCTTCTTCGCATCTTCCCTCATTTGCCTTTGTCGTCTCGAGGTGAACGCATCGAACGAGAGCTACCCACTTTCTTCGTTTGCGTTTTCGCTCATTCTTGTTTGTCGGCTCGGTGGCGGTGGTTTTCGGCAAGGGTGCTGTTGCACATTCACCTTCTAACCGTCTAACGCGGCAGACCAAGGAAGAGTCTCAGCATCAGATTGATCGACGGTGGTGACAGAGCCAGCAGCAAAATCCGGAATCGCACCCACAGCAGCAAGCGGCGGGCCAATTTTCGACGGCTTCCAGCAAACAGCACGGAGAAATCCAACACACATTGCGTGGCATGATGAATTGATTTCAATTTCTTCCTAAAACCGTCCATAATTCAAACGGTTCTTTTCAGGACCATCGAAAATGCTTCCTAGAGAGTTTATTGGATAAATTTCCTCCATCGACCGAGAAAGTGTAGTGAAAACAAATAGTGAAAGATTGAACCCTTGGTGGTGGTTCAGCATACAGTGAAGGCGATCACTAATCTCATCCACGGCAGCAAGCGGCGGGCCAGTTTTCGACGGCGTTCAGCATTCAGCACGGGGAATTCTAACATGCATTGCGTGGCATGATGAATTCATGTCAATTTTCTGTCTGAAATCGTCCAATATTCAAACGGTTCTTTTCAGGACCATAGAAAATTATTCCTCAAGAGTTATGAATCAGATAATTATTTCATTTCATCGCTCGGTAAAAGTGTGGTGCAACCGAAAAGTGAAAAATTGTATGCTTGGTGGCCCCGCAACAATAATGATGCCGGCCATTAATGATTCCACCAGGAATTTAGCAACGCTTTATCCTATCCAGACCATTTTTCGTGAAACATTGTTTAATTAAACCATTTTTCGAAATAAATTGATCTAAATCTTCCAATATTTTGGTAACTTTATGCGTTAAATGAAAATGTTCTCTTTTCTCGGTTGATTAACCGTTTCAAGCGTCTGGTGCATGCGGGGCGGGACATGCAAACGAAATAAACTGGAAAGCCAGCTGAATGGGAGGAGCTTCATCTGCCAATCTAGGGACATAAAAGCTGTTCCCTCTGATTTCTTTCGTCATTTTCGTTGGATTAGTCAGGGAGGGTGGATGTCACCTCCACAGCTGAGCAGTGGCACATCAACCCAGCCGCATCCATGGCAGAAAGCGGCGTACCAGTTTTCGGTGGCATCCTGTATTAAGCAAGGAGAAAACCAACACGCATTGCGTGACATAATATTTTCATGCCATTTCGTTCCTAAAATCGTCAATTAATCAAACGGTCCTTTTCAGGACCACCGAAAATAATTCCTCAAGAGTTGTAAATCAGATAATTTCATTCCATCAATCGAGAAAAGTGTGGTTCAATCGAAAACTGAAAGATTGAATTCTGGCCACTAATCGTTCCACTCAGAGTTTAGCAACGCATTGTCCTATCAGAACCATTTTTCGTGAAACATTGGGGAGCGTCCAGAAAATACGTCACGTTTAAAAGGGGAGGGGGGGGGTCAGCAAAGTGTGACAACCCATACAAAAAATTCAGAGGTCCCATACAAAAAGTGTGACATAGGGATGAGGAGGGGTTGAAAAAGACTAATTTTTGTGTGCCGTAATTTAAGGACGATCCCTTGTTTACTTCTAGCATTTTTCGAATTAAAATGATCTAAATCTTTCTGTATTTTGGTTACTTTATTTGCTAGATGAAATTTCTCTCATTTCGTCGGTTTCCTGTAATAGGGGCACAACTCAAAATTTGTCATTTTTGAGATTTTGAAGGCAAATCATGAAAAACTATGTAAACTTTCATCTCACAAAGACCCGTTCCAAAATTCGTTGGGTAACACGAGATTTTGTCTTTTTCACCAATTTTCCGCAATAAAGGCACAACTCAAAATCAGTCAAATTTTTCAATAGTAGTTGAAAAATAGCAATCGAAAATTCATGAAACAGATAGTCCATCAGTCCCTTTCCATGATACAACAATCAAAATTCGTTTACTTTTATCAAATGATGAGATAAATAAGTGAACATGCAGGAGGTGCTTCAACATTGCCAATTTTCAAACGCCCATTCTGAAAATTCACATTTTTTAGTTGTGCCCCTATTGCAGGAAACCGACGATTTCTTGGTTGAAAATCGTTTCAAGCGTCTGAAGCATGCGGGGCGGGGCCTGCAATCGAAATAAACTGGAAAGCCAGCCGAGTGGGAGGAGCTTCATCTGCTAATCTAGGGGCATAAAAGCTGTTCCCTCTGATTTCTTTCGTCATTTTCGTTGGATCAGTCAGGGAGGGTGGAGGAGGATATCACGTCCACTGCTGCGCAGCAGTACGTCAACTGCGACGAGTGATAGCACAAGGAATCTCATCCACTGATCACGGTTGCGGTGGGCCCGGCAATGGAAGTTACCTCCGGAGTTGGGTAGCTGCGCACCAACCCAGCGACGACTCTCGACTATCTATCTGATAGAACCAGGAATCTTATTCACGGCAGCAGGCGGCGGCAGTTTTCGATGGCTTCCCGCATTCAGAGCGGATAATTTTCAATTGTCTTTCTAAAATCAACCGTTATTTGAACGGACCTTTTCAGGACCAGAGAAAATTATTCCTTAAGAGTTATGAATCGGATAATTTTCGGATATATTTCAACGATCGGTAAAAGTGTAGTGCATTCGAAAAGTGAATGGTTGAATGCTTGGTGGCTCAGAAACAGCAAAATCGATCACTAATCTTTCTATCCGAAATTTAGCAACACGTTATCTTATTCGGAGAATTGTACCTGAAACATTGTTTCATTCTAATATTTATAGAATTAAAATGATCTTAATTTTTCAATACTTCGATTTGTTTATCCGTTCGATTCGAAATTGTCTCAAAGAACGGTTGCAGTAGTTTGAAGCGTCTGACACAATGTGGGCGGGTCATGCAAACGGAATAAACTGGGAAGCCCGCCGAATGGGAGGAGCTTCATCCTTGGCTTCTTCTGCTAATCTAGGGGCATAAAAGCTGTTTCCTCAGACAACTGATGACTCTCGGCTATCGTGGTGACAGCATTAGGAATCTCATCCACGACAGCAAACGGCCGAATTCAGTATGGATAAAATCGCATTGCGTGATGAATTCATCCAATTGTCTTGCCAAAATCTTCCGTTTTATTAACGGTCTTTTCCAGGATCAGCGAAAATAATTCCTCAAGAGTTATGATTCGGATAATTAAAAGCGACAGATTGAAAGCTTGATAGTTCAGCAATAATGAAGTGGCTACTAATGTTCTTCCTGGATGAAAACAACGTATTGTCGAAAGAGTTTCACGTTAAACTTTCGTTGAAAAGAACTGTTTAACGCCGTTCAATTATCTAATAATTTTATCCGCTCGATGAAAATTCTCTCGTAGAACAGTAATTTAACCTAGAATTTAACCGTTTCTCTTCAAAACGAAATAACTCTTGAACTAGTCAAAATCTTCCCAAATAACAGAACCAGCTGAATAACGGCTTCTCGAGCTAAAGTTAGCTTAAGAGTGATTTGTTTTACTCTTATACAGCAAAAATGTGTGTTGGGTTGTGAATGCGTTCAGCGAAAGCGATCACACAACAACTTTACTCAACACATCAGTCCACCATTTGTATTATCATAACAACAAACATTGTATTATGGAAATATAAAAGTCGGAATCTCGTTCCAGCCTTTGTCCTACGTCAACATTGCGGTTATGTCTCAGACATTACCCACTCCTAGTTTTTTACCCTCTCCATGGTAGAATGATGAGCACGAGGCTGTTGATGTACGGCTCTTGCTCCTTTTCCAGTCCGATTGGGGGTCCATTATGAGTTGCCGTTTAGCCGAGGTGACTTTAGCCCATATAAAATCAATGCAATCAGTACGAGAACCCTACGAATGCGAATTAAACAACTGAGAGTAGGTAGGTATTCACATTATTTTATGCTAATACCTACTGTATAAAATTTTGCAAATAAATGTAAGATTCATGCAAAATTCAAAATGCACGCATATCAGTTTCTATGTAGATGGTAAAGAAATATGTATTACTTTCGTATTTTGAGAATGTTATTTGATTTTATATTCAAGGGATATCGGATGTGCTGTATTGGATCATGGATCGTTTACATGCATTGTTAACAAAATTTCACGTTTGTTTGCCCGTGAGGTTATTTTACAGTGACTAGGCACTGATAGGCAGTGCGTAAGTATCGGCATATTCAATAGCTTTGATTCGCAAGCGTTATGTTCTAACATTGAACTGTTATGTTTAAATTAGTGTTTGGCCCAAATGTCACCCTCTAGAAGGAATAAAATTAGGCCAATTTAAATTAAGCTATAAAATTCTCAAAATTAAAGTTGAAGCTTTTATGCTTCAAACAATCCCAAATAATATAAAAATGAGCGTGTCCTCCGAATTCAACATTGCGGCTTAGAGCTAAAATATTGTTGTTACGACCTACAAAGGGATGGACTATGTAATTTTGGCCCAATGACGGGTTTGTTAAGGTTATACAACTTCCTCAGCAGGACGGATAATCTTCTCACAAATTGGGAGTCATAACGGTTGCAAGTTTTCAACGAAATCTTGGCACCAGTAGGAGCATATGTACGAGTACATCCCGTGTCCGCGTGTATTTGGTCAAAGGCAATTAGTAACCGCAATGCAAATGACATGCTCCGCTATTTTGTAAAAGTTATACGAAAATACGCTCACCTGAAGATTAAATTTTGGTCGGACAATTGTTCATCCTAAAACAAAAATTGGAACCTATTCCAACACATCCTCCTGGTAAACAGTGGCGAAATTCGATGCGAGCAAATAATGTAAGTATTTTGAATCAGGCCACACATTCATGCCCGCAGTTTCGTTTCATGCTGCAGTTGAAACTAGATGCACCACGAACGAGTTGTTGAGAGTGTTATCCATACAATACAGAAAATTGACGGCGTGGCTTATGGGAGCTGAAGGTGCGTTTCTCGTCGACAAAGTCCTAGCTGCAAGCCAGCTAGGAAGTTGTCAAACGTTCGTTCATTCCTCAGCGGATTATCATGATTTATCACTTTCGGATAAGTCAAACGCAATGGCAACGGTCAATGGCGTGTTGGTCGCGCTCGTTCTGAAAATCAGTTGACACGAGAAGATCTCAAGGGAGAGAAGCAGTGACGAAATGCTCGAGAAGCCCGATCCACACGTCAAGGTCATCGTGCAGCCACCACAGCAACAAACAAGATCGTACATGTAGGTAACAATCGGTGGTACTTATTTCGCGAATTCCTGAGGTTGTCGTTCGTAAGAGACCATCGATTGTGTGAAAATTGTATAACTTGCGTTGCGACATCCAACATTTTGAGCCCCGAAGTTGGCGAAGTACCTCTACTGCAAGCTGAATCAGCACTCGGAGCGACGCGCACAATTTTTTCGACGGCGCTGAAATTAACAGTTTGATGCACAGAAGGTGCAGTTTTGTTATCATTTCGTTCCATTGAAATTATGAACCTGAATTAAATGCGCCATTCAGTAACTGTTTTTGAGTTATTTCTAATTGTTCTTGCTCAATCCCTGTCATCAATTCCGTTGAACACTGTCGATCATCACTATTTCTTCCAGCAACATCAATTCACAACATCTCAACATCTGTAAGAATTCCAACTGGAGTCCCGTAAGTGTTAGATGCATCGTTTGTCATTGAATTGGAAGAATAATATCAGCGAATTCTATACTGTGCTACTCATTTTCGGTATGTGTTAAACACGGAGGAACCAACAAACTCAAATCTTATGTGTACAGTCATCAAACACCAAGCCTCACTAAATAGTCTAACTATGGTGATTCCAGCAACAAGTTTTCGTCGTGTCCCCCCGAAACACAACATCCGGGATATAGATACATATCCGTGTGGGACGTTGACAAGGCTGGAACTGTTATCAACACTGGAAAATGCAACGAATCATCGACAATGGGGCAACGCTCCTGTCTACGTAGTGGTGCTTCCCCGCTACATACACCACAGTAGACACCGCGACAAATCTATGCATCCTCTCGATGTTATTGGCGTATGATCTGTCCCTAAATTTAATGTGCATTTATAGCGCTTTCACGCAGAAATATAAATTGTAAACACAACTAAATTCTAGTTCAAATCAACATTTGTTTGATAATACAAATATATTCATTTGTCGAAATTTTTGACAGTTTGTTAAAACAAACAGAGATATGGTTTTTTAAACATTAAATAATTGATTGATTCAAACGACTGCACTTTTGCCACTAACAAACCCGGAATGTGATTGTTCTGGTGACGGCAGCTCGGAAATCTATTTTTAGATCGTCGGTAAGCGGTTGGCGAGGAGAACGACTAGAAAAAGACAAAAAAGGCGAAACCGATCAACTTTTTGTGGATGCTGTCGTGAGTACCTGCGCGTTATCCATCACGGCCAAAGCTGCACTTGGAAGTTGGCGTGATGGATTTGCTGCACCTTCTTCGCTGTGGCGATGTTGGGGTAAGCATTTTATAGATGTGTAAGTGCTTTCGGACCATGTTTATGGTTTTTATTTTGTTGAAACAAATGAAATTTTTGACATTATATGAAATGATGGTAATCGGTTGTTTTTATCAATAAACTGTGAATGAAAACAATTAAATATAACTTTGGAATAAGTAAATTCTCAGTTTGAAAATCAACCATGCGTTTTATTGCTTTAAACAAGCGCCATTTTTCTGCGTGTTGAACATTTTAGGAGCTATTGAGTACGAAACATGCAAGTCGTCTCCTAACACGGACATCAAATTGTAAATGGTCTTGTGTTGTTGCCCGAATCTGGATGCCCCCTAAGAAATAGAAATTCCTAGACCAAAACAAGCTATGAATGCAGCAACAGATGCTGCGAACTAAAAGGCGAACTGCCAAACAAATACAAGAACCTCGCCATTCTGGGTTCGGACTTCGTTATCCATATGGATGACTGGGCACAAATTAATGTAATGTGTTCCATGTTTGTGTTTTGTGCATTTGTAATATTCCATTTTACTTTTCGTATCCCACTAGTTTCAAAATGTGGGGCTCGATGTGGAAAATCAAATGCGCATTTGTAGGGTTCTGTTAGCATTTGTTTACATTGTGGTACCCATCGGGAGCACAATGCATTTGTAGTGTTCCGCAAAACTTTTATTCGTTACTTTGGCGCCCAACATGGGGCCAATACGCAGAAGAAAATGCTGCAATTGTAACGTTCCGATGTTTTCGTTACATTGGCGCCCAATGTGGGTCGTTGTGCATTTACAAGGTTCCAATGTATTATTCGTTACATTTTTTTTCTAAATCTAGTAGAGTTGAGAGAATGCGTAGTTCAATCAATGGTCCAGTTCAGTGTCTTCTATAGGTCCGGATTAACCGCGGTTGGCAGCCAGAAATGCAGGGGTTAGACAGGAGTAGCACGTCTTCTGAAGCTCGGCAACCATCAAATCAGGACGGCGAATTTGTACCAATGCCGAGAAAGTGGGAAGGTTGGCCCTTATCTCCTTAGCGAGGACCTTGTAATCCCCATCAAATTCAGAGGTGGCAGGACCGTAAATGTGAAACCCAATATCGGCTTCAGGGTCAATGACAATGGTGATCTCAGTGATCTCAGCAGGCTTAAACGGAAGAAGGAAGTGTTCCAACGGGTCCTCCGGGACTTGATAACGGGAGGCATTCGGAGCAGGGGCTTGAAGATCTGCGATAAGGTGTTCTTGCTCCTGAGTTTTGGAGGCCATGTCAGCTCGGACCTCGCCGAACGTGTTGTTGAAGGAGCTCAGCGAAGAGCTCGACGTGGAGAGGAGTTGGGTGATGGTTGAAAGTGCTGACTTCCTGACGGCTCTGGTACGCTCCCTTTTAAGGCGCATGGTTTCGGAGATTTTTATCAAGGAGCAAGGGTCCGAACGAGAGTCCATGGAAGAAGCAAATGGCTTGGAACGTTGACTCCAGAGAGGCGATGCGCCAAAAAATGTCATTTGCAGTAATTTCGCTGCAATTTTTTAAAAGCTTCTCCAGGGTTGGCAGTAGATTGAAAGTGGCGTTTTGACCCTGAATCACCTCGAAGAATTCTGCCTTGTTGGTGACGTTAGCAAAGGGATTAAGGAAAACCTCTCCAATCATGAACAGGTCCATCTCAGTAGTCAGTGTGGCATAAAGGGCGTTGATATCAGCCGGGAAAGATTTCCAGATTCTGAACTCTGGTTGCTCTGGGTCGGGGACCATGGTTGTCAGATCCTGCGCTGATGTAGGATGCTTGGCTTGTACGAGAGCTTCCCCCAGGAGTTACTAGGGACTTGTTAACGGGAGGCGTGGTCTGGCCTTCAGGTCTCGGGGTCTTCACAACCGCCCCGTTTGCGGACGACTTACTGGGGTCTTGACGATCTTTAGGAGTCTTAGCGGCGGAACTTTGTGGCATCTTTTTCCTGTCTACTTTCTCAACTTCTTCAGCCCAGGAATACACAGGCTCAGCCGGCGGAGGGAGATCAATGGGAGAGAAGTCTGAGGGGGGCGTTCTCGAGAAGTGCCACCAGAGTGGGGTCCAAGACCAGGGTGTTGGTGGATTCTCTGAACGCAGTGGATACGGTTTCAACCAATAAGGGAATGCTGTTTTGGGAGGTTGGCTCAGGAAGATCGTTAACCAGGTCTTTGATTTTTGAGTCGATTTCCGTAGTGATCTTTGGAGTGGAAGATGACTTGTCTGACATTCTAACAACACGTGAAATGGTGCGAGATTGTACAAATTTAAATTCAAACTTTGTTTTTGATTTTAGCGGATTAATATTATTTTATCTTATCCATTTTTATTTATATAGATCACTGCAGTTCTTATATGCAGAGTCATCTCATTTAGACAGTTTGAAACTTTGATTTTCATGTCTCACCTAAAAATCAAACAGCATTTTGACACCCTCTTTCTAGACATGTATTCAGCAATCCAATTGAATCAAGTTTGATTGTTAAACTTTTCACCACAAGAAAGAAATTAAGCGTAGTTGACCGGCTCTGTCTATAGCTAACTAACATTGTATGGGCTGGGACCGTCCCAGTTTTCCCGCCCGGGACGTACATCAAATTGTCTCTTAAAGTGTCATAATCCGCATGTTTTATTTGGGCGGGTGGCCAGCTCCAGCGATGGAGCTGTAAAACTCTTAAAATATAAAATTCGGTACACTTTAAGCTTTTTGATCTTATACATTATTTATTAGAGAATTTCATCAACATACAATCATCATAAATTTTGGTACACTCGCCCGTTGGAAAATAAAATGATAATTCAATTCGAGCGTGTTGAAAACTTTTTTTTTCCTTCGGTTTCCTCGACTATGAACTACAAAGAACAGCACGAAGATGTGCTTTCGATTCGCTCTCATGCACTTTTGTTATCTTTTACTTGGGCAAACTTTCGTGTGGCTGGCTGATGGGTCGAAGATAGTTCATGACAGGTTGGCCGGAGACGGGTTTGACCAACAACAAGCGCCCGATCCGCTATCTTTCTGCGCACCACGTTGACGACGAGCTGCACTCCGCGACGGCGACAGACAGCAAATCACAGAGTCGAAAGGCTGGATCGTAAAATGCCGGACGGTGTTCACTACTAAATAAAACAAATATAAAAAGATTTTTAAGAGAATAAACCATAAAAATGGCAACAATGATTGAGGTTAGTGTGACTTGAGCAACTTGTGACTGATTTTATGAGACTGATAAAGTGGTAGCGGATGGGTAGATTTGGCTGGTTAACTCGGTGAGCGGTACACCGTCAGAAATGGAAAACGTTTTACAGTTTTTATTGCTCCTTTGTGGCCGATCATTTAGCGGAAAATCGAGGATCATTGGACCAAACAGCCAACAGTACCAGCGTGCAGTCTGTGAGCGAACGGACACTTGTTGGTTGGTGAACACGTGGTCGTAAAAACGGTCTGGGGAAATCGGAGTGATCTTGCCTTTCACTTTTCACGCATTCTGACGAAAGCTAGTTCCTCGTCGTAGAGAAAACAGTGAGGAGCAGCGAAGAGGCTTGGCGAACATTATCCATTAATTTTCATGAGAGACTGAACTGCTTTCTAATAGTTAAAACTCATTGTAATATTTAGTATAACATGAATATAGTAAATTTACTATAACATGAATATACTTTCATGAAAAATGTCAATCGTTTTTGATTGACTTTTTTAAAAGTTCTTAGAGCTTATCACAGAGAAACAGACGTAACACTTGCAACTCAAAAACGAGTACATTACTTGTTTTGTCTGAATTATCAAGCACATAAGTTTAACTAAGCCTGTTTTGAAGCTGGAGAAGCTTTGTGAACTCTACGTAAACATTCCTTGGATCAGCTGTCAAAAAATATTTGTTTGTATTGTTTGCATGTTGGTGTTGTTTTGAAGCGGTTATACAGATGAATAACATTCTATTCAACTTGATATACAGCCATACTTCAGACCTTACTTACTTACCTTACCGGTCAGACTAAGGCCTGAGTGTCCTCTGCTGTACATAGTAGCCGTCTCCATTCCACTCGGTCCATGGCTGTTTGTCTCCAGTTCCGCACTCTGTGAAGGGTCCGCGGATCGTCCTCCACTTGATTGACCCTCATAGTTCAGTCCAGTATTCAGCTATCATTGTCTTTAGCCACTGACACCATTAACCAATCAATGTTCAGCGAATACTTTTAATGTTTAGCACTCATTGTTACTTGAGTCGTCATTGATATTATAGTACATAACACAGCGTAACAAAAATTAACTTTTTGTCTGTCTCAAGAGCAAACTTATGTGTCTCCGAAGGATTTGCTCAGATTTGCTCTAACACGTCACAGTTTTGAGCTATACCTCAATTTATAGGGCGAAATATGCGATTTTGGACTTTTTTCACTGCAAGCCATTAAGCAAGGAAATATTTTTTTTAAGCAATCAAAAGGTTAATTGGTCAATTAACATCTAAATTAACGACTTATGCAAAATATTTTGTTTTACCAAATCGAATTTGATAGTTTTAAGCGATTTCCGTTACTCGGGAATTCATTAACCCTTATGTAGCCGACAGGGTGCTATTCATTTCATTTCATTTATTTATTTCTCAATGAACTTAAGACAAAAGATTTTGTGTTTTAGACTTTATATGATAAAATTCCTCCAGGAGTTCCTCGGGAACTCTTCAGAAGTTTCCCTGCAACTCCTCCAGTAGTTCCTTAAGAATATCTCCAGTTATTCTTCAAGAAATCCTCCTGGTGTTCCCCGGAAATTCCTCGTCAAGTTCCTTGGGCATTCCTCCAAGGGTTCCATAAGAATTTCTCCAAGAGTTCCCCAGAAATTCTTTAGGAATTTCTCGAGAATTCCTCCAGTTCATCGGGCTTTCCTACAGGAGTTCCTCAAGAAAATCTACTGAAGTACATCAAGAAACCTCGGAAAATACTCCAGGAGTTCCCTTGGAATTCCTCGGAAATACCTTCAGGAGACTCACGAAAATTCCTCCAGGAGTTCCCCATAAATCCTATCAGGAGTTCCTCGGAATTCGTCCAGGTATTCCCCGGGAATCCCTCCAGGCATTCCCCGGGATTTCCCTGGGAGTTTTCCTGGAGTTCCCCGGGAATCCCTCAAGAGATTTCATAAAAATTTCCTCAATAGTTGCCCATGAATTGCCCAGCAATTCCTCATGAATTCCTCCAGGAGTTCATCGAGAATTCAACTAGAAGTAGAAGTTGGTGGCTCCGTGGCCGTGCGGCTAGTGTCACCAAGCATTTAGTAGCATCGTGCTATAGAGCGCGGGTTCGATTCCCGCCGCAGCTGTCAGGAAAAGTTTTCGGCTGTGCCACTGGGCGTTGCATGCTAGTCCGTTGTCGAGTGTCATGCTTCCTTCAAAGAGCGTATAGCTCACTGGAAGCTTGAACGTGTCGTGTCTTTTTTAGGTTTTTCTACAATTCCTTCTGAAGTTCCTCAAGAATATCTACATAAATTCTCCAAGAAATCCTCCAGGAGTATCTCGGGAATTGCTCCAGGAGTTTCCCTAGAATTCCTTCAGGAGTTCCCCGAGAATGCCTTTGAGAGTTCCCCGGCAATGCTTTCAAGAGCTTCCTGGGAATTCCTCCAGGATTTCATCGAGAATTCCTACAGGAGTTTCTCAAGAAAAGTTTCTCTAGAAATCCTTTAAGAGTTTCTCGCGATTTTCTCCAGGAGTAACTGTCTAAATACCCACTGTCTAAATGAGACATGCGTGAGCAATCAAAATAAATAATAATCACGACAAGCAAGTGATACATGTAGCAATTCTTGAAGAAGTTCTTGACAAATTCCCGAAAATCTCCTTTAAAAAATCTCGTGAAACTTTCAAAAGAATTTTCACGGATCTTCTGCAGCAATTCAAAAAAAAAAAAACTCGTGAGGAATTCATGATAATCTCCTTGACGAATTCCCAAGATGCTAAAAAATTCGTGATTTCTTACATTGTACAACCAAATCTGTACTGTTTTAATTCAATAGTGCTAATATACCCTGCATAGCACGTAAATGTCATTCCATGTACAAGTTCTGCGAAACAAATTCATACAGGTTATATGAAAGAATATTTTCCGTGAAGCTACAGCGAACCATTCGCTAACTTTCCTCAGACCTACCATTTCTTTCCGAAGTTCCCTTCATAATTTATAGATTGTTCCTAGAGTTCGTAAAAAAGGCTGACTAGTTTTGTGTATTTACTTCTCATGCTATCTGATTCCTTCTTTCTTTTAAAATAATACATCAATACTCGATTGTTTTTCTTTCAAAATGTTTCTCTTGATGTTTGGTTCCGATATTGTTTCAGTCTTGCGAATCATGCTGCCCAACGGTCAAATCGATGCCATCATCAAAAGGGTGCGGTTTTGTTTGTCCAGCTCTAAACCCCATATCCATTGGACCATGGAGAAAAATATCCGAAGGATATAAAAGAAATGATTTATGATGGAAACCGCTCCAACTGACCGATAACAAGCTGGTTCTTATTTTCTTAAGTGAATCCTGGGGAATATCAACACAACATTATCACATCATCGCCACCGCAACCACCATCAGCATCATCAGTGGCATCAGGAGAAGAAACGTAACCGCAGTCCTCCCAGTACTCGTCGATGGTGATGCTGGGCTGAGAGATAAAAGTTTCCAAGTGCGAGAACGGGATTGTGACAGGAAAACTCTTCACTTTGAGATCACTCGTCCTGAGTCGAGCACCGAACGAGAGAAGAACTCGCTTTCTCCCTTTTCCATAACAAAGAAAAATAAATATCTTTCCACTGCTGAATAATTCATGAAATTTTTATTGCATAGAAGCTGTTTCTGTATTTTTTTTTTTGGTTTCTGCCGTGAAACGATTTTTTTTGCTACTTGACTCCTTGCTCCGTACAACTGTGGACCCAGAACTCTTCACTTTATCTCAGTATTGCGATGATTCTTCCATTGCTCGACCGAGTTGTACCACACAGGCCAACGGGCTTCAAATCAGGACGAGACCCAACCACGCCGTTTGCTACTTTTGAGGAGCGCAAGGACTCCACCGCACATACATTACATTAATGATCATTGAAAGTCTGATAATGTGCGGCTTCTGAATCTTTGCTTTCGGTGCTCATCGCGGCCGACGGTTGGTTGTCATTATGGCATCATGATAGGGTAGGTGTACATAGGGATTTTCCGGGTTCATCCTTGACGATGCCAATGACGATAATGACGACGACGTTTGTTGAACGAGATGGAAAAATGTTGACGGTAATGAGTTATGTTGAAAGCACTTCAATTGGAATACAGCTTCGTGATACAGTCCAGCGTAGTTAGTCCAGCTGAAAGCAACTGGTGGGTTAATGTTATACGCTTTGAGATAAAAAGCTTTTTAAGGGACGTCCATAAAGTATGTAAGTCATATTTACAAGGAGAAGGACGCTAGCTTCTCAAAAGTGTAATCACCAATGAGTAAGGCTCACCAAAGATTATCGCAGTCCCCGGCGAGACCCCATGAACTGGATCGTTCTATCGCTGTTTTGAACACCGCTCATTGTTGCTTTCAGCAGTCTGGTCAGCTTCCCAGGAAAGTCGTTTCCGTCCATAATTTTCCATAGCTCTGTGCAGTTGACATTGTCGTATGCAATGTCTTATGCCACCTTGAAGTCGATGAACAGGTGATGCGTTGGGACCTTGTATTTATTCACAGCAATTCTGGAGGATTCACCTAGAATAGCTCAATGAGAATCTTCCCACTAATTTTACTACAACCAGTGGTTTTACACCACGGAGATCGATATTACGAGAACCAACAGGTAAAAGGATTCTCCGACCACGAGCCCTGAGCCGTAGATGTCGGCAACTCAAAACATGCCAATTAATGCATAGGCCATAGTGAACCCTAGGTGAGGCGAGTGCAAAGCAGTCTGATGTTTTTTTCCCCCACGTCCCACCACCATTGTCTGGCTTTAGCCATTGGGAGGTTATCCAGAGACGCATCGTATACTACACTCGTTGAGTAAAATACGAAAGATGACGAAAATACTGGTCTGACCTTGAATATTACCTTCCAGTGCACGTCCGTATCCTCAAGACTGTTCGCGTACTGTTCGCATACATAACCAAAAAGGCCTCCATCGACGATTGCAATGAGTAAACTTCAAAAAATGCTTTCGATGGTGGTCTCAGCTGCATCGTTTGTTACCTCACCGGTCAGACTAATGCCCGAGCGTCCTCTGCTGTACATAGGAGCCGTCTCCATTCTACTCGGCCCATGGCTGTGCTCACGCACTCTGCGAAGGATTCACAGATTGTCCTCCACTTGATCGACCTACCTAGCTCGCTGCGCACCACGTCTTCTTGTACCGGTCGGATGGCTTCCGGGAACCATTTGAGTCGGGTTGCTAACCGATAACCTGATGACGTGACCTGCCCACCGTAGCCTCCCGATTTTCGCGGTGTGGACGATGATTGGTCTCAGCAGCTGATGCAGCTCGCTCTTTGTTCATTGCCCTCCTCCAAGTATCGTCTTCCATTTGCACTCCGCCGTAGATGAAACGCAACATCTTCAGTTCGAGAACTTCATGGGCGCGTTGGTCCTCTGCCCATGCTTCGTGCCCATAAAGGTCTAATCAGAGTCCTGTAAATAATAAACTTCGTGTGACAGCGCACTTTGCTCGATCGTAGAGTTCTGCGGAGTCCAAAGTAAGCTCGATTGCCTGCCACAAAGATTTTCTGTATTTCTCTGCTGTTGTCATTATCAGCGGTCACCAGTCACGAGCTCTTCAACCGCATCGATTTTTCACCATCGATAGAAATTTAGGGTGGTGGGCGCGGTAATTCCTCCCTAGAGCTCTTTGCCATCATGTATCAGTAGGTCGGCTCCAGAAGCACGTTTTCCTCCATTTGGGAAATTTGTGCCATCATGTACAATGTCTTCGACACATTAATGATGGATCCAATTCGTCTGACTTCATTCTTTAGTCGGATATGCGTTTCCACCGTCGTCTCAAATTTGCGAGCTAAAATATCAATATCATCAGCGAAACCAAGCAGGTCCGTTCGTAAAAATCGGTCCACTCGTGTTTCTTCCCGCTCTCCTTATTAACCCTCTAAAGCAATGTTAAACAGCAAGCACGAAAGACCATCACCTTGCCGTTACCCTCTGCGCGATTCGAAGAAACTCTAGAGCAGGGATGCCAAGTGATTTTTTGGTGAATCTGTATCACAATTTTCAAAAATCTGTGTCCCAATAAAGAGTGAAAAATGTGTATCCCATACAACAATAAAATAGTTCCTCTTGCTCGAAAATCTGTATTTCATATAAAATAAAATCTGTACGGATGCTCAAAAATCTGTGCAATACAGATAAATCTGTATATATTGCATCCCTGCTCGAGAGTGCCCCTGATACTCGAACTACGCACATCTCGCGATCCATCGTCGCCTTGATCAATCGTATCAATTTATCCGGGAATCCATACTCGTGCATAATCTGCCATAGCTGTTCTCGATCAATTTTATCATATGCCGATTTAAAATCGATGAACAAGTGATGTGTGGGCACGTTGTATTCGCGGCATTTCTGCAACTGGTCCGATATAGCGCGTTCACCCATGAATCCAGCCTAATATTGCCCCACGAACTCTCTTACAATCGATGATAGACGCGGCATAAAATTTAAGAGATAATAATACTTCCTCCTCCCAAATCTTGGACCCAGTATAGTGCTCTCACTAAGGCTTCTCCACCGTATTTTAGAAGCTCGTCTGGTAGTTGATTTGCGCCAGCGGCTTTGTTGTTTTTCAACCAGCCAACCTCATCCTCAATCTCTTGGAGATTAGGGCCGGAAGTCTTTCCTCCTGTGGACGTACACCTAGATCTGTACCACGCCACCTTCGGTGCTTGCAACGTCGCCATTTAGGTCCTCATCGTAATGATGCCACCACCTCTCGACCACCTCACGTTCGGTTGTAAAAAGATTCCCGTGATTGTCTCGGTATATGTCAATTTGTTGCACAAAGCCTATGCGCAAACGGTTCAGCTTCCCGTAGAACTTCCTTGTGTCTTTGGCACTGTGCAGCTCTTCCATCGCTTCGCGATCTCGTTCTTCTCGCTGGCGTGTCTTCATGCGCAAGTCTGAGTTCTGCCTGTTCCGCGACTGTCTATAACATGCCTCGTTCACCCTAACATTCTCGCCCAGGCTGCATTCTACACCATTGTATGTTTGCTCTAACTGCGCGTAGAACGCTTCTTTCTCGTCATCAGGTCTCCCTTCGTGTGGGCAGTGGACGTTGGTGATGCTATGTAGTTGAAGAAACGGCCCTCAACTCTCTACATGCACATCCTTGCGTTGATCTGCTGCCACCCGAAGACACGTTATCGCATCTTGCCCAACACTATAAATCCTGTCAACTGCATCGTTGATGACTGCTTTTTCTGTACTTCAGAAGCCCTCTAGAGGGACGAGGGACCACATTGAGCTAGCCATCATCTGACAAAGCTGTCTCGAGATTCTGCACGTATGATGCGGCGACATCCGCTCTAGGTTGACCGTGGTGGCCACTGGCATCGTACATTGTTGATGACAGGAAGTTTTGGGCAGTTTGACCATCACCAGGTAGTGGTCGCAGTCCATTGTTAGCGCCACGATAGATCCTGACCTCGATAATATCGGAGAAATGCCGTCTATCAATCAGAGCATATTTAGTCAATTTGCGATTCCGTTTGCTGTGGTACTCTCATGGTGTAACGATGAGGGGGGCTGTGTGGGAAAAAGGTGCTACGTATGGCCTTGGTCACATGGAGTTCTACGTAAAATTTTAGGTTAGACCAATAAAAACGTGACAATTACTTATAAAAAAAATCATGGGTTGCCTAAAGTCCAACAGAACTACATAGATGAGACAGTAGTCTCTAGCCTAACCAGCTCAGTCTTGTTTACCCTAGAGTCTAGACATAAATGAAAGAGATCCCTTTTCAATTGTTATTCTCATTCTGTACTTATGATTATAAATATTCGAATTCAACAGGTCTCTGAACTTCTTACAGTTCGTGTAGGTATATCCTTAGTTATGCAAATATGGATCTGCTGTTCCCCTTTTGCCAATAGGCAGATTATGTCTTGTTACCAAACATAGAAAATTTTGATACAAGTGAAAAGTGCAATCTACAACCATACCTACCAACCAGTCATACATGAAGACGTGCATAAGATATAACGCCTTGCCCACCTTGGAATTGTTTCCCTTGCCAACCGTGGCAACGATACGCAAATGCGGACTTATGGCACTCTCAGTAGCAACAGCAAGCCTGGATGGAGCATTTTTGAAAACTTTATTAGCGATTCAAAACACATTCTTGAAAAGTTTTTTTTCCTCTGCTCGTTCTCTTTCCCGTTCTTTGCATTTATACGGATTTCAGCCCAAGATTGAAACGTTTGACTTTTGTCGTGTCAATCATCGAGCGCGTGCAAAACCGAGTGTCTGCGTGCCTGCCAAATAGGCAAAGTCCATTTTTTTCCTCCGTGGTTTTGCGGCATATGGTATCACGCCACGCTACCACCCGTTGACTGCGTTGTCATCGAGAGTATCTACCCGACAACGACGACATCGACGCGACAACAACGGTGCGATAGGATCAAGACTAAATCCAGCAGCTTTGACGATGAAGACAACGATTACGCATCGGAATGTAACAAATGAACGAACTATAAATAGAAGTTATCCGGAATTTTTTGGTGTTGTTGAGGATACTATCCATTTTTTGCCAGTGTATTTATTTGAAAGCTCATGTTTTGTATTACAGTAGGTTGCTGTTTTTTAATAAGGCTGAAATATGAAACTTGAGAAACGTAATCCCTTATGCCTTCCCCTATCAATGATTAGGAACAAAATGGATGCCCTAAATTAAAGGATGGTGACTGGTAAGCCAACAATATATATATCTAAGGGCATCTCTAGGAGCGTTTCAGTTCTAGTTTTTGTTTTATAACAGGTTTCAAAATTTAAAACTGTCAAAAATAGGACTCGACGTATGCATCTCCAGTAGCAGTCCTGAATCCTGCATACTTTTTACGGTAATCGATGAATGTATTTGCCAACAACCTAATAAATCGTAAGCGGTTATTTCTTTTTGGCTTGCAGTCTTATGTGTTGGCTAACGAAACTATTATTTTTGTTCCAACGTTTCGATCCCGGTATGGATCTTTATCAGGGCATCTGAATATGTATTTAAAAAAAATGGGGAGTGTACATTAGTATTGGACACGCTTGTGTAGAAAAAATAAATCCTCGCTCCAGTCGACTTTTTAGATCCCATTTAGGTCCCATATGAACTGTACAAAATTTCAGCGCAATCGGTGAAACTATAATTTAGCGCAAGCTGTTCAAAGTTTTCATAGGATTTACTATGGGAAAAGTTACACTTGCAAACAAAAAATCCTAAAGGTCACCCTTTGTCTCCTTAATTCAAATCGATCAATGCTTCTTGTAGAAAAATCATTTATCTTGTCTTTATATGGCTTTGATCACCGCTTACTTGATCTTGTTCGCTTTTAATTGGTGTTTCTCGGTGATGTTATCAAATTAAAATCGTAATTTGGTTTTACGTTTCAACCTACTTTTATTTTTCGGTCATCCTCAGAAAATTTCCGCCTGCGTTCTTTGGGGCGGCACACTTAAATATTTTTGAAACTTTCCTTCGAAGACCGCAAAACCATTGGATGCTTCAGGAAAAAGTTATTGATTTATTACCGATTAGTGATCTAACAAACGGCTTTTTGTTTTATCAGCAGCACTGCTGCTGCCGTTGTTGCGTGGGGTGGCGGGAGGCATCACCCACCCCCAGAAACAACAGCAGCCAAGGCGGCAGCTACAGTGCTGCTAATAGAACAAAACAAAAAGCCGTTCGTTGGAACAATAATCGGATATAAATTAATAATAACTTTTTCCACAGGCATCCAATCGTTTTGCGGTCTTCGAAGGAAAGTTCAAAAATATTTTTTCTACAAGCATTGATCGATTTGAATAAAGGTGACAAGGGACGACCTCTGGGGTTTTTTATCTGAAAGTGTAACTTTTCCCATAGTAAATCCTCTGAAAACTTTGAACCGCTTGCGCTAAATTATAGTTTCACCGATTGCTCTGAATTATTGCACAGTTCATATGGGACCTAAATGGAATCAAAAAAAAAAAAATACTGGAGCGAGAATTTAATGTTTGTCCCATACTAGTATAGGGGTATTAGGGGCATAATGGACACCCTAAGCAATTGAGTATGTTAGGCCTGTATAACAGACAAAAACTTAACATATTATCAGTTGGCTTACAACTTTAACTTGTTTCCTACGTATTTCAATCATTTACAGCTGGTAGAATGTCATTATTGTGAAGAAATAATGAATTGTAAATCGTGTGTTTTTTGGGGCTGGCAGGAAAGGTACGGGCGTAATGGACACCTATCGGGGCATAATGGACACCCCTGCATATTTTATGCTGTATTTTAGAGAATATCGACCAGTTAAGTAATTTGCCAACGGAGATCAATACCACAGATATAATACTCCATTTTAGACGAGTTTACATAACTTCAAAGTTAATTAAATAAATTTTAGGCTAAAATAATCGGATTGAATTTTTTCAAACTCTCTAAACAGTATGCAACGCGCGTATATCCATTCATAATTGCCAGTGTTCATTTCGCCCCGAATTGACTACAACATTGAAATTGCTATTTTCAGTGTATTCTGATAAAAAAAAAAATACTTCATCCATTGCTAAATCTACGTATGTAGATAAGCTAACAATTCACTTGTTTGTATGGTGGACACACTCAATCACTCGTTATACCTTATTTGCTGCTGCTTCGAAATTATAAGAAATCCACCATATGAAAAACATACTTTAATTTCAATGATATTTTGGTTATTTTGAAGGAATATAAATGGTACTTTTGAACAATAGAACAATGACTTGTTCCTTTACACTTATGCATTGAAAGTTTTACATAAAAGTCAACAGTTTCGGCAAAAACAGGGGTGTCCATTTCGCCCCGGGTGTCCATTATACCCCTAATCCCCCTACATTGAACATAAAACATTGAACAGGGCTTTTCTTTGCCTGCCATTGTATGAAATTGTACATTGTGTGGCAAGTACAATGATACACGAAGCCCAGGAAGTCGAGAAAATTTCCTCGACCGGAACGGGAATCGAAGCCACCGTCTCCGGATTGGCGATCCATAGCCTTAACCACTAGGCTAACTGGAGACCCATTCAACTTACGGTACGGTATTCAAGTACTTCACGTCGATACGCCTCCACTCTACTATGTTTTCTCCCACTATTTCACTATTACGGTGTGTCTGTATTTCTTATATCTGGCTTATGTTTGTGTCTGATTCATTTCTACTTTTTCTGTTTATGTGTGACAACCTTTTCAGTGTGTGCGTTATACCTGTATAGCATGTGTTTAGACCTTCTGCATCGGTACGTTTGTTTATGTTTTGTGTTGACATAATATGGCAAATTTCAAGGATGAGTAATCTACGTGTTCTTAAACTAGAATCTAAAAAAATGTTAGCATTTTGCAGATCAAATCTATGTCCCGTTGTTATACAGTGGTTAATCATTGCGGTTCTCTACTTGAAATTCAAGACCAACAATTGAAAAGGCCGCATCAACATTTTGTAAACAAACATGTTTCTGTCGACTTGAGGCCTTTTGAACTCCACCCACACACCTCACCACCACTAACAGAAAGCGGAAACATCAAGCTTCCTGTTTATGGTGGTGAGATGCGTGGGTGGTTGCCACCATTGGCAATGTCAGCACTCACAAGCTAATATCTATCAAATGTGCAAATTGTGACCAGTTTTATTCAATAGAGCACAAGGTCTAATCACTAGCTGGACATCAACGTGAAAAAAATCATAAACTTTTAGTTAATCATTGTTAAAATTTGAAAAGTGTGCTGAAAACTACAGTGGCGCTTACGTCAACTATGCGATTATGGGCAGAGAAGGCCCTAAATCGACAGAAACGTGTTTGTTTACTCAATGTTGATGAGGCCTTTTCAATTGTTGGTCTTGATTTGCCTAACTTATTTAGCCTATCTGAAGTGTTTTCAATTTTCATCGTCTTGTCTAGGAGGTTTAGGGGCTGTCCATAAACCACGTGGTCATGGGGGGGGGGGGGAGGGGGTTCGGCCAATGACCGTTTTGTATGGACAAATATAAAATTTTGTATGGACTAATGACCACGCGGGGGGGGGGGGGGGGGGGGGGGGGGTTTGAAAAGTCGCAAAAAAATGACCACGTGGTTTATGGACAGCCCCTTACGTCTGATTTGTGTCCATATATTCGTGTTGTAGTTTATTAGTTGTAATGCCTACGTATTTCGCATCGCATTGTTGACAACTAATACTATGAATAACATTGTTTTTCTGGTACGTGTCTGTCATCCCTTTCATAGCTCTATACATCGGGGCCACTGTATAATTGTTGCAGTGAACAGCATTCACATTGCTGTACTCATCAGATCGGCGTACCTATATATTTCTCGATCTGTTGAGACAGTCCTTCGATATACGGGAAAGATTTGTAATTTTTTTTGTTCTCCGTAGTCATTGGGATTTGCGAAGCTGTAGGTGAAGGTGTTAGAGATGATCTGTTGAAGTTTCCTTGGTAGGTCAGTCTGTTGATCTGCGGGATCGTCAGGACACTACGTCGCCACAATCCCACACCCTTTGCTTTAAAGTGGATAAAAAGCTAATATTTTAGAATAATTTATTTTTCGACTAATTTCATCAAACTTAGGCTGATACAAATTTAATTTTGACTTTATGCCCCCCCCCCCCTTCTAATTTTTTTGGCTGGATTTCGCATTTTGAGGGGGCAGATGAAAAATATTTATCAAAATTTCGGATTTTGCTGAAATTTTTTTTAACAAATCCGATGAGTTTTTAATATTTTTCAGATTAAATGCTTTATTATTTTATCCCCCCCCCCCCTTCGACCAGTTACAGAGTGGTGGGACAAAAAGTGAAATAAATATTTGCAACGGCCTTATCACCGAAAAATAAAATGACTCAATGTTCAGTCCACAGGATTTGCAGCGAATGACATTAGGAATGATCCTTGAGGATCGTCAGGACACTACGTCACCACAATCTCCCACCCTTTGCTTTAACCCACCGGCTCCGTTGATGATCGAGCATCTTTTTCACCCCTTCAATCACTCTTTCCTCGGCACGGGTCGCTTGTCATCTTTAATTGGGGTAACCCCGTTTAGTGGACTGTTACCACCTGAACAGGCCATCCGTAGTTCTATTCTTGGCCGGCTTCTGCGCGGCAAACATGACACGTTCCCCTGCTTTTACACTATCCTCGAAGTTCTGCACGATCTCCAGATACTGTAGCAACATATCCTGGATTGTGGTTTAGGATGCTTACTGCACTTGCCGACAGGAAATTCACATCTATGGTATTTGGTGCTTGGACGGCGGGTCTGTCTCACGGAACTGCTTGATTGCTTTGGTCATGTGAAGCGCTAGTCCTTCTCATACTGTCGTTGCAGATCCACTGTTGGTTATGGAACAGTGGGTGCAAACGACTCTCACTTGCGTTCGATACATCCAGCCCAACAGAACTCTTTATCTAATTATCGCTTCTCTTCACTTCTATTTCCGCCAGCGCTTCCAGCTTATGGATCACCACCTCTGCAGCGGCCAACATACATATAATGGGACGTAATTTCTCACTGTCGCGAGCAAGTGAAAATGTTGCGCTTGTTCAAGTGAAGATGGTCCGCAAAGCAAGGGAATCTCTAGTTGAACATTTCCAGCATCCCTGATATACCGGACATGTCCGTATCCATTTTCGTGAACATGATCCGCTGCCGTTGGCATCTATGATGTCCTTGAGGTTGGATAACGATTGGTCTATACGGAAACCCTCACGATTTGTGAATAGCAGGCTGTACCGAGCTGGACTTGCTGTGAGTTGAATGAGCATGTCCGTTTACTGTTGTTTTATAACTCAATTTGCAACGAAGTTTGCATTATAGTAAAATTACACATCTGTATTCATCGAGCCAGCTTAGCTCTAACTACCGGTTTGATGTATTTTGTTCTGAATAAAAGCTATACGCTCAATGATTTTTTTACTGCAAATTAAAAAGAAGTGTGCCAAACGAGGCTTTTATTGAGGGCTATATGAGAAACAGTAGACTGTTTTTTATTGTCAAACCAAATGAAATGTATGGGTTATAATAAAACTCAAATTAGTGGGATAATATGCTCACAATAAAATTTTCGATGGCGTTATAATCTGGGGATGTAAATTCAACCGCAAACAATTACACTCCCTGAGACTGACTCGTGCCACCTTTTTGATCCACTTCCTCTGGGTTTGAGATTGATGACGACAGCGTGTAACCCTGTCTCGAGATTAATAAAAAATATTCTTTTCCACTTTACGACCCCAACTGACAATAAAAAGTATGGCTTCCAGTCGGTTTGATATAAAGTATGAAAATAAGCACAAATTAATTAATGCCGAATTGCTTGCTGGGAGAGACGGGGACATAACCTTCATCCTCCCCAATTTAGAGCATCTCTGTGTGTGGAGAGCTGTAAAACAGAAACAAAACTACAAAGCGTCTCCATTGCCTCAGTGCAAAAGGGCCAAGTAATCTCCTAAAAGCTTTTTATTCGCTCGTATCCATAAAACCCACTTTTGATAGTTTCTAATTCAATAAAGATAACAACATAAATTTTCGTTTAATTTATTGGCGATTTCACTCGGAAGATTTGTTTCGCCGTCCGTTATTCTTCTCGACCAATGAGGAGGAGCGCATTGTGTATAAAAGAAGAAAAAAGTCACAGGGCGGGGAAACCACAACAACTTGGCAATAAATCCATGCCAGATAGGAATACAGTTTTCCCAGATCCTTTGCCGACCAACATACAACACGTAAGACTGAGAGCATCCTAGATACGGTTGGAGAATCATTTCCACTCTAGCTCCGAACAAAATTGGTTTTGTCTCACGTTAGTTCTGTGTCGGCAACCAGTTTATAAATATTTATGAACACCTACTAAATACACTCGAATTCTGAGCAAAATGGACAAAGCTACTTTTAGTTTCGGATGATAATTGCAAGCGATGTGTTTGCAACTTAGGTTAGGTACATTGGCTGTTTTTGACAAGAGTAACGAATACGAGATGGAAAACTTTGATCATGTATTGTGAAGAACGCCTCTTCTTGGCGTGACGTCCACACTGAATTACAAGATTTGAAGATTTTTAATGGACCATTTGGACAGGAGCACCTATTTTGGGCACTTGCTGCTACAACTCAGTCAATTTTGAACCAATTGACTTGATTTTTGAGACACGATCAGATAGGCACGGTATCTAGCCATGTCCAAGAGTTCGAGTGTAAGTCAACTGGTTTGTAATTTACTGAGTTATAGCGAAGAGTGCCCAGAATACCGGCCGCTGCCCAAGTGGTTCTCTACCCTATGTTTATTTTTTATGCTTTCACGTCTCTTAGGTTATTAGATGTTGGATTATTAGGGTCAATTAAATTGAAATGTAAGAAAATTGTATGTTTAATAGTAGGTTTAGTCGTTTTAAAATTTAAAATATGTAAAACACTACAACGGTATAGAGTGGGGACAAGTGGAGGACATATTGAACATACAGAGTGGGTACAACAACACATATCCTAGCGGGCGTAGACTGATACAAAAGAGTGGTAACAATAACCGTTGCAGAAAAGGATTGCAAGGATTAAATCGCAATGAAAATCCGCCATCCTTCATAAAGTAGGTATTTGGCATTCATGTGCTTTGGATCTAAGATTTTAATACAGAAAGTGATCCTAGAAAGTTTTTAAATGAGTGGTGATGTGATACGGTGGAATGGTGAAGCACACGACTCGGCCTAGTGGTCCCTTGTTGACCACTATGCCTAAAGCGTAAAAGAGAGTAGCCCCGCTCTGGTCTTGCGAAGCCATAACCGTTAAGGAGCGATTCCTCGGGCCCCTAAAGGTGCCCTAAACGTCAAAGTGGACCCCTCTCGGCAGAGTCAATCCGGTCTTGTCCTGGGCTCTGTTGATCTTCGACAAATAGGGAAGACGCCAACGAGACGCGTAGATCGCATTCCGGCAAGCCGATCTACCACCATTCCACCACCCCAAGCCGTAAATCCGCCGGCGGACAGGCCCTCCTGCCCACAGCAGCACCGGCGAGTGCTCGTCCATCGGCATCGAGTCTACGCGGAGCTCCACCAACACACAGTGGGAAAAAATATGTATAAAACGCGAATAAATTCTATATCTCTGCTCGGAGTGGATGGATTCGAATGAATTTTTGACACGAACTGCCAAAATCTCTACAGTTTCAGATAAGCAGGGTGTCATTCGCCGCACGATGCTGGAAATCGGTGTATCGGGCCCGTTTTACCCCACTATCTCTCTTTTTCACCTTTTTCGAAAAATCCTGAAGTGCAAAATAAATTATTTATTCAATTCGTGTTTGTATAAAAACTTCCGCAGTATCGAATGGAGCTGATTTGGCTCATTGCACGGCCTTAAAAATTGAGATATCTTCAAATAACCCCGATATCCCCTATTTCTTTGACATTTCACACTTATCTCCACCCGGAGTAGAACGCAATCCTTAAGAGAAGGACCAACCCTAAGTCCAGGGCCGTATTTACAAATGTGGGGGCCCGGGGCCACAGTGTTGTGGGGGCCCTTTATATAGAGAATATATTTTTGCTTATATAACATGGAAAAATCTAAAAAAATGATCCTTTCTTTTCAAATGTGGCCACGAAGGAAAGTTTTAACCCTTCGGGACGCGCGCTGTTATAGAAATTTATATGAAGTAGTAAAAGCTTTTCAGAAAT
This sequence comes from Aedes albopictus, assembly GCF_035046485.1. Taxonomy (NCBI): domain Eukaryota; kingdom Metazoa; phylum Arthropoda; class Insecta; order Diptera; family Culicidae; genus Aedes; species Aedes albopictus. The sequence goes on from NC_085137.1 coordinate 295,331,560, forward strand.
GTATTCGCGCCATTAGATTCCCGATTTAGTGGAAATTCATACCAGAGTTCATAGAGAAACTGCAAGAAGCTGAAATTTTCAAGGCATTTCTAGCAAAATTTGTAGCACAATCGGTGTTGTCGTTTTTGCGAAATCCAAAGAGAATTTCTAGTGGATCCCTGCTGCAATCTCTGGAGAAATTGCAGGTCGATCATCATGAAGAAATAACACTTAACAGCAACTTGTTCTAACGCGACTGCAAATAATGGTTCTGGTGAACAAGATTTTTTCACAAAATTATGAAATCAAAGAGAAGATAATAGAAAATGCTGAAGAAATTTTAGAGGGAATCCATGATAAGTTCCTAATGGAATTTTTGACCTGATTTCTAATAAAATTTCCTGTTAAATTTCTTGAAAATAATTAGCGAAAAACCCGGATAAATATTAGCCAATGTCTCCACAAATTTATTCAGATATTTTCTCTATAGAAATCTGTGGATTTTATCAGTTTACCATGAATTCATCCTTATTTCAGCAAGCAATTCTCTTAACTCAAAAAAATTGGACTGAAACTCTCCAAAATTATCTGCCTTAATTTCATGCTAGATTTCCTCTAAAAAATGTTGCAATAGTTGTGGTGTTCTCCGATTTGAGTAAGTCGTAATCTGTCTAAGTAAAATAAAAATCAAGAGCTTCAAAAACACCATTAAATTTCGAAAAAAAGAAAATCCTTTAATTTTTCCAAGAACACTATACAAAATTCTTCAACATATTTTCAAAAACTTTAAATTTAGCAAGAACTTTTTGACTCTGCAATTCTGGAGTTCCTCTAGAATTCAATCGAAGATTTTCATCAGGATTTCCGATAATTATTCAAAAGCAATTGCACAAAAATATAAAGGCAATGAGTTTTGGAGGCAGAATTAAAATTTCATTAATAGCTGGACAAATATAGTTAAAGTCTTTCTCAAAAGAATCACATCATATCACATACATCTTGCCAGTAGACAGTAATCAAGAGATGTTTATTGTGATGCTTTTTTCTTGCTTCACATTTTTTTTTGTGAAGTGAAATTTTGTGGGGCCCCTGAAATGTGGGGGCCCGGGGCCCTGCCCCCCCCCCCCCCCCCCTAAATCCGGCACTGCCTATGTCAAATTGCCGAAACTATGCAAGTTTTTACACACATACGAGTTAAATAAGTAATTTATTTTGTACGCCAGTCGGAAATATATGAGGATTTTCTCAAAATGGTGTGTGTGAGAGAGTGGGGCTAAACGAGCTAAATAAACTAATTTCCAGCATCGTGCGGCGAATGACACCCTCCTTATCTCAAACTGTAGAGATTTTATCATTTCGTGTCAAAAATTCATTCGAATCTATCCACTCCGAGCAGAGATATAGAATTTATTCGCATTTTATACATATTTTTTCCCACTGTGCAACAGTAGCAGTACCGGTACGTCCCCAAAACCCATAAAAAACTACCCACTCTACCGCATAAACCACAATAGTTCTTTAATAAATTACACCCACTGTCGAGGGGAGGGGTGCGAAGGAAAAGCTGAAAAAGCGTTCCGTTTTGATAGCGAACTATGTGTATTGTGTAAGCTTCAATTGTAATGCATACAAAATGGTAAGTATAATTTGTCCCAAATTAATAGATTAACACTTACAATTCGGAGGGCTTTAGCTCGCTCACCCCTGATCGCTTCCAAGCACTGATTACTGAAGCACCAAGCACCTAAATGTTATTTCTTTTAGCAATTATTTAACTTTGACTCAACAATAATTCTCACTTTTCTTTTCAGGTTTCGTTTCAGGTTTCTTTTCTTTTCAGGTACGCGGAACAACCCTAGGATGTGAGCTACGGATTTCATCGGTTATTTCATTATTAATTGAAAAAATCTAACCTAAACTAACCTCTACTTCTGGAGGATTATCGAGGACTTCAATCTCGGATTGTTTCTGGCAATCTTGCCTTAAGTACACTGCAAATACACAAATATTGGAATATTACCGTATAATTTCACTATTTTACCGAAATACTAAACACTATACCTCAAGCAATTCAAAGAAAACTGTATAATTCAATAATTGGTTTATAGCTAAATTCAGTTCACGAGGTTCTTCACGAATAGACAACGTGTTGGCGTAGAAAAACTCCAATGACAGCTGTCAATGAGGACGATTGACATTGTCTTCAGCACCATTGCACAGTGGCTGATTTCGTCATTTGAGCGTGCTTAATTAATAACTTTTTTACTATGAAGTTTAGCGTCATGGTGTCTTCGGGAAAGTTTTTCACTATAATAAGGAGCTTCTTTTGAGCTTCTGTGAAAAATGATCAATCCCCCTAAAAGTGAGATAAAAAATTTATTTTTTGAATTTTTCAAGATACGAGGTTGGTGTCTTCACAAAAGTTGTAGAAAATGTTGTTTGGAGCAACTTTGCCGAAGACACTAAGTTTGTAACTCCGTTACTTTTCAAGATACGTTACGTTTTCTTTCATCAGCCCCTTGAAAAAGGTTTTTGCGCAATAACTTTCTAAATATTGATTCTACATTTTTCTCGTGTTCTACAAAGTTATAGATAATGGTAAAACACACAACTTTGCCGAACATGACATCCCGCTATTTCCAACATTAAAATAAATAGTTATAACGTTTTTTATAGTTTTTTGGGCCATATTTCAAGCATATATAACTTAGCTATAGGCAATTATATGCAAATTTCCTTTTACAGATGTGAAAATACATGTAATTGCCTCTCTTAGAAAACTAAAATCATCAAACTGTAAGAGACTGTAAGATGGTTTTTGTATAGAAACTTACATCCATTTATGTTACTCTAATATGGGATTTATATATATATTTTCGACATATTTATTTGACAGTTCATGTCAGCTTGCATTTTTTTTGTTATTGTAAGTGTGTGTTAATATAAAGAAAGGTTTGTTGTGTATTCTGGATCATTCATGAAGTATGTAACTTAAAAACTCACCATCTACTTCTATTTTCTTACTAACTCACAATGCTCCACGTAGTCCACGAAAAAAACGCATAAAGTGGAACTTCTTTCGTCGAATCACGATTTAACAGCAGCTTTCTTTGAAGTGCAATAAGATTTATAATTTACTATAACCAATGTAGCCATGTGTAGATATGTACAAGTGAGAGCGTTCACAGAATATGTCACGCGCATGTTTGGATTTTTTTAAAAGAAATGACGCTTCATTCGCTCTTTTCGTGGACTACGTGAAGCACTTGAGTTAGTAAGACAAAAGAAGTAGATGGTAAGTTTTTATGTAACGTACTTCACGAATGATTCAAAATGCACCACAAACCTTTCTTTATATTATTATACACTTACAATAACAATAAAAATGCAAGCTGACATGAACTGTCAAATGAATATGTTGTAAATATATATAAATCCCATATAAGAGTAACATCAATGGATGTAAGTTTCTATACAAAAACCATCTTACAGTTTCTTACAGTTTGATGATTTTGGCTTTCTAAGAGAGGCAATTACATGTACTTTCACATGCATAAAAGGAAATTTGCATATAATTGCCTATAGCTAAGTTATACATGTTTGAAATATGGCCCAAAAACTATAAAAAACGTTATAACTATTTTAACTTTGGAATTAGAGGGATGTCATGTTCGGCAAAGTTGTGTGTTTTACCATTATCTATAACTTCGTAGAACACGAGAAAAATGTAGAATCAATTTTTAGAAAGTTATCGCGCAAAAACCTTTTTCAAGGGGTTGATGAAAGAAAACGAAACGTATCTTGAAAAGTAACGGAGTTACAAACTTGGTGTCTTGGGCAAATTTGCTCCAAACAATATTTTCTACAACTTTTGTGAAGACACCAACCTTGTTTCTTGAAAAATTCAAAAAATAAATTTTCTATCTCACTTTTAGGGGGATTGATCATTTTTCACAGAAGCTCAAAAGAAGCTCCTTATTATAGTGAAAAACTTTCCCGAAAACACCATGACGCTAAACTTCATACTAAAAAAGTTATTAATTAAGCGCGCTAAAATGACGAAATCAGCCACTGTGCATTGCCGGTGTTCAGGGTTGCCCACACCATAGAAACAATAGCATTCCGTAGATTTTCAATAAATATCTTACTTATCATTCAAATTTTGAATACTTTTCCCCTAACCCAAGGAAGGTGACAGTACTCTGCACGCTGATCGCGAAGCCCTTCCGATTTCCCGGTAGTAAGCCGACCTTGAGACACAGCTCAAAGGGTCCCTTACTGCTGCAATTTTACCGCGAGTTTTGTCCGGGTAACAATATCATGCGCCTTTTGATTTTTTCCTGATTCTCTTGGGTTTTCCGTATGAGCTAGGAATATGAACATCCTCTTTCTCTAGTTTACTTCTGAAATTCTAGATGACTCTATGTTTTCGTCGTGTATTGATGATTCTTTCTTGGCGAAGAGTACTTGCGCTTGTTGTTCGGTAACAATTTTACCGGACTGAATCTTAATCAATCTATGTTACGATGCTTCGAAATGCTTCGAGGTTACTCATCATACCGCTCCTGTTGCATCAAGGTTGCAAGTTGCTCGGAAAAAACGAACAACTCGAAGTGGGTGCAACAGGTGTCGTATTTGCTGCAATCTTTTTGACAGAGATGTCAGAACTTCCATCCTATCGAGCGGATAGACTTCAGTCGCTTTGAACCCGATTTCAAATTTTGTGCGTTACTGTTTCGAATGTCGTCAATTGCATTTTTCAACATTCTGGGGAAAATATGTTTGGGAGCGCATTCTCGTCCTCGCTTTTTCCACCTTTCAATAGTCAGTTACCAGGATTTTTCAGTGGTCTAAGCCTTAGTAAGGAATGCCACATCCAGTGGTTGGTATAAGTGGGTTGCATTTGATGGCAGGAACACGAACCATCGAGGCAACTCCGGATGACTGTATACGACAGGGGCGATTCCACATTATCTCCAATAATGACCATCGGATCGTTGTTCTAATGACTTTTTAACCTTTCAGCGCGCGCGCTGTTGTAAAAAGTACAACACTGCCAAAAATCCTCGCTAGTCATATACAGCGCGAACGCGGTGCAGTTTCAGCTGCTTGATGGCGCGCGTCCTGGAAGGTTAAGTATGGTAGAGCAGTCGTGAGGAACCAGACTTCGAAGACAAGTCTGTCGAACCTTACTAAAAAAATGAAATACGTTGTATTTTATCACTTTATCTATCTATATATATAAAAATGAGTTTGAAGTTCCTTTGAGGCAACAAAACTCACGAACTGGTGAACCGATCAGGATGACTCTTGCATGGTTCGATTCGCATTCATGGCGGCTGTGTTTATAAGTAATAAAAATTACGAAAATCAACTAAGAAAGTAAAAACATTGGTAAAGTGCTGATTTTTGATGAACTGGGAAGAAAATCGACATGATCGAAATGAAACCAATCTAGAGTGCTGTGCCAAAATGACCTCAACAGTTGTCAAACCATCACAGCTTGGCAAGACAAAGTTTGCCGGGACAGCTAGTATATATATATAAATGAGTTTGAAGTTTCTTTGAGGCAACAAAACTCAAGAACGGATGAACCGATCAGCATGACTCTTGCACGGTTCGGTTCGTATTCGTGGTGGCTGTGTTTATATGTACAAAAAGTTACGAAAATCAACTAGAAAATTAACAAAATTGATGAAGAACTGATTTTCCATGAGCTGGGAAAGAAATCAACACGACCGAAACAAAATCAATCTAGAGTGCGGTGCTATTTTGAGCTCAACAGTTGTCAAACCACCACAAGACGGCAAGACAAAGTTTGCCGGGACAGCTAGTTCACGGTAAATAGATGCCAAACTTTGCTAAGTTCAGTTCAGATATATCGGGCTCCCTTGAGTCTTCCTTCAGTCAATGTCGGGTACAAATGAAGCGCAACGTACACAATGTAGGGTGGTAGTAATGTTCCAGCAGCTGCTCCATCAAATTTGACAGAAAACGAACTCTTGGAATGATTCATTACATTCTCGACATGTTTCTATACCTTTCTCACTACGACTCACTCGATTCCGGGTCGTCGGTTTTCACGTTTTTGCGAGGCATTCCTGTGATATTATCACCGAAAAAAAAATATTTCAATTGAAGCCACTGAATTTGCAGACTGAAAACAAACAAGATAGCAGTAACCAATTACCCAGTAAACCACATATCGTATTTAGATGTGCATACAAAATTGTATTTTATTTCATATTAAATCAGAATCGCACAAATTGGTTTATTTTGTAAGTTGGAATGGCACGTCTAATTGTATAAACATCATAACTGCGATTCAAAAACGATAATTCAATTTGGAAATAGAACCCGATGTAAATACCGTGATACAAAATCTCTTAAGGGGTAAAAATTGATAGCTCATATATCAGAACGTAATCGTAACAGTCGAAATCGCAGTCACTTAGCGAAAATAATAACCCAATCCTACGGCGCGGCGGTGATCAGCACCGAAAAAAAATTTGCAAGTTTCCCCACTGACTGGTGAGGAAGTTTGGGACTGTTCTAGCCAAAATTCTGCCTCCTACATACCTTTGGAAAAGATGTGAGATGCAGCGCAGGATGCAGGTAATCCTGATCCGGTGGACATGATCCGGGTAGAAGTTAATTGCACTTTTATCCATTTTAAACACCCGGTCTGCTGGCGACGAATTCGTGTGTGGGAATCCCAAGCCTATCTTCTCAGTCAATAGCGCGCCCTCAACAAAACGTTGCTCTATGATGTCCGATACACCTTGTGGGTTTTCTTTTTAGCTAATGGCCACCTCAATGATGCACTGGACCGGCACTGGAAAACGACGGACGAGTAATAAAATTATTTTCGCGACGACGGCGGCGGCTGCGGCGACGACGATGACAAATGTGTGCCCGCGATGTAAATGTTGTGTTGACAACAGGACTTGCCGTAAATACCGCAATTCAAAATCATTGTATAACTGACAGATCATGATTGTTTGTATAATGCAAGTATGAAAAGCATCTAAGTGAATCGCAATAACTTAGGCAAATTGGGCACCCAGTATTTGTGAGCAAATACTAAGGTAAGTGTCATGGGCAAGGAAGCTTCAATTTATGTTGGTCTAAACTAGCACTCCACTCACGAGTGACTCGTTGGGGCAGTGGTATGGTATTAGACTATGGAGCACAAGGTTCCGTGTTCCGTGTTCCGTGTTTTTTTTTAATTTACTTACGTAAAATTGACATCGTATGTTAATCATTCGATGTCGTTTTGTGTCATCAGTTTTGCAAATCGTAATAGTTATCAGAGGAAATCTTAAAGAGTCATCGGGAGTACGTATATGGCCTCCACTTTGGTCCGTATATGGCGGTTTTGTGCACCATATACGATTGAATTGGATCTTATATTGTGATGTATAACACAAATTATACAGACCAAAATGTTTACTGGGTAGTTAGTTGATCTATTTACGGATGATAGTTGTGGATGCAAATGGTGAAGAAGAAATTTTTAGGAGCTTTTACTGTTTTCTAAGATATTCAGGTGAAACTGATTAAAAACAGAAATAGGATTGTTTACTGTGTTAGCATATGAATGTATACCAGGCATTTTGTCATCAATATATGTACTGTAAAACGGGGTATCATTGATCAGCGGGGTAACATTGATCGGCTTGACCGACCTCATGAAATGCTCAAACAAGCATTATACATTGAATCAGTTTCTGCTATCGAATGGTATATCGTAATCTGCTATTATTTGGCTATCAAATGACATGTAATTCTTGAAAATTGAATTTCATAAACATTGAAATAAATCGATTTTCCATAGCTGTGTTTCGTAACGCAATGAGATACATTGTCAAACATTCATGCATGGCATGAATACTAGATACAATAAGAATTTCGAAATCACTGTATTACTTCAATATGATAATCTAGAGTTGTATTTAATGAACAAAACTTTTATGAAAATGCCTTTTTTTCCATAAAATATACGATTTATTGAAAGTAGGCTATCAATTCCTTAAGCCATTGCCTATCTTTAGGCGTTGTTCGGGGTTTGGAGGATTTCAATTCTAAAATAACTCAAAAAGTATAAAACTTGTAAGAATTTGGACAACATATTCGAAATCAGCGACCCCGAATTTAGTAAGTAAGGGTATTTTCAACACAAACGAATATTGTTAACTTAGGTGATCAATGTTACCCCAAATCAACAAAATCAAAAATTAGATTTAAAAACCCAGATTAATCCACCTAGTGGTGATAGCGCCTTTCTCGTCGAATATGTACTCTAAGATATTTCCGTCGCCATAAGCCGAAGTGTTCCTGAGTCCTGAAAATACTCTAGAACGGAACAAATATCATTTTCTTCTTTTGTCACAGTGCTCGTTCGTCAATGAGGGGATGGAGTTGATAAATAATAAATGTATTGAATGAAAAAAAAATACTCAAACAATGAGGCAAAACCGCTTAACTCATCGGGTTTGGTAAGAAATTTTTCTTGAAATTTAAAAGTTTGTTGGTTTATTCATTTGTGCCCTTCCTCAAAATGTTGGATTCCGATCCAAAATTTCCAAGGGGGGACCCCTCTTGGCTTAAGAGAAAATCGAAATTGGTGTCAGCCTTGTTCAGAAAAGCAAGGACCTTATCAAAGCCATAATCGAATTTGGAAACTTATTGATGGCTCATATTCCTATGTTATGTATTATTTTAAACGTATAAGCAGAGCCGAAAAATATTAAATCTCTCAGTTGACTGCTTGACCACCTTTACTAGAACTGGATGCCGAACATTATCAAGACATTTCAGCTTTTTTTCTGCACAGTTTAGCCTTTATTTTATTATCATTGGTTATGCTGCCGTTCTACGCATGATTATCCCATGTTATATGGGATTCCCATATAACATGGGACAATTGGGCGTGAAACGGCAGTTTAAGATTGATGTAAAATTTGACAAAAAAAGTGCAAGCAAGTAAAACTTCCCATAATAAATCCCATTCAAATTTCAACCGTGTTACAGAGCGCGATGGCTCAACCAGTTGCATCAAAATTGTGCGCAGTAATTTAAGTGCTATAAAATTAAAATTTTCCCATACAACGTTGATTCATTCTACTGTATAAATACGCCTCAGGAAAATGGTGGGATTTGACAAGATCGCTTAAATTTTTATCAAGATTTTGTTCTTTCACGCATATGTATCGCTTGCATCGATTTTGTTTTGTTGTAATTTCAGCGATGCATCTAATCCTGATTCTGCAACACTGCCGGTAATCTTAGGTGTGGTCAGAGCTTGGGTCAAAGACTGTTTTCTTGCTGCCCATTTATCTGGTTATCGAACATTTTTGATGATTTGATATTTCGCATGCATGGTTCACTTTTTTAAACTGGCCACTTCCGGCGAGACATCTGGAAACGGTTCCGGAACACAACCGGTTCAGATATGTTATTTAGAGGATTGATTGGTGATTATCGGTGATAAACAGCTTGTTTAGCGTTAAGCGTTTCGACCTACTATTCTTCAGTCATCATCAGACGCATTCAGCAGGATTCACCCCTTCAACTTCGTCAGTTTACTATATTAGCGATTCAGATATGGTCTGAAACTATTTTCCTGCTTACCGTTCATCTGATTATCGATAAAGCCGCTATTTGGTGTGTCGCATGTCTGGCTTCGGTTTACTTTTTTAATTGGCCACTTCCAGCGGGACACCTGAAACCGGTTCCGGAACACAACCGATTCAGATATAGTCTGAAACTTTTTTCCTGCTTACCGTTCATCTGGTTATCAAAAAAGTCGCACTTCGATGCGTCGCATGCATGGGTTTGGTACACTTTTATAGTTTGCCACTTCCGGCGGGACACCTGGAACCGGTTCCGGAACACAACCGGTTCAGATATGGGCTGAAACTATTTTACTGCTTACCGTTCATTTGGTTATCGAAAAAACCGCTCTTTGATGTGTCGCATGCATGGGTTTGGTTCACTTTTTTAGTTGGCTGCTTCCGGTGGGATACCTGGAGCCGGTTCTGAAACACTACCGGTTCAAATATAGTCTGAAACTAGTTTCCTGCTTACCGTTCATCAGGTAATCGCAAAAGCCGCAATTCGATGTGTCGCATGCCTGGGTTTGTTTTCTTTTAATTGGCAATTTCCAGCGGGACACCTGGAACCGGTTCCGGAACACAACCGGTCAGATATGGTCTGAAACTATTTTCCTGCTTACCGTTCATCAGGTTATCGAAAAAGCCGCTCTTTGATGTGTCGCATGCCTGGATTTGGTTCACTTTTTTAATTGGCCACTTCCGGTGGGAAACCTGGAACCGGTTCCGGAACACAATCGGTTCAGATATGGTCTGAAACTATTTTCCGGCTTACCGTTCATCTGGTTATCGAAAAAGCCGCTCTTTGATGTGTCGCATGCCTGGATTTGGTTCACTTTTTTAATTGGCCACTTCCGGCGGGACACCTGGAACCGGTTCCGGAACACAACCGGTTCAGATATGGGCTGAAACTATTTTACTGCTTACCGTTCATTTGGTTATCGAAAAAGCCGCTCTTTGATGTGTCGCATGCATGGGTTTGGTTCACTTTTTTAGTTGGCCGCTTCCGGCGGGATACCTGGAGCCGGTTCTGAAACACTACCGGTTCAAATATAGTCTGAAACTACTTTCCTGCTTTTAATTGGCAACTTCCAGCGGGACACCTGGAACCGGTTCCGGAACACAACCGGTTCAGATATGGTCTGAAACTATTTTACTGCTTACCGTTCATCTGGTTATCGATACAACCGCTATTTGATGTGTCGCATGCATGGGTTTGGTTCACTTTTTTAATTGGCCACTTCTGGCGGGACACCTGGAACCGGTTCCGGAACACAACCGGTTCAGATATGGACTGAAACTATTCTCCTGCTTACCGTTCATCAGGGTCTCGAAAAAGCCGTTGTTTGATGTGTCGCATGCATGGGTTTGGTTCACTTCTTTAGTTGGCCACTTCCGATGGGACACCTGGAACCGCTTCTGGAACACTACCGGTTCAAATATAGTATGAAACTACTTTTCTGCTCACCATTCAATTGGTTATCGAAAATGCCGCTGTTTGACGTGTCGCATGCATGGGTTATGTTCACTTTTATATTTGGCCACTTCCGGCAGGACACCCGGAACCGGTTCCGAAACACTACCGGTTCAGATATAGTCTGAAACCATTTTCCTACTTCCCGTTCATCAGATAATCGAAAATGCAGTGGTTTGATGGGTCGCATGCATGGGTTTGTTGCATTTTCATATCTGGCCCCTTCCTGGGGTACCGGTCCGGATCACCTAAATGGCCATAACTCCGGAACGGCTGGACTGATCCGAACCATTTTCAATAGGAAACAATGGGGCAATATACCGCGTCGAATGAACCATCGGTCGTTGAAATCGGTTCATATTTACTATCTAAAAATGAGGTGACCTTTTTGTACACATACACACACACACACACACACATACATACACACACACACACACACACATACATACACACAGACATCATCTCAACTCGTCGAGCTGAGTCGATTGGTATATAACACTTGACCCCTCCGGGGGCTCTATCAAATTTTCGTTTTTGGAGTGAACATATAGCCTTTCGGTACACCTTGGTGTACGAGAAAGGCAAAACCTATTTAAACATGTTTTAAAGTTTTACAATACTTTTTTGAGTAGCTTAACACATAATCATAGGGCCAGTTCCTGTTTTAAAAATATAAAACATGTAACATTTGTTTTAACAAGAGAATTATTCAAGAAAGATCGAAAATTCTGATCAATATTACCCCGGATTACGGTATCAGTTAATTATTTGAGGATGATTTTTTTATCTGTATTAACGAGATTTTTAGCCCTAGGCTAAGATTTGAGGATGATAAATTTTGAGTGAAAAAACTTAAACAGTCATTTTTTAAATAAAATAAACATACTTTCATTCATAGAAGAAGAAGTCGAGAGAACCGATAAGATAAGTAGTAGGTAACTTTATCTAATTGCTAATAACTAATTGCGAATAACGCCTAAAGGTAAGCAATGGCTTAAGGAAATGATAGCCTTCTTTGAACAAATCGTACCGTATCTGGGGGGAAGTTGATCACTATTCCTCTATTTTTTTTCTGTAAAATTTGGTACAATGCATATGATTCCAAACAAATATTTTTGAAACATGTACTAAGTGGACCTGCATCAAGTTCCGTAAACTAAATTCTTTTAAGAATCTGCCACATTTTGTAAAACATGTTCAAACGGTCAAATTCGAAAACTTTCAATCCGGGGTGAAGTTGATCAACCAATAATGTAACATTCTAAGACTGGAAAATTAATGAACAAACCAAATTTGAAGATGCTGAACCTGGACAGGTTATTCAAATTGTTACAACTGTTGTATTTCTTATGTTAAAAATAAATTAAAGTTTATTAAGTTACAGATGGCCCACATTAAACGCCTGAAAGTAGGCAATTTCTTGCAAAATCTTATTTTCGCAAAATTCATGCGATTTTCCAGTAAAACTTATATGTAAAAATCAATATTATCTGAAAACTATATTTGATAAGCCTGCCATGTATGAATAAAAGTGTTTTATGAGTCATTTGATATACAAGGCGTTGATGGGAGGCGATTTTTTGAAAGACAGTTTCTTTTACCGAGTTTTAATACTTATCCAAAAAGTCGATATTTTCATGTAAAATTTGACACAATTTGCACAAAAAGCTTCAAAAATTCTTCTAATATATTCACACGACTGATTTACGCCAAAAGTTCTTCCATTGAAACAGAATTGTAGCGTACTCAGCGGTTGAAGGACGTGGATCCTCTAGAGATCAACTTCACCCCACTATTAAACCCCCCAGATTAAATTACAGGAAGCACTTCTTCATTAACTTTGTGTTAGAATGAGATAACAAACGCAGCTGCCAGAAATGAGCTCCAAACAGCTTAATCAAAATCGAAAATCATGGTGATGCATCTCCAACTTTTTCTCATCGGATCAGCAAAAGCAGAGTACATTTGGGTAAAATTGGTTGTAGCTATGAAACAATCTAAGATCCGCGCTTCCCAAACTCTGTTTTCTCGGTGCACCAGTCTTTTGCAGGCTCGCTAAAACAAGAAGAAAAAGCGAGATTGTGACACGTTGGGGCACCGCGAAAACCGAGTTTAGGAAGCGCTAATGCATTATTTGACTTGTCGAAAACTGACTGCGCCATACGCTGTTCTGTTTCATCATCCTAGACAGGATAATGATACAAATCTTTTCTTACATCAGGGAGCGATGACTCCAATATGAACAAGAAAGTGGAACGCCTAATGAGTGAGTTAATCATGAACGAACGAGGAAAACCTCTTTTACTTGTTGGGACTTGTATTATCCAAATTCTCCATAATGCCTTCCTCAAAGGAATAGATACACTGGGTGAGGATGATTCTAAGCTTATGTATTGTGTCCATCATTTCTTTCGCGGTTGGCCTGCAAGAAAAGAAGACCTGGAGAAAATTCAAACGGATCTACGACTTCCTACCATAAAGATGTTTATTCGAGAAGGATGACGCTTGAAACAGCAGCAGAACGGATACCTACCAAAAAAGTGCGATAGTCCAATTTGGAGTGTAATCTGCAATATTTTATTCGCGATTTTAAATGCTGTCTTATTCATCAAAATTAACTATTTTATTAACACGCAGTGGATTCGTTTGATATTTTTTTCTGCGATAAACCTACACTAATGCTTCACAAAATAAGTCAATCTTCTATAAATGACTGCTCGGGTAAACAATCTAAATGTACCTAAATAAACATAAACCAAAAACAGGTGATTGGTCTCTTCCTTCGAAGAGAAGAACGGCAAAAGCGGCACGCCTGGCTTCCAATCAAGTTTCAAAAAACGGACAGCGCTATGGATTACTAACACACATATGAAGGCCGCAGAAAAGGGATCAAAGGATGAAAGGGCAGAGTACCGTAACCTTAACTAAAGTGGAAACATATCATCAAGATCATTATTAGCGCGCGGCACTTGAATCAAGCATATTTTTTTTTAATTTATAAATGATGGTTTAAGGATTTTGGAAGATTTTTTTTGATCAACCACAAATGAATATCTATTTATTGTGGTGAACAAAAAAAGTAACCGTTTTGAAGAAGTTTCCAAAAGTTTTTGTAACGGAATCTCACGTCCTACAAATCGCGTTTACAGTTGAACTCAAGAAAGACCCCTTTCGGCACGAGCCATCGCAGGCAGGTGCAACATTCCTACTCGAGCATTGTACTATATTTTTTAATTAATAACGATATGCCTCTTCATTCCGATTCTACTGTCCGTCCAATGCAGTCGATACTATGCGAGTGCGAGTCCTTTTCGCTTCATATATAATTACGTTCATAAATTACCCTCTTCCCTGTGAATGCTGTGTAATGCTTGGGTTTCGGTTATTTTTCAAGATACCGATCGCGGACGTCGATCGGGATCTTGGCGAGACTGACGAAGCGCGATGGCACTAAAGGACTCGGTCTCCGAGGTGTCGCCTTTCTGCCTCCCTTTCTCGGTTGGATGACGACTGACGATACAATTGGCGAAGAAGAAACGTTTCCGAAGCGGCTACCGAACGAACCGGAACCACCGTGAAGGGCCCGGTAATTGATGACCTCAGGCACTTACGGCGAGAGCGAAAGTAAGAACTGCTGCTCCTGATCCTTATCTTGATATGCTTCATGCTGCGCTAAATGCGTTGAACTTTTGTACGGAGGATAAAATACGCTATTCTGGATCCATCATCTTCGTAATTGGCAGTTTTGCTGTTATCGTGGATTCTACGAATGGGATCAAACGGAGTAGCATATATGCTGCAGTGTCTACCATCCAATATGACATGTTATATGCATACGAACCGTAATCGAAATATTTTGGAATGTTTTTATGATATCAAAGAATGCCATATTGTATATAGAATTTTGTTTCATAATCCAAGTCCCTCTTAAAACATACGAGAATCTTCGGATGAATTGCACAGAGATGCCATAAAAGAGATGCTTGAAAAGCTCACAAAACTCACAAAGTTAATCTACAAAATGATTTTACTGAATTCGAATTGCTACATTGCATTTAGTAGCATGATCAACGAAGATGCAGCCAGCAAAATTGTGCCGGTAAATGTACAACAATCACAAGTCACATCCCATCAAAACAAGAGGGAGATACAAATATAGATGTGTCACTCCACCTGATCGCCATCATCAACAGCAAAATCAGCGAAGCGAGCCACATTTTCTGTACAGGTACACATTGTCTTTGTTGGGGACATAATCTTTCGCGCTTCCCACCGGAGGCATCCATTATTATCGCGACGGACTTTTGTGTTACTGTGGAGATAATAAAAATATATAAAATTATTTAAAGTTTTTACTTGGCTGCCCAAGCGCGGAAAACAAAATGGCTCTTCTACAGTGTCCAACCCCCGCCGCGCCGCGCCGCTGAGGAGCCAGACAACGTTGTGGTCATCATATGTAGCCATCACAATCATCGTTGGTGGTGCGCTGGCTAAGTGGTGGAAATCGAGAAGTTCAGAGAAAAACAACACAATACCGAAACGCTGCTGACACGCAACGCAGCCATCAGTTAGTCAGCAGCGGTGTAGGGGAAAGAGGGTATAAATGCGCCACTGGAATAGTGTCATCATGGATGTAGCATCTTCGCATCAGTCATACGATGTACACTTTAAGGTTGTTTTTTTTACTTCTGGGAGTAAGTTAACGAATTCAACTTTTTTTTTGGTCAAAATGAACTGCTTTTGCCTTCAGCAGCCCTCTGCTTTTTTCCCTAAGCAATGGAGGATAATCTACTCAACAGACACCCAAACGGCCCAGCTCGAGGTTGTGTGGGATGAGGAACCGCCTCCTGCAGGAAAAGTTGAATACAGGACTACATCTCGACACACTAAACACTACGTCTCTTCGGGACCACCAAGAAGGCATTGCTTCGGAGAGAGGCTAGTGCACATTGCACCTTAAAGATAAGCTGCGTAGCCATGCAGTACCGAACATCGATGACTCGATTTGGGGAGTTTACCAAGGAAGCATGCACTTTGCCAGCTGCCCGCGTGGTCCTTACGACTCCCTTCTTCTTCTTCTTCTTCTTTCTGGCTCGACGTTCCAACTGGAACCTGGCCTGCCTTTTCTCCAACTTAGTGTTCTTTGAGCACTTCCACAGTTATTAATTGGAGGGCTATCTTTGCCAGCCGTTGCATGAATTCGTATATTGTGAGGCAAGCACAATGATACACTATGCCCAGGGAGTCGAGAAAATTTTCCCGACCGGAACGGGAATCGAACCCGCCGTCGACGGATTGGCGATCCATAGCCTTAACCACTAGAATAACTGGAGACCTCCAAGTACCCCTTACGACTCCCCTTATCCTCGAAAGGCGGGCAGGGTCAACCATCACGCCCGCGTCCAATTGTTTTGCAAGCACAAGAACTGATACTAGCGTGAACTGCTTGCCAAAACCTCTTTCCAACCACGGGCTCGGATTCAACCCAGTAGACCGACGCCACGACAGCAACCCTATAAGGATGTTCTCTCCGCAGCAACTTAATCGCTGTAAGGGTCGATTTCGACCACAGGGCACCACTATGACCTACGTAGCCGACTCCGAACTCTTTTACCACTTCTAGCGTCTGAACTAGCTATTCTCCATGTTCACACGCCACCTCCTCTAAAGTTCCGTGACGATGTGCGACAGTAGCTCTCTTTTTTTTTACTTCTTAACCATAGGGGAAAACCTGCTCAACAGACACCCGAACAGGAAGGTCCGGGTAGTGTGGGGTTGAGGCCGTCTTCTACAACAATACTGAAAGGCAGGACTATACTCTCTCCTCCAGCCACTAAACAACATCCCTATGGTCGCTAAACCCTTCGTCTCTCCGGAACCACCAAGAAGGCAATGCTTCAGAAAGGGGCTAGTGCACATTGCACATCGCCTTGGAGAGTCCAACAACTCCCTTTGTCCTCGGAAACCGGGCAGGATCAACCCCACACCCGCAGCCAACTGTTTTGCAGACATCAAGAACTGATGTCTACGTGCAATCCGATCTGACCTGCTGAAAACAAGGGTATCACTACCCTCCAGGCTTTATCAGCTAAACCAGAAGGTTGCTGACAGTAGGATTTTACCGGGGACCCTTTTCCAACCGTGGGCTCGGATCCAACCCAGTAGACCGACGCCACTACAGAAACGCTACCAAGACTTCCTCTCCGCGGTCACTTAATCGCTGTAAGGGTCGACCGTAGGACATCGGTGTGACCTATGAAGTCAACTCCGAACCCCTGGACCACCTCTGTAGTTCCAAGACTGATAGCCGTTGAATCGGCATTCCAGCCAAACTCATCCCTACACATCCTCTGGACAAGATTGCCCAGAGTTGTGTTCTCCCCGCATGGGGAAAGCATGCGGTCACGCATTGTGCGAAAACGCGGGCACACGAATAACACGTTTCCGCCGTTCCCTACAAGCCAGCACAAACAGGACATTCGGAAGAACCAGCATGCCCGAAACGGTGTAGTTACTGTCTGAAGCAACCATGGCCTGAAAGGCCTGTGTCAGATGGAATGTTATTCCCCCAAGGCGCCTATTAATCCAACTATCTACCCTCGGTATCAACCTATGGGTCCACCTTCCTTTGGTGGAACTGTCACACGCACGCTGCCATTCGACCATGGAGGCCATTCTGAAAGTCCTGCGAGACCAAATACACCCTCGGTGTGCCTCAACATTCTATTCTATATACCGCGGGTCTCCGGGTGATTTCCCCGCTTTTGGCAATAGAGCCAGGCTCTGCCTCTTCCATACCTCTAGGAAAACTCCCTCGTCCAAGCATTTCTTCATAGCAGACCTGAACATCTCGGAAGCCTCTGCAATAGCTACATTTAAGGCTAAGTTCGGAACTCCGCAACTAGCCCGTAGGCAGGTGCGACGCAGGTCCGCAATCGCGTCGGTCTACCAGTAAGCCGGTGGCCTCCCAGTTCTAGGGTGGACTCGCCTAGGCATGGTCGCATCGCACGCACGCGAGAGCACCATTACCAGCCCGTCGCCGTCTAAACCAAGTAGGTTTCGCTCACGGCGGAGCGCCTCAATAAAACATACTTCGTCGAAGTATGATGTCTTCCACCTGAGAAGGCATGGCCTTGCCCTAGCCGCCTATTCCTCTACCCACTGCCTGCTTTTGTTGTAGCCGATACTGTAGCGAACCGCCAGGTGATCGCTGTGAGTGCAGCTATCGTCTATTCTCCAGTTCGAACTACTTCACATTGGTCGGGCTCCATACAAAGGGGCGGCCAAAACTCCCAAAAAACGAAATTGATAATTTTAAACTTTATTTCACCTTATAACAAAGTTAATGTACTGTACTTTTATGATTATTAATTAAAAGAATACCAGCTTTTGTATTTCAATGACATTTTTACTGCCAAAGTGGCCTAAGTCATAAAATTGAAAAATGAATTATTCGAAAAAAGTAAAATAATAATATTTTGAGAATGGAATATATGTTTTAAGTTATCCAGCATATGAAAGCTTGTTATTGGACTGTTTGAATGCACGTATGGTGCAAAATTAATATGTCACAAAACTTTTCAAATTTTCATATATTGTACCTTAGAAATTTTGGGATTTTTTAAGTTAAAAAACGGTTCGTGTCGTCACGTGTCGCCGCAATTTCGAATAGTACATCTTAAACATCATGCTTAGAGCTGCCTAAAAACGTTTAAATATTTTGCAGAAATTTGCTGTTTTTCAATTTAGAGCTATTTAAAAAAGTCATGTTTTTTCATATATTTTACGATATTTTTCCATTTTTTACTGAAATAAAATTTATCTTTCCACATTTTTCACACGTTCTGAACAAACTTGATTGGATTTGATCAAAAGATGATCATTTATTTAAATCCGAATTGATTTTCTAACAAAAAACGCAAAAAATATGGGGTTCACTGTTTTTTACCGTTTTTGAAATTATTGAAATTACGTAATTTTTTAATACCCCTTTTTAAACACTAAAAACACTATATACCATATCTAGGCAACCTATAACTTCGATTAAACACATAAAAAGAGTTTTGGCCGAACTTTATCTTTTTCCGACCATTGTGTACTTGTTAGGTCAGGGCTACAAAAAGTAACGTCAATTATCGACTCCCCACCCCCGACTAATGGTACTCTTGGTACCAACACTAGCCAGGTTGACATCTTGTATGACAAGTGTCTCTAGCAGGATCTGACCCCACTGGTTCATCAAACGGCTTCCCACTCCACGGCCCAGGCATTAAAGTCACTCGTTATTACCACCGGCCTTCGCCCTGTTAGCACGGTCGTCATACAGTCCAGCATCCGCGTGAACATTCAGCAACAGAAGAAGACCCCGTTTACTTTTTTTGTCTGTATTAACGAGATTTCAACCCCGTTCACTTTGGCGAAGCCCTGCAGCAGTTCTCTAGAGGGGCCACATCGAGCTCGTGCTTGTCCAGCAATACTGCCTCGAGATTCTACGCGTATGCAGAGGCGGCATCTGGTTGCACAAATCACTCAAGTTTGTATCGTGGCGGTCGCTGGTACCGAACATTGTTAATGATGAAAGGTTTTGGACGCAGTTAGTGGTTACAGTCGATGTAAGCGCCTCGATAGGTCCTGTCGTCGACAATGTCGGAGACAAGCATCGACCGTCAATTAGATCGTGGTCGTTTTATGACTCTGTCTGCTGTGGTGATCTCCAGGTGTTGAAAAAAGATGACGGACAGCATCCATTTATTACGTAACGCCAAAATTATCATTTTAAGATCCCTCTCCCCCTCCGTCACGTTTTTTTTTTGTGTGAAAAACCTAATAATTTAAAATTTTCTCTCTGGGAAACTTATAATTATGCCAAATGCATAGAAGGTCTGGCTCTCCAAAGCAAACTCAATACTATTAGAAGTTTTATATGCATGCGACAGCTTTGTTAAAACTAGTTCTAACCTTTCTTCCAGGAAACGCATTTACCCCTAACCTCCTCGATACCTTCACATTCCATACACCTTTCAATGCAGTTACACGAGGTTTTCAGCTTGGGTTTTGTTCTGCAGTGGTGCTAACAATATCTTTTATCCCTCTTCTCTATTGCTGCTTCATGGACAGTCAGCGTTTGGCTTTATTTGTAGCGAATTAACTGTAATGGAGCTCTTCACTAGTAGTAACAACTAGCGCGCGGTTAACCATCCAGCCAACCGCGTTGTGCCTTATGGCCTTCCTCTCCCCCCTAGCTGTGTAACTAAGTGCAACCGATGTAGATGCCGGAAGGTAGCAGCGGCGTGAAAATGGTGGAATTTCCAACTGAGAACGGAGAGGGAGCACGCAAATTTGTTGGCACAATGCTTTTATGCACTTCGAATGCAGTTATTAAGTTGTAAGTTATTGCTTATTCCTGTTTTCATATTGTTCGACGATTTAGTTTAGTGCCTTCAAAGGTTTTTTTTTTCATCAGTTAGTCGTACTTGAACTAATAGGATAGCACCAGTTGTTCGTAATTTGTTGTAGCAAAGCCGATTGGAAACACGGGTTTAAAATGTTTGAGATGAATACAAATTCGCCAAAAATACAGCTTTTTATAATATTAAAAAAAAAAAATGGGAATAAAGATTTTAGGGACCTGGTGACAACAAAAATAGAAATTTTTCAATTGAAGCAAAATATAATTTTTAGAAGTAGCATTTAAGGGGTACATCGAACAATGTATCACAGTTGGTATAGTACCTAACATAACCTAGCATTTTGATAAGTACCGTCAGTCAGATGACCTCAGGGCCAGGGCCAAAACTAACATTAACCTAAGTAATTATTAGAAGTGGGTAGAATATATTAAATGTAACTTGAATGAACCATCCAGAGTAGAAAAAAATATCGATTTCTTAGAAATCCATTCAGAAAAAGTGAGAATAGTTTTATAGCAAGAAACACCATGCAAAATCGTTAATGTCTTGGAGAAACCAACTGAACCACAATAGATCGGTTATGGTTGCAGTGCAACTCTTCAGGCCAAAGGAACACCTGAATACCCTACATTAATTAAATTACTGATTTCAGAGTATATTGAGCAGTTATTTCGGAAGGTATGGAAATCATTTTTATTCTCTTTTAGACAAAACATTATTGTTGTTTTTTCCAGTACATGTGCAGGAATAATATCAATAATGAAATTTCAGTACTTTGCCTCACTTTGCCTAGGATATAACTTTTTCACAGACGTCGGATCACTTTGCGGTCTTCGACAAAGTTGTTTGGTTTATACCAAACCTACTATAATACCAAAGGCTTTAATTATTGAACGCTCACAGCGCCACCTAGCGGCAAAAATCGAATACTTAAGATTTCTGCATACATTTGGCTACGTTTTCCCATACAAACTTCAAGCTTGTTGAGCGCCCCCTTAGGCTTGACCGAGTTTCTCAAATTTTTAACATAGCTTCTGGGAGTCCAACACAACTGATTTAGGAGGTAAGACTTGGAATTTTTCTAAATTTTTGTTTTTCATATTAGGTAAGTGTAGTGTGGGCCACCTTAATACATGGCATACACTAATGCCGTTTTTCTTTTTTAACCTGGGTTGGAACTGGATTGGCGGAAAATGTTTAAACAAACAACGTCAAACAAACTTTAGTACAAGCGAAACCGAAGTCGGGTTGGGATTGAAACTGTGATCTATCTCATCCAGTTCCAACCCAGGTTGGAACTGGATCAAAAAGAAAAACGACATAAGAAGAGATAGGCTGCGATTGGTAAACAACAATTTTGGACGTCAACATGTGACGTCATTCTTATCGTCCTACATGTTGATCAAATTGATGGGGACTACTAGGTTGTTTTATTCACGCCTTTGAACGGTTTGAATAACATCAATGAAAAACTGTATGATTCTCGGAATGTACCACCTTCTAAAATGTTGTACAAAATATGCCGTGCGTTTAATTACATATTATGCTCGTATAATCCGTTGTCAGTACAGAACTGTTAAAAATGTCATGGCCTACTGAGGCATTTTTAAATAGAACCTAATGATAAAGTTTCTCGCTAGTACCTTTCTATATAAAAAAGTGAATTTGTCAACGGAAGCAAAAAATCAATAAATGATGTTACCATAATTCCTAAACACCTTCAAGATAAAAACTTGTTGAGCATGCGTGATTTTTTACTTTGTATGTGTTGTTGGGCAGTTTTTATGTGACATTTTAAGAAAAATACCTAAAAAACCAAAACATTTCAAAAAGTAAATCGTGAATAACTTTAAGACGCATAGAAAAAACGCCATGTTGTCTTCGGCAAAGTTTTCTCATAAAATTCCATAAAATTTCCTATCTTTGTATGGAAATTGTTTTAAATTAGCTTTAGGTTGAGAAACTTTTTATGATGGGTAAAAGCGATAGTAATCCAAAACAAAAATTATGTTTCAAAAACTCACCTGCAAAACATGTCGTAACTATTTTTCCTAAGTAGTTTTAATCTATATCAAGCTGTAAAAAATATGAGAATGATGGGTTTTTCCAATTTTTGCACGGTAGAAAATATTTGTTCGATATTTATTTTGAATAAAATGGCCATTTCTCAAAAATCTCGCCGGGGCGACCTGTAATCGTCATTTCTGAATGTTGCCGTCATACCAAAGTTTGCTTCTAACACCCTTAGCTATCACGAAAATGAATGAAAAATGTCTGTTGGTAAAAGTGCCGAAAAGTGCTACTTTCCAGCAAAAGTGTCGAAAAGTAGTACTTTTCGGCACTTTTGTTTTGATGAAAAAAAAGTAAGCCGTTTTAGCGCTTTTTTGCTCAATGAAAAGTTGACGTTTTCATAACGTAATGACGAAAATATAATTTATTAATGATTTCATCATTAAAGTGCACTAGCAAATATTACACTTGTATCTTCCCATGGATCTTCCTAAAAAATGTTCCGGCACAAACTAATTCATGAGTTTTTCAGAAAGAACATTTTCATGAAATTCTGGCGAAAGATTTTTCGAGACTTCGTCCAGACTTTTTCAAAATTTTCTACCATATAGTTTGCTATCAGTTATTTGAAAAGTTTCGCCATGAACTCTCTTTTTTTCGCAACTGTTGCAGGGAACAAGAACTTCAATTCTCGTAAAAATTGTAGACACTCTTGCTGGGTTTTTAAATTTTGAAAAATGTATTGATTTTCTGATTTTTCTGAGCCACTATGTTTTTTTTTCAGATTTTTAGAACTTTATTTCGATAGGTACCTAAAATCAATTTTAAACATATTTTTTTAAATCACCTTTTGACAGCTAGGCAACTGCTTGACAGCTCCGCCCAGTACAAAATGCGACAAGGGGTTATTCGATAAATTGCTCCCCCCTCTCTCTCTCTCTCTCTCTCTCTCTCTCTCTCTCTCTCTCTCTCTCTCTCTCTCTCTCTCTCTCTCTCTCTCTCTCTCTCTCTCTCTCTTCTTGGCGTAACGTCCTCACTGGGACAAAGCCTGCTTCTCAGCTTAGTCTTCTATGAGCACTTCCACAGTTATTAACTGAGAGCTTCCTCTGCCAATGACCATTTTGCATGGCAGGCACGAAGATACTCTATGCCCAAGGAAGTCAAGGAAATTTCCTTTACGAAAAGATCCTGGACCGACCGGGAATCGAACCCGTCACCCTCACCATGGTCATGCTGAATACCCATGCGTTTACCGCCTCGGCTATATGGGCCCCAAATTTCTCCCATAAAAACTTCAAATTGATTTTTTTTTTTTTAAATAGGTTTCCGGGCATCAAAATTGATGAAAATTTGGATTTCGGCTCAGTTTGACATGCAGATTCAGAATATATGGAATTGTCTCAACACCGCTAAAGATGCCAATTGATAAGCAACCGAAGAACTGTTGATCTGTTTTTCCAATTTAAAAACTTTGGCCTGTTTGTAACATGTTTTATGTATAAGTTAATAATTGTTGGCACATTGGCTAGAGATTCCTACAAACATTCCTACGTTGTGTGATGTTTAAGAAAATTGAAATCATATCACTGATTTTTCAGTCGTCCAGCCATGGGTAAAGCTTACTTGCAACAGTTTATGTTTTTACTGTATTTACTGTTTATGTATCAACTATTGCTAATTTGTGTGGTGTATGGTGTTGCAATAATGAGGGTAGGGTGATTGCACATATAGATGCGTTGCACAAACATCAATTTAACAACTGAAATGCTCTTTATTTGGAATGCAGCAAATGTCAACATGAGCGTGATTTTATCTGAAAAATTCTTTCTTCATATGACTTTGATTCATCAAAAACATATGTTTTTGTACTCAGTTCGCATCGTACTCTTGTGCTGTGCGGACGTAAGCTCTCTCTGCTGCAGGAAGTTTTACTACCTAAAGCAATTCAACAGTACTTCTCAGTACTACCCACAATAGCACTTTTCAGCGCTAAATTTATACCTACTGATTCCTTTTCGATCCTTGCCTTCGATTATTCGTTGGACCCGTTTACGGAAGTCAAATTCCGTGAAACGGTGGTAATCCTACTTGGACACCGATTAGGGAAAAAACCTCCTGGAAGGTCGCTTCAAATTAAATCATGGTTGCATCATCGAACAAAAGGAAGGGTGAATTCTTGAATTCACCGCTTCCTTCCAAAAAAGTCGGTTTCAAAACTGTCGCTAAACGCGGCAAAGTTAGAAGGAAAGGAGAACTTTCAGCTTCTCCGCTTCCTTCTACTAAAACAATTGTTTCGGATGAAAATTTCGTTGAAATGAGTAATCCTTATGAAACGCTGAACAATTTTTCGGAACAGCAAATTGAGGATGCCTCTAGCCCAGGTACTTCAATTTCTGCTAAAAAACAACGGGTGCCGCCAATCGTGGTCAGCGTCTGTGAATTTGCTGGTTTTAGGCAGGAGATCATGAACTCCATAAGGGGAATCAAGGTTTCCTTCCAAATTGCCAGGAAAGGAGACTGCCGCGTATTGCCGGAAACCCTGAAAGATCGGGATCTTCTTCTCAAGTACCTTACTGAGAAGAAGCATAAATTTTTCACATACGACGACAGGTCTGCACGCTTGTTCAAAGTCGTATTAAAAGGTCTCTCTAGTGATGACAAATCACCTGATGAGATCAAAACTGAACTCAACTTATTACTTGGATTCACTCCAGTCCAAGTAATAAAAATGAAAAAGAGAACCCGCTCTGAGAATCCTCGGCAGGGTATCTCTCAAGAATTTTATTTAGTTCACTTCAACAAAAGTGATCTAAATAACTTGAAATATTTGGAAAAGGCGAAGAAAATGTTTCTTGTCCAAGTGACATGGGAACATTTTCGTAAGCCTGGGGGAAATTTCCAGAACCCAACTCAGTGCCGTCAGTGCCAAGGTTGGGGGCACGGAACGAAACATTGCCACATGGATGCTAAATGCATGATTTGTGGAGGTTCTTCTCACGCCAAGGACAACTGTCCGGTAAGGGAAGATACCAGGAAGTTTAAATGTACGAATTGCGGTGGCAACCATAAGTCAAACTTTTGGGATTGCCCTATCCGCAAAAAAGTTGTCGAATCACGTGCCCGGCAGATGAATGGGAACGCTAGTCGTACCCGAAACTCTGCAGGTAGAATTTCTAACAACACAAATTCTTCCATCAACGATCGGTTGAATAATTTTCATACCGCTCGTACCTATTCGCCGGAGGTAGTTAACCACCAAACAAACCTTCGAGCGAATAATCTACCCTCCAGCAGTGGAATGAGTAATATTTCTAATTTTGTTCAAACGAATCGAGCTACCTATGCCCATGTGGCTGCGGGTAAGCAAAATTCAAATAATTCCTATCACCAAACATCAAATTCGGAAAATGCACGTGATTCAGGCATGTCTGCTTCCGATTTTGACTTTTTATCTGAACAATTGCAACAAATGATTGATGCAATGTTCAAAACTCAAACTATGGCTGAAGCAGTCCAAGTTGGAGTTAAATTTACAAATAAAATAGTAATTGGATTACGTTTTGGTAATGGATCCAAATAAATTTTTGAACATTTTAAATTGGAATGCTCGTTCTCTAAATGGCAAAGAGGATGAGCTATTCCATTTTTTAACAGTTAATAATGTGCATATTGCAGTTATTACTGAAACTTATCTAAAACCTGGGTCTTCAATCAAACGAAACCCAAACTATTTTATTTATAGAAATGATCGCCTAGATGGAGCATGTGGTGGAGTTGCTATCATCGTTGACAGGCGCATCAAGCACCAAATTTTTTCATCTTTCGAAACCAAAGTTTTTGAAACTTTGGGTGTTTCTGTTGAAACAAACTTTGGTAAACATACTTTCATTGCGGCCTACTTGCCTTTTCAATGCACTGGTCAGCAAATAGATTTTCTTAAATCTGATTTGCGAAAATTAACTCGCAACAGGTCCAAATTTTTCATAATTGGTGATTTTAATGCGAAACACCGTTCGTGGAATAATCTTCAGTCCAATTCAAACGGCAGGATTTTATTTGATCAGTGCTCTTCAGGATATTTTTCTATTCTATATCCCGATAGCCCCACTTGTTTTTCTTCTGCTAGAAATCCCTCGACAATTGATTTGGTCTTAACTGACTCAAGTCAGCATTGTAGCCAATTGATTACTCATGCTGACTTTGATTCTGACCATCTTCCTGTAACATTTCAAATTTCCCATGAAGCGATTTTTAATCCCATCAGCTCTACTTTCAATTATCACAGAGCTGACTGGGATACATATAAAACATACATCGATAGCCATTTAGATGTTAATGTTTCATTGGAAACACATTTTGATATTGACAATGCCCTCGAAACTTTGACTAGTACTATAGTCGAAGCTAGAAGCGCATCAATACCAAAGTGTGAAGTCAAATTCGACTCAGTTATTATTGACGACGATCTGGAACTTCTGATCCGTCTTAAAAACGTGAGAAGAAGACAATTCCAACGAACTCGAGATCCTGCTTTGAAAGTAATCTGGCAGGATCTTCAGAAGGAAATTAAAAAACGTTTCACCGAATTGAGAAACAAAAATTTTGCAAATAAAGTTTCTCAATTAAACCCCGGCTCTAAGCCGTTTTGGAAATTGACAAAAATTTTGAAAAAACCTCAGAAGCCTATTCCTGCGCTGAAAGAGGATAACAAAATATTATTAACTAATTCTGAAAAAGCACAAAAACTTGCCAAACAGTTTGAAAGTGCGCATAATTTCAGTATAGGTCTCACTAGTCCAATAGAACATCAGGTTGCCCGCGAATTCGAAAACATTCTCAATCATGAGAACATTTTCGACAATTCATTGGGCACTGATTTGGACGAAGTGAGATCTATTATAAAGAAGTTTAAGAATATGAAAGCTCCGGGTGATGACGGAATTTTCTATATTCTCATCAAAAAACTTCCAGAAAGTTGCTTATCATTTTTGGTTAATATATTTAACAAATGTTTTCAGTTAGCATATTTTCCTGAAAAATGGAAAAATGCTAAAGTTGTTCCAATTTTGAAGCCTGACAAAAATCCTGCCGAAGCTTCTAGTTATCGTCCAATTAGCTTACTGTCATCTATCAGTAAACTTTTTGAAAAACTTATTTTAAATAGAATGATGATTCATATTGATGAAAATTCTATTTTTGCCAATGAGCAGTTCGGATTCCGCCATGGTCATTCGACTACTCATCAACTTTTACGGGTAACGAATTTCATTCGTTCCAATAAATCTGAAGGTTACTCCACTGGTGTAGCACTTCTTGACATAGAAAAAGCATTCGATAGTGTTTGGCACGAAGGCTTGATCGTAAAATTGAAACATTTTAATTTCCCACTATATATTATTAAAATTATTCAAAACTATTTATCGGATCGAACACTTCAGGTAAATTATCAAAATTCCAAGTCAGATAGATAACCTGTAAGAGCTGGTGTTCCACAAGGCAGCATACTGGGACCAATCTTATACAATATTTTTACCTCCGACTTACCTGATTTGCCACAGTTATTTGCAGATGACACAGGAATCTCAGCCAAGGGGCGAAGTTTGCGTGTCATTTGTAGTAGATTGCAAAAAAGTTTAGATATTTTTTCTTCTTATTTGCAAAAATGGAAGATTTCTCCAAATGCTTCCAAAACTCAACTTATCATATTCCCACATAAGCCAAGAGCTCTTTATTTAAAACCCTCAAGTAGACATGTTGTCACTATGAGGGGAACTCCAATAAATTGGTCGGAAGAAGTTAAGTATCTAGTGCTCTTACTAGATAAAAACTTAACTTTTAAAAACCACATAGAAAGCATTCAAACTAAGTGCAATAAATACATTAAGTGTTTATACCCACTTATTAATAGAAAATCAAAACTTTGTCGCAAAAACAAATTTTTGATTTATAAACAAATTTTCAGACCGGCCATGTTGTACGCTGTCCCAATATGGTCGAGCTGTTGCAATACCAGAAAGAAGCAACTTCAGAGGATTCAAAATAAAATTTTGAAAATGATTCTGAAGTTGCCTCCCTGGTATAGCACTAATGAGTTGCATCAAATTTCTAATATTGAAACATTGGAACAGATGTCAACTAAAATCATTGCCAACTTTCGTCAAAAATCGTTGCAGTCTTCTATTGCTACGATTAGCTCTTTGTATAATTAGTTTAAGGTGGGTTAGGGTTAGGATAAGTTGAAAAAAATGTATTTCTGACACGCAGGTGAAAAATAAAGCCTGCAAAAAATCTTAACTGCTACAGCAAATGAAATGTAATATGTTATTAATTAGTATTGATAATAGCTTAAATTTATTTCACCAAATTAGGATGATAGTGTGTTATAATACACAGAACACCTAGATTAAGTTGAAGAATGTAAAAATTGATTGAGATACTAATAAAGATTATTTAAAAAAAAAAAAAAAAATATGTTTTTGTACTGGCGCAGATTTTGCGGTTTCCAAACCGACACTGTAAAACATGGGTAACTATCGATCGGGCTGTTCCTGATCCATGAGTTTCGGATATGCAGTTACAATTAAAAAAGTTAAAGCTCTTTGGTGCTAAAGATTCCTTAAAAGAATTGTCGACTAAAGGGTACATACCTTGGTACATACTCATTTAGTTTTTCATAGAAGTACGGTTGTTGCTCAAATATGTTGGAGCTAATAAATCAGTTTTTTTTTGTTTGAAAACATTTCATAGGTAGGCATATTCTCTTCCTGCAATACGGAAATATATGCTGCTCTCTTCCAAAACGCCAGGTGCAATTTTAACCTCTCCCAGTAGGTTGTATTCTCACAGTTTAAATCCCCCAAATTGGCCGAAGTTTGCTGTCCGCAGCTCGTCCTAACAAGCGACTAAATGACTTTATCCACTTTATCTGTCCTAATAACAGTTAAATTTTATCTCTATCGCCGAACGCCACCAGAAGACCACAGGCGGTCAACCCCAGGACGAACCTTTTTCCAAAGGGACGCACAAGAGGGCAAAAACACACACTGAAATGCCACTTTGACGGAATGGAACGGATCAGCGCAGCGGAGACAGAATGATAGATCAGCTTGGACCGGCGACTGACGGGTAAGGAAATGCGGAATCCCACGCGATGACGGCCACAGGAAATGAACGGAGCGACACTCGCACTGCACTGCGGGAATATCGAAGACCATGTCTCAAGTTCCGTTCGGCTAAGCAATCGACTGGGGGGCAGCCAACGTCGTCGTTGGTTCAGTTTAGTTCAGCGATCCTGCCGAAGGATAACAGCATGTGTGTGAACCGAAGTAAGAAAAAGTGCTCCGTACGGTCGGTTGTGGGTATTTATTTTTATCCACGCTGCCCAGTCGACATTTGGTAAAACCGTTTAACTCATTGAATATTCATGATCTCAGTGTTTTTTATTGGCTCTTGTTTTTTCCTGCACGTCGATTCCAACCGATTCACCAGAAAAAAAGGTAAATTCTTCCACCACGCGGGACAATAAGAGTGACTGCACACGTAGGTATCACTTTGACGAGTGTGTGCCCGTTTTTTCTCTTTCATTGCTGTACGACTAATGACCGATGAATTTCTTGGCTTTGACTCTTGGCTGCCATTTATGAGGTGCTCAAAAGAGCCATGATCGTTGTAATGCAAGTCATACCTACCTTCAGCCACGGCAGCTCTGACTTAACTGAAAGCGCAAGTGCATCAAAACTAAATCTATAACACGGCCCGGAATGAGGGTTAATTGAAACAAACATTGAAGACCTCGACCGAATGTCTGCTGCACAGAGTCGACAGTATAAAAAGGATGTTTAAAATTCAGCAT
Organism: Aedes albopictus; assembly: GCF_035046485.1. Taxonomy (NCBI): domain Eukaryota; kingdom Metazoa; phylum Arthropoda; class Insecta; order Diptera; family Culicidae; genus Aedes; species Aedes albopictus. The sequence continues at coordinate 295,361,902 of NC_085137.1, forward strand.
TGCTAAACCATTATCTTCCAATGTATTCAAGTGCGGAAATTCTTGCATTTATTCAGGCATACATATTCAGCCAGCCGTAGACTAGCTAAAATGCCCACTTTGTTTCAGTTTATGTGAGTCGAGTGGTGCGTGAAGTGTGTTGACACAGATGAACGCAATATCTCAGTTATAATTTTCTGAATTATCAAATCGTAAAAGAAATAAACGTTTTTCCTTTAGCTATTTGGTTGAAAAAATCAAAACGCCTGTTTGACACTCGGAATGTATGTTAACCTAATAATGCAAAATATATTCTGAAACGAGCTTTTAATAAATACCAACTAAGATTATTTCAAAGCTTTTAAGATGTTTCGAAATAGTTTAACGCTCATCGATTATACCATGTAAATCGGGCAGCTTACCTCTTTCTGTAACTTCTCTGGTAGCTGTTGGTGCAGGCAGGTGACCAACTTGTGTGGGCCCATCTTTATGAGCTGCGATACTATCCGCACTATTTTGTCGGTATAGAGCTGGTGAATAGCATCCGAAATTCCCCTGAGTATGGGAGTTGGATCATTTCCATCCTCTGCTGCACTGACGTAGTAATTTCCTTCATTTTCTTGATCCTACATTATCCACGCCAGCGTTCCAACTGGTCAACCGGGTCGGTTAATAGCTGTCCAGTTGTGTCTTTCACGGCATCATAGCATTCATCTTAGTCCCACTAAGGCGACGTGAGACATCGTAGAGGAGACAAATGTCGCCGGTATCTGCGGCTTTCTCACCATCGTCGGCTAGGGAGTTCACCTTCGCTCTTTTGTCCCGCCTACATGAGCGCTTGATTTCCTTCTTGAGAGCTGAATAGCGCTGATGGGCTGCGGCTTTGATTCCTCTATTGCGGCTTTGACGTTCCTTCGCTCGTCGATCTTCCTCCAGGTGTCATCTGTGATCCACTGCTTTCTTCGGGTGCGTAGCTCACCCGATGGTGGCGATGAAAGCGTTCTTGATGGCGCTCCATTGATCTTCGCTGCCATCGGAATATCTGCAGCACAGTTCTCAAGCTTCTCGACGAAGGTCCTTTTCACCGCAACGTCTTCCACTCGGCGTGTGTTGAACCGGCGCCAGATTTTCTCCTCCTGTCGATGGCTCTTCGCAATGCGCCGCCGGATCTTGCCGATTAGAAGATGATGGTCGTATGCAAACTCGATCCATGCGACAGTTACAGGTTCTGCCGAACCACAGTAGACGAGATCACTGTAACTATTGAGTCCCTGAAGAAAGTCCCAAACGGACCGAAACGTCGGACAAAATAACATAACAGTGTTTTGATTTTGTCAAGACTGAGAAGCCACAAAACATTAGTTTCCAAATACAGTCGAACACACCAACGGGACGCAATGTCGGCGCTACGTTTGTTCCGCACATCAAGAAGGTCCCGTCTCCATTTCCGGCTAATGTAGATGTGGTCGATTTGATTTTCCGTGACGCCATCAGGGGAACCCCATGTCACTCTGTGCAGTGTGCACTGGTCGATGAGGAAAGAGCGATCCCACAATCACCATGTCATTGATGCCGCAAAAATCGGCAAACAGCTCACCGTTCTCGCACATTTCTCCGAGACCATGGCGTCCGTAGACGTGCTCCTAATCCGAGTTTTCGGAACCAACCATCGCGTTGAAGTTGCGCGTTGAATCTTGATATCACCTTTTGGAATCTTGTCTACGCCCAAGCAACACACATGTTATATAACAGTTACGGCAGCGCAATTTTTGGTTGTATAGAAGTTTATTTTACTTAATTCTAACACAATGTTGAAATAACGTCGAATTAACTTCAATACAACCAAAACTTGCGCTGCTGTAACTGTTATTTAACATGCGTGTTGCTTGGGCGACAGCATTCAGTTGACTGTAAAAGTTCTCTTTGTCTTGCAATTCGACAGCATCGGTTGGCACGTAACATTGGATCATGGTAAGGTTTCGAACCCGTGTTCTGAATCTGGCTACAAATACCCTCTGATTAATAGGTTCCCACTTCATGAGCACAGCGTGGGCGTAAGCGCTGATCAGGGAACTAACTCCACGGTGGCGAGAAGTGTGTTCTCCTCTTAGGCCAGAGTAAAGCAGAATTTAGCCCGAAGCCAATCTGTGTTCTTCAAAGTTCGCTCAGTCTCAGGATCTCAAGCTTCACATGGCATGCCTCATTGGCTAGTTGTGTCAGATTACCCTACTGGGCTTGGGATTAATACATTCCAAGTTCCAATTCTTGTCCGTTGCTTTGCGCTAAAAGTCGTTGCCGTTGAATCAGTTCGGTGTATGTAACGGTTTTTGGGTTTCGAGAATAGTAGGTTGTTGACATAAGGTTCCCTATCTACCGTGGTGGGGCTGCCACCTTAGGTATAGCTTCCGGTGGAAGAGCATTTCATACTCAGCCGCTGGATGCCAGAACAGACGCTGTTTGAGCCGCACCTCCTTGGTGAATAGACACTCGAGACGTACTTCCTCATTCCTCAATCTAGCTGAAGTCAGAAGGACAACAGCGCTCCGGCTGCACTACCAGCTAAGCACACAACTCTTAGCTGGTGGTCTTTGTCATCGCTTGACCCGTGGAAGCATGTGGCAGAAACTTGTGCGTTCGACGCTCTCCTTATCGACTCACAGTTTTGCAGCCCAAAATGCCAGAACCTGCCTGCTAGAAAGGCTAACAGTCTACTCAAAAACATTGCCGGTACCAAGTCCCACTGGTCCGGAGATCGCAACTAGCGTTGGTGAAAATTAAAATTCGAACGCAAGTCGAAACAACGTCAATGACGGGGACAACTTTGTCCAGCTACGACAATCCGTCGTCGAACTACTCCGTACTATATGCGACAACTTTCACCGGCGGAACACCGATGGCTCGCTATTTTCACAAGGTGTTGAAATGGGAATCGCTGGAGAAAACTTGGCGATCAACAGGAGCCTTCCTACTCAATGCTAGGATTTTTCTGCAGAGCAAATCTTCCAGTCGTCATTATTACAGACTTAGCCAGCTGTATCTCAGCTTTACAATCCGAAAGGCCTCGGTATCCATGGATTCAGTGTATAGTTAGGTGTGCACCCTAACAGCCAGGCGAATCGGATTAGTCATTAATGTGTCGAAGACAAAGTATATGATGGCAAAGGGTTCCAGGGAGAAATCACCGCGTCCGCCACCCCGAATTTATATCGACGGTGATGAAATCGAGGCGGTTGAAAAATTCGTGTACTTGGGCTAACTGGTGACCGCCGACAACGACACCAGCAGAGAAATTCAGAGGCACATTGTGGCAGGAAATCGTGCCTACTTTGGACTCCGCAGAACATACATACATTTATTTGTTCAACATCATTAAGACAAGACATAATCAACAATAGTACGCCACAATACTCGGTTTGTGGCTGCCGCTCTCCATCCTCGGTCGCGCCCAATGCTCGCCAAGTCACGCTCCACCTGGTCCGCCCATCGTGCTCTCTGCGCTCCACGCCTTCTTGTGCCAACCGGATCCGTTGCAAACACCAGCTTTGCAGGGTTGTTGTCCGGCATTCTTGCAACATGCCCTGCCCACCGTATCCTTCCGGCTTTGGCCACCTTCTAGATACTAGGTTCGCCGTAAAGTGCAGCGAGCTCGTGGTTTATCCTTCTCCGCCACACACCGTTCTCCTGCACACCGCCGAAGGTCGTCCTTAGCACGCGTCGCTCGAAAATTCCGAGTGCTTGCAGGTCCTCCTCGAGCATGGTCCATGTCTCGTGCCCGTAGAGGACCGCCGGTCTTATTAGCGTTTTGTACATGGTGCATTTGGTGCGTGGGTGAATCTTTTTCGACCGCAGTTTCTTCTGGAGCCCGTAGTAGGCCTGACTTCCGCTGATGATGCGCCTCCGAATTTCACGGCTCACGTTGTTGTCAGCCATCAGTAAGGATCCGAGGTAGACGAATTCCTCCGCCACCTCGAAAGTATCCCCGTCTATCGTAACATTACTACCCAGACGGATCCGGTCGTGTTCGGTTCCGCCTACCAGCATGTACTTTGTTTTTGAGGCATTCACCACCAGTCCGACCTTTGCTGCTTCGCGTTTCAGGCGGGTGTACAGTTCTGCCACCGTTCCAAATGTTCTAGCGATAATGTCCATGTCGTCCGCAAAGCACACAAATTGACCGGATTTTGTGAAAATCGTTCCCCGGTTGTTGAGCCCGGCTCGTCGCATCACACCTTCCAGCGCGATGTTGAAGTGTAGACATGAGAGTCCGTCACCTTGTCGCAGTCCCCGGCGAGATACGAATGAACTGGATAGTTCACCCGAAACCCTTACGCAGTTTTGCACACCGTCCATCGTTGCTTTAATCAGTCTAGTCAGCTTCCCAGGAAAGCCGTTTTCGTCCATGATTCTCCATAGCTCTGCGCGGTCGAAACTATCGTATGCCGCTTTGAAGTCGATGAACAGGTGGTGCGTTGGGACCTGGTATTCACGGCATTTCTGGAGGATTTGCCGTACGGTAAAGATCTGGTCCGTTGTCGACCGGCCGTCGATGAAGCCGGCTTGATAACTTCCCACGAACTCATTCGTTTAAAGTGACAGACGACGGAAGATGATCTGGGATAGCACTTTGTAGGCAGCATTCAAAATAGTGATCGCCCAGAAGTTCTCACATTCCAAATGGTCGCCTTTCTTGTGAATGGGGCAGATTACCCCTTCCTTCCACTCCTCCGGTAGCTGTTCGGTTTCCCAGATCCTGACTACCAGCCGATGCAGACAGGTGGCCAACTTTTCTGGGCCCATCTTGATGAGTTCAGCTGCGATACCATCCTTACCAGCTGCTTTGTTGGTTTTGAGCTGGTGAATGGCATCCTTAACTTCCCTCAGCGTGGGAGTTGGTTCATTTCCGTCCTCCGCTGCACTGGCGTCGTCGTTCCTTCCGTTGCCGTGGGCTCCCGAGCCTACGTTCTCCACGCCGTTCAGGTGCTGATCGAAGTGCTGCTTCCACCTTTCGATCACCTCACGTCCGTCCGTCAAGAGGCCTCCGTCTTTATCCCTGCATATTTCGGCTCGCGGCACGAAGCCGTTGCGGGATGCGTTGAGCCTCTGATAGAACTTCCGTGTTTCTTGGGAACGGCACAGCAGTTCCATTTCTTCACACTCCGCTTCTTCCAGGCGGCGCTTTTTCTCCCGAAAGAGGCGGGTCTGCTGTTTCCGCTTCTGTTTGTAACGTTCCACGTTCTGTCAAGTCCCTTGCTGCAGCATTACCACCCTCGCTGCGTTCTTCTCCTCCAAAGCCGTTCTGCACTCTTCGTCGAACCATTCGTTCCGTTGATTCCGTTCCACGCACCCGATGGTGCTCTCGGCTGCGTCGTTGATGGCTGCTTTCACTGTACTCCAGCAGTCCTCTAGAGGGGCCTCATCGAGCTCGCCCTCGTCTGGCAACGCGGCTTCGAGATTCTGCGCGTATGCTGAGGCGATATCCGGTTGCTTCAGTCGCTCTAGGTTGTACCGTGGCGGTCGCCGGTACCGTACATTGTTGATGACGGAGAGTTTTGGGCGCAGTTTGACCATCACCAGATAGTGGTCGGAGTCGATGTTAGCGCCACGATAGGTCCTGACGTCGATAATGTCGGAGAAGTGCCGTCCGTCAATCAGAACGTGGTCGATTTGAGATTCCGTCTGCTGTGGTGATCTCCAGGTGTAACGATAAGGGAGGCTATGTTGGAAAAAGGTGCTACGTATGGCCATATTTTTGGAGGCGGTGAAATCAATGAGTCGTAGGCCGTTTTCGTTCGTTTGCTGGTGGGCGCTAAACTTACCAATCGTCGATCTGAATTCCTCCTCCTGGCCTACCTGAGCGTTTAAATCTCCTATGATGATCTTGACGTCGTGGCTTGGGCAGCGGTCGTACTCGCGTTCGAGCTGCGCGTAAAATGCGTCCTTGTCATCATCAGTACTTCCGGAGTGTGGGCTGGACTCCGCAGAACTCTACGATCGAATAAAGTTCGCCGTAACGCGAAGTTAACTATTTACAAAACGCTGATTAGACCGGTCGTTCTCTATGGGCACGAAACATGGACCCTACGTGCAGAGGACCAACGCGCCCTTGGAGTTTTCGAACGGAAGGTGTTGCGTACCATCTACGGCGGAGTGCAGATGGAGGCCGGGACTTGGAGAAGGCGAATGAACCACGAGCTGCATCAGCTGCTGAGAGAACCAACCATCGTCCATACCGCGAAAATCGGGAGGCTACGGTGGACGGGTCACGTCATCAGGATGTCGGATAGCAACCCGACTAAAATGGTTCTCGAGAGTCATCCGACCGGTACAAGAAGACGTGGAGCGCAGCGAGCTAGGTGGGTCGACCAAGTGGAGGACGATCTGCGGACCCTACGCAGAGTGCGGAACTGGAGACAAACAGCCATAGACCGAGTGGAATGGAGACGGCTACTATGTACAGCAGAGGCCACCCTGGCCTTAGCCTGATCGGTAAGGTAAGGTAAGTAGGTGTGCGCCCTAAGTGCGCCCCATCCGGCGTGACATTTCTCTGGATCCCAGGACACTGCGGTGTCCCTGGTAACGAAACTGCAGACCATCTAGCACGGTCAGGTGCATCCGACTGTCGCTACACTCTTCCAGTGCCATCGATCGATGCCAACGCATGTAAAATAGTTTGAAGAAGAATTTTTGTTGTTGTTCGCCGAGATGAACCAGCCCTGGGCTGAAAAACTCGTTAATAAAGATTATAATAATATTTTTTGTTGTTTTTTCAGGCGGGGTCGTCTTGTTGGCCGAGACTCGGATAACCTGCCTAAAAATCTCAAAATAAAAAAAATAATAATGATGTTATCTGAAGAATGTGCATTGTGCAGGTTTAGGATCAAAGGCCGATTCTTGAACTCTTAGCAAGTATGACGTGCACACTATATCTTAACAGTAAGAAAGTACTGAAGATTATTGATAGCGAGCGGTTGTCAAAGTTTTGACATATTAAAATCTGTATAGATTGCTATCTTGTTCAAACTTTTTTTGGAACAACTTCTGACACTCTCTTCGATCAGCTATTAAATCGTAACCTAACACTTGCAGCCATTAAAAGTGCCAGTTTACGTCTTATTATCATCCCTTGCAACAGGATAGCTGTATGCTACCGGCGGCGCTGCTGTAAGCAGAGAGCTTCTCGAAAGAGAACGACTTTCCTTTGATTCTCGATCGGCATTGCGCGATACATAAATTAGAATTTGTTTAGCATTCATTAACCCGCAATAATGCTAATTTGACTGCTTCGCGGGCAGTCACCGAGCGGTAGTGTGGTTTGGGTATATTATGCACGGGGCATAGGTACTTTTCGGATGGGATTTTTTCGGAAGTTCACCAACCGCCACCACCGCCGCCGCCGAGAGGAAATGTCAGGCGCGCGCGTTCGTTAAATGCTGTCGGTTGAAGTGAAGTTTGTTTTGGTAAACTAGACTGAATAAGTTAGAAGCATGAGTACCTAGCCAGTCACAAAAAAACGAACCGGTTTGAGTGTTTGATAAATGATCGAAAATGCGTGCGATGTCAAGTTAGAGCAAACAAAATTTACACTTTGCCTGAGGAAGCTCAAAGGCTTATTTGCATGAGGTGTTTATGGCACTAATTAGGATAATAAACACCCCGGAGTAGCGCCGTCGAATCGGAGATGTGTAATAAAAGTGTGAACAGATTGCAAATTAGGCAAACAATGTAGTTGATAGGTTACCAATAGAAGAGCTTTATGGTATGTCTTTGAATGCTCTAGAGTAACTTTAGCAAGGTGTGGGAGCCAAATCTTATTTTGGAAACTTTTCACTATAATGCAGTAAATTGTACACCAATTGGTTTCAGTTCATCAATACGGCTAGATACTGGTGATCTGCACTCACGTATAAAATATACCAATTTATAAAAATTTGTGAGGTATAGCGAAAAGTGCTCAAAATTTATTTAAAAAAAACTTCAAAAAATCTGAACGAATCTCTTAAAGAGATTGTTGGATAAGTTGGCGAAAATAATGTTAAGGATTTTTTTTTTTGTAGAAAACTGCATCCAAATTTGAAATCTGGAAATGGAACAACAGCCAGCCATCAACATCATCGTGCTTATGATTCTGCCATGGACACAGTAGAAAAGTAAAAACTCAGGATTACTCGACCCGCTAAACTATATTCCTATGGTCGCCAAAGCCTTCGTCTCTTCCTTGGTCTCTTCGGAACCACCAAGATGGCATTGCTTCCGAGAGGGGCAAATAGCACCCTCGAGGTTAGCTAAGTAGCCTACAGCAACGAACAACGACAACTCGCTTTGGGGAGTCTACCAAGGCAGCATACTGGCGCTTAGCCAGTTTTCCGAGTGGTCCTCACCACTTCCTTTGTCCTCGGAAGATATGCAGGGTCGACACCACGCTTGCTTCCAACTGCACAGCGCGTATAAGAACTAATACCGCGTGCACAGTGATTAGAACTTCCCGCAAGTAAGGCCCTATTAGTCAGCACACAGAAGGACGTGCCGACCTGGGGCTTCCATCTGCCCCGACCTTGCCGAGGACCCCTTTACAACCGCGGGCTCGGATCCAACCCAATAGACCGATGCCACAACAGCAACGCTACCATTAATGAAACGATGCAGATACTGTCGGAAGGAACCATGGCCTGAAAGGATCTGAGTCAGGTGGAATGTTACTTCCCCATGGCGTCAGTTATCCCAACTATCTACACTCGGGATCAACCTGTGGGTCAACCTTCCTTTCGTGGCCTCTGGAATAGAAGCAGCACTTCGATGAACACCTGCATGGTGACAGAACGCAGGCATTGACCCAAGTAACACATATGCCACAGAAAAGTTACGGCAGTGGAGGATTTGGTTACGCGGAAGTCACTGTGACTTACTTTTAGCAAGTAAGTATTTTTTTTTTGTTAGAATTAAGTCACAGTGACTTCTGCGCAACAAAATCCGTAAGCCTTCTGTGACAAGTGTGTTACTTGGGGAAGATCAAGGCAGCGGAAGAAATGGCTACGTCAGCACAGACGTTGTTGTTACAATAAAGTAACACAAACAATGAACTCCATAAGATGGGCCCGGAATTAGGATCTGGATAACGGAACGACTATCGGAGGGCTAAAGTGATAATTTGCCCTATCTTCAAAAAACTTTCAAGTGATCACCATTCAGAATACCGTCCACAAAGTGATATCTCAGATCACTTTTGTCGTCTATGACAAATGAGTTCGTGGGAAGTTACCAAGTCGGCTTCGTCGATGGCCGGTCGACAACGGACCAGTTCTTTACCGTACGACAAATCACCTGTTTAAGGACAAACGTCTTTATATCCCGCTTCAACAGTGCATCTGAACTTCAAACGCACAAATCTTAAGAAGCAAGCTTCAAACATCAGTGCATTTCATTATACTGTTCTTGCTCACTCGTAACAAGCATAAAATAAGAAGATCAGGTGCGTTGGTTTTGTTAACGAAAAGATTTGTGCCCTCGAAATCGTGAGTAGGTGCCAAAGTCGGCCATTGTGGCGGCCATTTTGGGATTCCAACAAGTCTGTCCTTAACATTGCACTAGATGATGTCATGTGGAGAGCTGAGTGTAGCAGCCGGGGTTGGTTTCTTAACCGATTTGGCCAATTTGTTTCGCTGATGACTTGGGTATCACTGGCAAAACATTTAAAACGGTGACAGAGTTGAACGTCCGCCTTAAACACGAAGCAGCGAAAGTCAAACTGATTATGAATGCGTCAAAAACGAAGTACATGTCAGCAGGTGAAACTGAGCACGTTCCCGATGTTGAAGAGAAGCAGTAGTGAACCGAAATATGTGGCGTAGTATTGTTGACTCACTCTTACCTATGTATCTTCTGTATCTATTAGGTGGTGGCAGGGGCGTTCTAGGCAGATTCTAGGGTCTAAGAAACTCCTGAATCACACCTAAAACCCCTCAATTCTTCCTTAGACCTCCTGAATTCTCTTTGGAACCAGATATCTTCAAGAGATGCATCAAAACGCCCCTGAACGCTTCTAAAGATCCTGCTGAAACCCCCTGAAATCCTGTCACGTCCTCCAAAACGGCCATGAAAACCTCGTTAAGCGGTCTTCTCACTTCACCGAGCCGGACCCCGGCCGTGCCCCGGTCATCGATTGCTTTCTTACGATATCTATGGCGTGCTTCTCACTAGCCCGGCCGGGGCCCGACCGAGCCCCGGCACGGTGTGATGTGAAACACGCCATTGTAATCGCATGTAAGAAATCGATGACCGGGTCACGGCCGGGGCCCGGCACGGTCTCGGCCCGGCGTAATGGGAATAGCCCTGAGATAACCTGAAATGCTTTGAAACGCCCAAACCCCCTGAGCTTCTCTGAAGCGCCGTTGAAATCACCTTGAATGCCTCTGGCATTCCATGAAATCCCATGAAAACGTTCCTGAAATCCCAAGCAACCAAAAGTTCGGATAAGATAGCATGTTTGGGCTTAATCAGCTACTCGAAGGTAGATGAATAGCATTCTATTCAGCTCACTTTTTAAGTACCGTAAAACGGGGTATCTTTGATAATGCGGGTAACTTTGACAGTGCGGCAGGCATTGTGTAATTTATCTTATAACTATGATTCCTTCAACCAGTTAAGAAAATGGTAAACGTAAATCAATTCTATACATATGAAAGTTCGTCTTAGACGTATTTTCATTAAAATCTAGTTTATATACAACTTTTTGGACAAAAAATAAAAATTGTTGATATTTTTGTCATTTATCAACCCCTTCAAACAATCTACTATACGACTTCGTTACAACTATTTTTTCAATGAATAGACTTTTATTCTCGATAGATTCATCATAGTAGATTTCAAATCTGGCCTTGAATCTCTTAACGAAATGTGTTTTTACGAAATGGAAGCAATTTTGTAAATTGGGATATTAATCTCCATACATTGATAAACGCCTAAAGGTATGCAATGCCCTTGTAATTTGATTAGCATTAGCATTAGCATTAGCATTAGCATTAGCATTAGCATTAGCATTAGCATTAGCATTAGCATTAAGCGAGTCGCACAAATTCGTAGGTGGTACAGTCCTAGACCGCTGTTATGAGGGTTGCCTCCTTCCCGTCCGAACCAAAGCACAAAGATTTGGGACTAATCTCTAACTCTTAGACAAGACTGACGCAATCCTCCAATGGTCGAACACTGTCCTGGCCACGTCCTTGCGACTGCTGAGGAATGGGAAAGGATGGTTAGTTTTGGACACCTATGAAAAATGTAGACAACTCTACGATCTCTCAGGCCTAGGTGTCACGGGAATTTGGGTGTTGTTAGTGGAAGGGTAAACTTTAAAGGATACGCTTGGTTAACGTTCAGGCACACCATTGTTAGACTGCTTCGAATCAGTTGTCTGCCCAATGCATGCTCGTCATCTTGTTGGCATTTGGTTGAATTACTAGATACTTCGGTTGATAATCTGAAATATAAAAGAATATTAACATCGTACGTCAAATAAGCTACATATTAGTGATACGCTCGCCACAGTTACATATTTTTAAAATATGATTTATATCGTGCGATACATTTACCTGAATCCTGCTGAAATAAAATGTTAATTAGCAGTACATTGAAACACAAATACTACAAAACACAAGGAAAAGAGCATCAAACTTTGATCTTGGAATATTTAAAATACGGTAAATATCAAGATCAAAATTTGATTTGGTAGATCTTACACCGCAACGCACCATTCTAAGGTGATCTACCCACGTTACGGGGTGATAAAGGAATCCCTGAACCAGTGTTGAAAATTTCATTTCGTCATATCTTAATTCAACCAACTACAGCTCATTTCAGAAGCTGAACCTGAGAATATGGTATATGGAAAACTTGTGCGACTAGACCAGTTCTACAAGAAAGTCACGTAAAAATTGCTATTTTTCGTATATTTAAGGTAAATGTCACGGACTACCTTTGAAAAATGCCAAATGATATTCACCGTGAATATCATTTGGCATTTTTCAAAGATAGTCCGTGACATTTACTTTAAATATTCGAAAAATAGCCATTTTTACGTGACTTTCTTGCAGAACTGGTCTAGCCGCACAAGTTTTTCATATACCATATTCTCAGGTTCAGCTTCTAAAACGAGCTGTAGGTGATTGAATTTAGATATGACGAAATGAATTTTTCAGCACTGCCCTGAACTAGCATCAAGAATCTCAAATCTTTGGAAATAATTCCAAAAAAGTCCGCAAAAAATCTCAAGTGGTTAACTGCAACAAATCCGGTAAACAACTACGCAGTACACTCATTGCACAATTATGGGTCACTCAAGGAACAACCATTTCATAATATGAATCGTTTTTCATACAAAAATAACACTTTCATTATTTTAATTTTATATTCTCATCATTGAAACCCCTCTTTATTGTTTTAAATAAAAATCTGCTTGTAAAATTCATTTTAGGCGGTGAAAATTACTAAAATGTTGGTGAATAATGAAAACCACAATAATGGGTCAAAATTGGCTGTGTAACAATTATGGGTCAATTTGTTGCCTATTATGGGTCACTTAAGAGAAATCGGCTCAAAAATAATGTTTTGTCTATTTTTTCAATGAATGATCACTTATTCTCGATAGACCAACTATAGTAGAATCTAAAACTGGTCTCAAACCTTTTAACGAAGCGTGTTTTCACGATTTGGAATCAATTTTTCAAAATTGCGTCAAAATCTCCAACACAACCACCGATAAACGCCTAAAAGTATGCAATGCCCATGTACGCAGAACTGTCAATATTATGCTGCACAAAAAGTGACCCATAATTGTGTGATTTTCGGTGTTCCTTGGCACAATAATGAGTCACTTAAATTATGCCAGAAATAAGCTTTAATTGGCTGCAGTCACATGAATTTCTACATTTAGAACGTTAATTATACCTTTGTTCTGGTGACGATACCATTTCGCACATGAAAATCACTGAAGCTCGCTTTTACAGAGCTTACGAAAGCAGCGCACGCACTGTCCGATATACACAATCGAAGCGTTACTTTGACAGCTAGTTTTGCGCCGATCAAAAAAATATTGAAAATATGTATGTTTTGATGTATAAGCCCGTGTGCGATACGTATAGTGACACAAAACAAATCAACTTATGTGCGAAAAATAATAATAGCTAACAAAAGCTTGCAATTAATTAGTATTTATCTATTGAAGTGGAAAGTGACTAATAATTGTGTGTGACCCATAATTGTGCAATGAGTGTAAAGCCTGGAAAAATCTCTGAACAAAAAAAAAAAAAAAACTGGAAGAACTCTATGAGAAATATTAGCAATAGCTCCATAAGAAATCCCAGAAGGAAAAAAAATCTTTTCTCCTTCTCTCTCAATTTGAATTCCAACATGGAATTTCCTCCTCTCTATGGTAAGAAATCTTTTTTTGTGCATTTTTACAGTAATTCTCTATCATTTCAAGCAGGAATTATTACTGAATTGCGATAGAAGTTTTCTCTGGATTTGATCAGAATTCTAGTTCGAATTCTAACAAACACTCTGCTGAGATAACTTTAGACATTCCTCCAATTATTGTTCAAGTGCTGTTTTCGAGGTTTCCTTTAGAAATTTCTCCAGAGATCCTTTAAGGTATTTTTTGCAGATATTCCTTCAGAGATTTCATCGAGGATTTCTACATATATTCCTTCCAGAAGTCCATCCAAGCATTTCTTCAATCATTCGTCCAGACATTACTGCAGACATGGATTTCTTCAAATTTTTATTCAGGGATTCATACAGAAATCCACGAATTCGCTAGGAAAGCTCTTGTGAGATTGCTTCCAGGATTCATCATGAGGTTTATTAACAAATTTCTCCAAGATTCCTTCAGAGATTCACCTGGGAATTCCTTATGTGACACTTTCAGAAACTACTTCCAGGTTTATTTTGAAAGAAAATCTTCAGGGCTTCATCCAGGCATTCCTTCAGGAATTCTTCTTGGGATTACTCCAAGAATTCCTATTGGAATACCTCCACAACACCTACGGCAATTTCTCCAGAAATTACTCCAGGGATTCCTTCAGAAATGCCCCCAGGAATTCCTCCCGGAATTTATTCAGGAATTCAGGTACTCCTCCAAGCATTCCTCCAGGATTTCATCCAGACATTTCTCCAGGGACTCCTCCGGGAATTCCACCAACAATTACTCCAGGGATTACCCAAGGTATTTCTCCACGAAATCCTCTATGGATTCCTTCAGAAATCCTCCATGGATTCCTTCAGAAATGCTTTCAGGAATTCCTCTAGGGATTTTCCAGGGATTCCTCCGGGATTTCTTCCAGGGTTTCCTCCAGGAATTCCTTTGGGAACTCCACTAGGAATTTATCTAGGATTTTTTCAGAAATTTCTCCAGGAATTCCTCTTGGGATTCTTCCACAGCTTCCTCCACAAATTTCTCCGAAAATTCCACCAAGAATTCCTCCGGAAATAGTTCTCGGGGAATTCCTCTAGGAATAAGTTCAAAAATTTCTCCAGGGATTCCTCCCAGAATTCCTCAAAAGATTCATTCAGAGATTTCTTCAAGAATTCCTCTAAAGATTTCTCCAGGAGTTCCAGGAATTTCTTCAGAAATTTCTCCAGGAACTCCTCCTGGGATTCTTCCAGAGCTTCCTCCACAAATTTCTCCAAAAGTTCCTCCAAGAATTCCTCCGGATATAGTTCTCGGGGAATTCCTCTAGGAATATGTTCAGAAATTTCTCCAGGGATTCCTCCCAGAATTCCTCTAGAGATTCCTCCAAAGATTCATTCAGGGACTTCTTCAAGAATTCCTCTAGGGATTTCTCCAGGAGTTCCACTTGGGATTCCGCCAAGAATTTTGTCCAGAAGATCCTCCAGGCATGCAATGCCCTTGTAATTTGATGTAGATAAATATGTGTTGTTCAAAATTTGTTAATAAAACATTAAAAAACTACCCAAAAAAAGAAAACTAACCATGAATAGCATGTAATCATATGTTGGTGTACCGTTAAGCATTTATTATTACAAAGATAATGGTTTTTGATAGCTAAATTTATTGTGTTTTGCACTCAATACTCCACAAACTAATTTTTATGTGTAGAATTTAGTAAAAAATCAATGTTTTGATATAAAAATTCTATTTAAAATATTCCACAAGCCTTCTCTCATCATGTTCATACTCCAAAGATTTCAGTCTGTGATTATTTTTTAGATTTGATGTGTTTTTAGGGCATTATCAAAGTTACCCCAAAATGAAAATCTGATTTTCGGTTTTATGAAAAACTAAAAGTTATCCAAAGTATTTCAGATTGTCGAATCTTTTAATTGCAATTGATAACTGATACCTCAGTACTTGTTTTAAAAATATAAAACTCGGGGAAATACTGTTACATGTAAAAATATCGAGAAAATTCGCTGAAAAACTATCAAAGTTACCCCATTTTACGGATTAGCTTCAGTTCACAAAAAGTACACTTGTGTCGCTGAAGGGAACGCTATTCAGCTTAAATATAAGTTTCGAAAAAATCAGAAAAAAAATGCGCTTAGTCCTTAAAGTAATTTATTATTAAGGCACATTTGTACATGAGGAATCCATATACCTTGAAATAATTTTGGATGTTTTTTACTTACTGAGATTTGAACTCGGGTTCTCCTCGTTGAAAGTCGGCGCTTAACCACTACTCCATATATGTGTTGTTAGGCACTGTGGGATTTTACTCAATGTGCTGATATCTTTTAGTAGAGCTCAATCAGGTTCGCGTGTGAACTTTCTCTGAACCTGAAGCAAAAGTTTCGAAAAAAGTTTACGTGGAACTTCTTGTGAACTTACACAGTTTGACGTTTTCAGTTTGTTTTGGTTCGTAATTTGAACAAGTGCAAAGCAATAAATTAGTGCCATTGCCAATAATTTAGAAAAGTTTATATGTTTTCAGTGATTACGATCGCGTCGATTACCGGCACGCTGGTGCGACTAGTGAGACGGGGTTGAAAACATGGTAGACTATTATCCGCAGCTGAAAAAAAACTCCGGCGGAATCCTGCTCTACCAGATGTCCGCTGCGGGGCAGCTTTTGAGCCACACAATATGGATGTTTTTCGTTGATTACAAGTAGGTACGTTGACATATTATAGTGAAACGAAGTGTACTTGTGAAATTAACACAAACTGTGGTTGCTGCGTTCGATTCCCGAATGATTTAATTGAATGAGAACTTCTCCCCAGCTCCGCTGTCGCCGAAGTTCAAGTGAAGTTCACTTTTGGTACGGTTAATATTTATCCGAACTTTGAGTAGTAAGTTCAAAACAAGTTCGAAACAAGTTCGGAACGGAGCATTTCAAATTGTTAGAACATGTTCATATGAACTTCATTTGAGCTTTAGAGGCACGGAAAAGTTCAAAATGAGTTCGGTTAATATTTGATTGAACTCTGCTCTAAAGTTCAACGTAAGTTCCTTCTGAACCTGTTTTCGACTTTAATGTCGTTTTGAAGAGAAGTCAAAAGCTTGTACATGTACTTCCAAGTTCATAAACAATACATGAGTAACTTTTTGGAGAATCAAGTTCGACGAAGCTAGAATTGAACCAAATGTAAACTTCCGAGTCCGCGCTTCAAGTGAAATCCGAACTTTTGGTTGCTTGGGATGCCTCTAAAACCCTTATGTAACTCCCTAAAATGCTCTGAAACGTTCCTGAAACCCCTAAAGACATCCTGAGGTGCTCATGAAAACTACTTTATCCCCTCTGACATCCCCATTCAATCTACAGTAGATGTTCGATAACTGCAACATGTTTACGTTTCACTTAGCGAACATAATCCGATAACTGCAACGTCAGATTGGTGTCAACAATTCATCAATTGACATAAAATGAACGTAAAATTCATTCGACTGTTCATTAGGGCTAACCTGGCGCACCATTTTGACGGAAAGCGGTGCGATAACTGCAAATTTGTTGCACTTACCGGACTTGCAGTTAGAAAGCATTGCAGTTAAACCGTTTGCACCGACCGACGTTTAGTGTGTTTAGATCCGTTTCAGAAACCCTGTCCTATATAAACCTGCATAAAAAGTTTCACTTTATTTGAAAAACATTATAGGGTTCATATGTAACTTACATTTTCATTGTTAATAACTAGATAATTTGATACTTGTGTAGGCGACTGGTAAAATAGTTTCAACATACCTATATGCTTTCCTAGTACCTACCAGCAATTTCCGAACAACAATCATCAAGGCGGAATCCTGCTTCCACAACAATCATGCGCAATGATTTCCCCAGCACTGCCGATATCGACTATGTCTATTTATTCGGGTAGAAGAGGTTTCATCTCTCGTGTTTGGTTTTATTTTTGCTCTGTTCGCTCTTCTGTTCAGTCGTGGAAAGGATATGCCTAACTCGAAGCTGAATTTGGGTACAGCATGGAGAATCCCCATTGGAGACCGACAATTTTCTCTTCAAGGGGAAGCGCACAGCATCCATCCCCTTGTTCACCCATCACGACATCTGTGAACATTATTGGTAACATATGCTATGGAACATGGCCATTTCTAAACGTATTGACTTTTAAATCATGTACAATGTGATGAGAAGGACTGTTACAAAAAACCTATCGTCTACTGACAGCGGCGAATGTGAAGGATGGAACCTTGATTTGAATTAATGCCCTTAATAGTTTGATAACTTTGTTCAAAAAATCTTTTTACCCTTCTTACACCCATAAGAAGGGTATAAATATCGCTCGAAAAACCGACTTTCGATCCGAGGCCCGGAGGGCCGAGTCTCATATACCAATGAACTCAGCTCGACGAACTGAGCAAATGTCTGTATGTGTGTGTGTGTGTGTATGTGTGTATGTGTGTGTGTGTGTGTATGTGCGTTACAAAAAAAAGTCACGCACGTTTCTCAGCCGTCTTTCAACCGATTTGAGTTCTCTTGGAAGCAAATGAAAGCTACTACATCCTAGTAGAACGCTATTGAATTTTTTTTTTATTGGACGTTCGGTTACCGAGATATCTCTCGAAGAGTACTTATGAGTCATACATCTAAACTTTTTAAGATTTTTGACCAAGTGTATCATAATAAATATTTTGGCCGTTTGTCAATCGATTTGGGTTCTTTTGGCACCAAATGAAAGCTAGAGCATCCTAGTAGATCGCCCAGAAATTTTATTTCGATTGGACATTTGATTACAGAGATATTTTTCGAAGAGTACTTAGGATTCATACAACTAAACCTTTTCAAATTTTGGACCAAATGTATCATAATAAATATCTTAGCCGTCTGTCAACCGATTTCGGTTCTCGTGGCACCAAATGAAAGCTACAACATTCTAGTAGAACCCTATACAATTTCATTAGGATTGGACATTTGGTTACCGAGATATCTTTCAAAGAGTTCTTTGGAGTAATATAGGTTAACTTCTTGAGAGATTTTGACCAAGGGTACCATAATAAATATCTCAGCCGTCTGTCAACCGATTTGGGTTCTCTAAGCACCAAATGAAAGCTACAATATCCTAGAAAAAGGCCCTGAAATTTTATTTCGATTCGACATTTGATTACTGAGATATCTTACGAAGAGTATTTTAATAAATTCTCTTTTTATTATTATATGCACTTGTTATCTTGCATTAGATTTTGACCAGTCTATGGGAAATTATTTTTCAATAAATAATGCTGACCTCATACAAAGTGTATACTAGCAGGTTACTGTTTTCAACAAAGTTATAAATAACAAATAATAAATACACAGGAATTCTATGAAAACTAACAATATGTTAAATGAAAGCTTTGAATTCATATATTGTGGGAAAAATGCAAGAACCGGACAGAAATATCTTTAATGAACCTTACAGATTTAAATTACAATAGCTAAAATAACTAGCCAATGCTAAAACTGATGAACATAGTAGATATATCACTTTTGTCCTTTTTACACCATAACCATTAATACGAAGTACTTCGTAGCTAATTTAATCGACTGATTAAGAGATATTAGACAAAGTGTTTCTCGATGATTTTCTTACCCATTTGTTAATCGATTCAAGATATTTTGGCAGATAACAAAATATACAATATTCCAGAATATGTAAGCTATTTTTTAAACATTCCATTCAAGATTCTAGGAGGTGTCTGGCATTTCTGGTCCATGATGCTATTTTGGAAACCAATCCACTAGATGCCGAATCCACAATATTTTCTAGAACTTTTGGTCAATTACACAAAATAAATATGTTAAATACAAATAATACAACCTCGAATACAACAACAACACTAGTTTACAGCATTTTTGAACTCGGTAAGCTGATGATCATTTTTGTTGTGGAATCATGCCCTGAGTTCGAAAACGCGAAGGAAAAAAATTACAGTAGAGCGGAAATTTTTTCGACTTTCCATACAATGTTGATGATTTGAAATCGATTTTTGTTCTATTTTTAAGCAAAGTCGCTCAATTCAAACATCTCATTCTCCGTAATCAATGCTCCGATTAACTCACCAATGTAACTCGCCAACATGTCAAATTAACGTTGAAAAAGAATTTTTAAATTGTTTTTTTTTTTTCTAATTGAAAAAAATATATTTCTTCATATATTTTTAGAAATGTTGCTAAAATTCAAGGAGATCGTCCCTAAAACTTGCCAATATCTTGAATTTTATTAATCTCACGCAAAACCTGCATTCAGATGATCGAATGGTATTATATTCAGCTTTTAATTTATGGAAAAAGATTTAAAATTGGTTGAACAAAATGCAAGATATTTGAATTTAAGTAAATTCCATATTTCAAAAAGTTGTAAAACTCGATATTAAGCTAAAACTCTAAAACTGTTCTACTTAAAATTTTTTGAAGGTCGGTTTCGAAATCAGCGCTAAATTGTGTTCCAAAAATTTTGGTCGTTGACAGAAGTTCACGACTTTCATTTTATTTTGTAAACTAGTGTAATTTTAATAAGTGTAAGAAGGGTTCTGTTCACCATAGGTGGATTAAATCGGGTTTTTTTTTCTGTAGGTCCTGCTATTTGTTTCTATACTTTTTTGGAACCGTAAACAGGCCTTTTACATTGGATCAGTTTCTGCTATCGAACGGTATATCGTTAACTGCTATCATTTAGCTATTAAATGACATGCAATTCATGAAAATTGAATTTCATAAACATTGAAATAAATCGATTTTTTCATAACTGTGTTTCCTAACGCAATGAGATACATTGTCAAACATTCATGCTTGGCGTGAATACTAGATACAATATGAGTTTGGAAATCATTGTATTACTTTAATTTGATATCCTAGAGCTGGATTTATTAAACGAAACTTTTATGAAAATGCTCTTTTTCAATTAAATATATGATTATTTAAAAGTAGGCTATCAATTCCTTAAGCAATTGCCTACTTTTAGGCGTTATTCGCGGTTGGCAGAATTTTATTCCTAAAACAGTGAAGAGAATTGTCAGACAAAAGAGGCACAAAACAAGCAACAAAGAAGGTGCGACGATTAGTCATTATCCCTACTGGTGACAGATAAGAACATGATCTCGATTTTTTTTGTTGCAGACAAAACGGAAGCTGAACTTGTTGCGTACTTTTCAACTCGTGAATAATCAATTATTACTAACTCAAAGTCGAAACTGTTTGATGATAGAGCTTCACCAGAGTTCAGTGTTTACCGACTCGAAGTTACCGTTCGAAAATCGCATTGCAAGGCTTAGAAATCTCTAAACTCGTGGTGTACGATGTTGATCCCAGTATTTTCAAGTTGGGACAAACTTATGTCGCATGGGTTGTTTTGTCGCAACAAATACAAGTTGCGACATTGTCATTATTGTTGCGCGATGGTTGAATTTTGATTCACTGTCCTAAAATAACTCAAAAAGTACAAAACTTGTAAGAATTTGTACAACATATTCGAAATCAGCGACCCTGAATTTAGTAGGTAAGGGTATTTTCAACACAAACGAACATTGACCACTGACAAATCAACAAACTCAAAAATTAGATTTAAAAGCCTATTTAAACATGTATTAAAATTTAACAATACTTTTTCGAGTAGGGGTATTAGGGGCATAATGAACACCCTAAGCAAATGAGTACGTTAGACCTGTATAACAGAGTAAAACTTAACATATTATCAGTTGACTTACAACTTTAACTTGTTTCCTACGTTTTTCAATCATTTACAGCAGGTAGAATGTTTTTATTGTGAAGAAATAATGAATTGTAAACCGTGTGTTTTTCAGGGCTGGCAGGAAAGGTACGGGGCGAAATGGACACCCATCGGGGCATAATGGAGACCCCTGCATATTTTATGCTAATTCTTTGGTTACATCGGCCAGTTAAGTAATTTGCCTACGGGGATCAATACCACAGATATAATACTCCATCTTAGACGAGTTTACATAACATCAAAGTTAACTAAATAAACTTTAGACTAAAATAATCGGATTGATTTTTCCAAACTCTCTAAAACGCCTAACAGTATGCAATGCGCGTAGGGGGAATAGGGGCATAATGGACACCCTAAGCAAACGGGTACGTTAGACCTGTATAAAGAAGAAAAACTTAACATATTATCAGTTGGCTTACAACTTTAGCTTGTTTCCTACGTATTTCAATCATTTACAGCAGGTAGAATGTCTTTTTTTGTGAAGAATAACGAATTTTGAATCGCGTGTTTTTTGGGGTTAGCTGGAAAGCTACGGGGCGAAATGGACACCCATCGGGGCATAATGGACACCTCTGCATATTTTATGCTAATTCTTTGATTACATCGATCAGTTAAGTAATCTGCCTACGGAGATCAATTCCACAGATATAATACTCCATCTTAGACGAGTTTACATAACATCAAAGTTAATTTAGTAAACTTTAGGCTAAAATAATCGGATTGATTTTTTCAAAACTCTCTAAAACGCCTAACAGTATGCAATGGACGTACATCCATTTGTAATTGCCGGTGTTCATTTCGCCCCGAATCGACTACAACATTAAAATTGCTTTTTTAAGTAAATTCTGATCAAAAATAAAACAATTCATCCTTTGCTAAATCTCCGTATACATGTAGATAAGGTAACAATTCACTTGTTTTGATGGCGGACACACTCCAACACTCGTAATACCTTATATGCTGCTGCTTCGAAATTATAAGATTTTCACCATATGAAAAACATATTTCAATTTCAATGATATTTTAGTTATTTTGGAGCAGTATAAATGGTTCTTTTGAAAAATAGAACCACGACTTGTTCCTTTACACTTATGCATTAAAAGTTTTACATAAAAGTCAACGGTTCCATAAACAGGGGTGTCCATTTCGCCCCGGGTGTCCATTATGCCCCTAATCCCCCTACATCTATTCGTAATTGCCAGTGTTCATTTCGCCCCGAATCGACTACAACATTAAAATTGTTATTTTAAGTAAATTCTGATCAAAAATAAAATACTTTTTCCATTGCTAAATCTTCGTATACATGTAGATAAGGTAACAATTCACTTTTTTTTATGGTGGACAAACTCCAAACCTTATTTGATGCTGCTTCGAAATTATAAGAATTTCACCATGTGAAAAACATATATCAATTTCAATGATATTTTGGTTATTTTGGAGCAATATCAATAGTACTTTTGAAAAATAGAACCATAACTTGTTCCTTTGCACTTATGCATTAAAAGTGTTACATAAAAGTCAACGGTTTCGGCAAAAACAGGGGTGGCCATTTCGCCCCGGGTGTCCATTATGCCCCTAATCCCCCTACCTAGCTTAATACATACTCAGAGCGGCAGTACTTGTTTTAAAAATATAAAACATGTATCGTTTGCTTTAACAAGAGAATTATTCAAGAAAGATCGAAAATGTTGATCAATGTTACCCCGTATTGCGGTATTCTTTTTTTTTTTACTTTGCAAAACTACAGCTTTGTTACCTAGACATCCACTTCTGATTGCATAAAGCAGCGTTTCTTAAACTATGGGTCGCGACCCACTGGTGGGTCGCGAAGGCTTGGGTGACATTGTTATAAATGTCTTAATTATCTTATACCAGCTAGTCAATTTGTAATGTACAGATACTACCATGGATAATCGACAGAGTTATTTTTAGAAGTGTGGTTTCTCTTTAATTCTATTTATTTTTTTTTTGCAATATCTTTTAGTCTGAAACAAACTCTACTCTCTGTGTTCTCGAATCAATTCTGAAACTATGAGTAAGATATTTACACACCAAGTTCAGCAGTTCAAATATAAAAAAATAGAAATATCAAAAATCAGTAAAAAAAATTCCAAACTTCTACAAGGATCCTTAATTTTACCGAAAAGTAAAACTTAACTATAAGGGAGTAGAGATCAAAGTGGATAAAGAAATGATAGATATGATAGAATTCGCTAGGTAGCGAACAAGTGTGAAAATTTTATAGAAGGTGAAATTAGGCAAGTAGGCCATGTATTGAACGAATACATCGAATCCGTGAAACTTCTGCCGTGCGACCTGTGCTTTTAAACAGATCGGCTTGGTTTCCGTTGCATCTCTTTGTATTACATTCGTCAAAATTCATATAGCTGTTCTGTGTATAGATTCATATTTTCTTTCCAATTAGTAAAATAAATTCAGTAGGTACTTAAATAACATTATCAATAAATAAATCTATGCAAGTTAACACTTGTTGATACGATCCTTGTTTGAGAATAGCAAATTGACGAATAACTCAACAACTGTAATACTGAAATATCCATTATCCAAACATACCTATCATAAACTTCAGAATTCAAGAGGCTCCAATGATGCTCGATATAGAATCTCCTCAGGCATATCACTGCAATACGTCACATGCACCCGTGTTGAACTTTCCCGCTCATCTTTCCAGAAGCAAACTCTTATCTAAATAGCTCACCGCGGATACTGACATACCAATCGTAATCATAACAACACCACTAACAACCGTATAATGAGAATGTTTACGCTGATCTTGAGGGGGGTTCCTCGTTATGCCGCGGCTGCAGCAGCGTTTAGCGGTGAATCTTCTTTCTTCGACCGTGCATCTAATTAAAATATTTTAATACAAATTATTTCAGTTCGCTTTTCGGGGTGCGCTATACGATTTGATAAATTATTCAAAAGTTAAATTCAAAGCACTTGGCGCGAGGAATCGGTCCATGGTGGACCATCACAGCGAGCAAACCAGCTGAATCGGAGTTTGGTTCACTGTTGACTTTCGAGCTGCGGCGAGAAGTTCCTGGCTGGTTTTGCACTAATCGCTTACTTACGAGTGGAAATTGGTTGGCTGTTTGGTTAAAACCGTCAAGCGAGGATACTTTGGACACGTGTGATAAGCGGACGTTTTCCTAGCTAAGTGGGAACGAGCGTGCTTGTAGCGCTTATGTCCGCTTTCGCCAGCCTGTTCGTCAATAAAGTTCAGTGTGTATGGCTGTTATATACACCGTGTCCAATAAGTTCTCATACAAAATCAACTATGAACTTATTATGTACACCAATAAATTGTTGTAAATGTATTCTGTAAAAAAAAATATCAATGAATTCTGGGAGATGGCAGTATTTGTAAACGCTCGAGGGTAAGCGAGTGATGAAATCGTATTCTTCAAAAAGTAGAGTTTCCGTCTCTCGTGCAACTGCTTGAACTTTTTGCTATCCTTGACGTTTGATGATACATATAGAGCCAAACAATTAAGTAATCGTATACGCTCAACAAACCCTTCTGTTATACCAAGATTTTTTGCAAAAACTTTTAGGGTCTCCTAACGGCTTACGGGAAATGTTTCCCGTGTTCCTGCTACCGCTACCACCAATTTTGGGCCGGTTCACGCTCATCTTAAACGCTTCTTCTAACTAATCGCTTATCTGCCGTGGTTTTTCACGACCAAGGAATTCGATTGTGCTGGATGCACTCATATGCTTCTGAGCAGTGACCCTTATCAGCCATTCCACCGTGTTCAGTCTGTGAAAACACGTGCCCGAGTCCATTCCACTTGAAACATCTAAAATGAAATCTATCGGATTCTCGACAACTGTAAGCAAGGATACTTTATTTTTAACAGGCTCGAATCGAGAATTCGAATTACGGTAAATGTCACTCTCTGCGAGTTTAATATGTGGAATGTTTGATTCACGGTACTGCATTATTCGTTCCATGCCTACAATAATGAAGAACCACTATTTTTCTTCGGAAATGATCTTATGCCACACTTTTTGTCAAACGAAGCCGAGTTTGAACGATTCCATGAGAGTTGATCCTTCGTTTTCTGGGCATTTCTCGCAGAGTAATGCTTTTGATACCCATTGTTAACTTTCCACCAAAAGTTTTCTCGATATTATTGCGCAGTTTCCACCTTAGTGGACTCCGCACTTCAGAAGTGCGGGGACTAGCATTATTGCGGAACTTGAAAATGACAGATGTACTTGTCAAAACGAGATGACAGTTTGCAACCTGAGCAAAAAAACAAAAGTTAACAAAATTGTTTTGGTTCAGCTATCGTTGAAAATCTTTTATGTTTTAAATACTAATCCCTCGATTTAATCAACTATTTATCTCAATTCCATGCTCATTTAGGTAAGTTTCTGTTCCTGCATCAATTCTGTAACTCGCCAGCTCAGGGAATAGGGTTTTTCATCTACAGGGTCGTTGCAGTGGATTTTTAAGCTTGTTCTCTCTCCCCTGGTCTTCTTCTTCTTTTTTCTGGCCAACTAGCACCGTTCGGCGCCAGTTGTGTTTTAATCCCCTGGTCAGTAGAAGGTATTTATCAGAAATAAATACGGAACATACGGAAATGGAACGAATATCAACAAATGACGTACACGTACAAAGGAATAAAATGAAACATCAAACCGGTTACCGATGGGTGCTCGAATCTAAAACTCACCACTTTTCGAGGGACCGCAAGAGCGACGAGGGTTGGAGACCCCTTTATGGGTCCGGCAAAACGGGACAAACACAAAACTAGGGGAAACACTAACACTCATGGTCATTTCTAATTGTATGGTTGTTGCGAATGTGTTTAGGCCTACTAATACATACATATTTATTGGTGACGTCACTGTTTACAAGGGTACTTGCGCATTTTGTTTGTATCCTGATCAGGCTGTTCGTAGTGGTGTTGCCATGGTGAGCGATGTTCTCGCTAGACGAGATGCTGACTGTAGTGATGGTTGCTATGGTTGGCGACGTTCTCGCCAACTGGGATGGTGGCTGTATTGGTGCATCGGCTGATGCTCTCGCTGGAGCTTGTAGCAATGGCGGCCGCTGGACCGCTCGACGGAGCTTTGCTACTGAAGATGGCGGCTAGTAGCGTCGGTAGCATTGCAAAACGTATTTGCTACCCGAGCTCGTTTTGGAATTCTTCTCGCTTGTCAAAGGCGGGCGATTGGACCACTTGTGCACCGAATTTTGCTGGCAAATACAAGAAAAAGGCCCACTTTGGACCTAACCACTTTTTAGTTCCCCTGTGACGTCACTTTTACTAATCTTTCGTTCGTTTTACACATTTTACAGTTTTTCAATTACCTTTTTCTTGTTCGTTTCTAATTTCAGTTCTTACTCGTTTTCACTTTTAGGTTAGGTTGTACATAGTCGCACTAAATATAATTTTAAGAACCATTAGATTTTTAGAAACCTTTTAACACTAACAAAACTAACCATTTTTAATCGTGTTTAGATTTTACTAACATTTAACACTTTTTTGCATGTTTTACTAACAACTTTAACACGTTTTTTCAAACAACTAAAAAGAAAAATAACACAAAAGTTTAGTATTTCCACTATATTGGAGGCATTACATTAACCTCAAATTTTTCGATTAATTAAATAAAACCGCGCGCACTACTAATCGGTCTGGGGTCACAAGCGAAGAAGAGGAATTTTCATTCTCACTACCCGTTATTTATAGGTGATCGGTCTAACTGTCGAATATCATGATATGTAACAATAAGTTCAATATCATGATATTTGACATTTATCAAAGATGTTTAAGTACAAGATAACCCACTTTTGCTTTTCCCCTACAGCTCATCGGCGAACACATTTATTCGACAACAGCGCCTTCTTGCGCCAGGAAATCGAACGATTATAACAAAGACCATCAAAGCAGCTGTTGTGTTTTGTTACATCGTAGACGTCATTTGATTTAGTTGCTGGTCGGACCTCATGATGTGTTTGGAAGTAATCTTTCTTTCTCCATACCGGCCAATGCACCTGCATATGCCCTCATGAAGTCCGGACAGATTTGGCCATTGAACCAAAAGTGTTTTGTATTGCTTCCCTTTTTGAGTTGTAACGAAGAGATGTTTAAGTCATCCCTCGAATCAGAAAATAAATGCTGAATCTGGAGAGACGTCGCAATGTTGGCAAAAAGATTTACAGGATATTTTCGCCGTAGCCCTCAGAACTAGAGGAAGGCAGTTATGAGTTTCGGTTGGGGGGGGGGATGTTTTTGATACTATCTCTTCACCTACTCGTTCAGGTTGATTCACAACTTGGTGTGAGCATTTACGCTTCTCTGACATCTTGGTTGCATAATAGCAAATTAGCGAATCAAGCGGTCGGGGTCCCACGCAACATGGCTGTTGTTGAAAATGTTATACCCCCCGAAATTCCCTTCAGGAAGTTTTGACAGGATTCGGTGGAAATGAAGTTAGGTTTTAGATGCCTGTGCTGTTAAGATGGTGTCCACACCGAAACCTCACCATAGCATGAATCGCATGAATCATACTCGAGCTTGAAAAGCGCATTGTAGCTGTACCTACCGTGTTTCTGACTCCAATATTGAATTGCATTGCAAGATTCCACAACTTTAGTCGTGATACCTTGGAGCACTGAGAAATGACGTCTGGAATTCATGTACTTAAAACAGTCATTGTTTATCATCTTTTTTTTCAATCAAAGCCACCTGCGGCTTTGCGGCAGTAAATTAGTTCGACCGCGAGTCAACCGTGTCGCTGCTGTCGGTAAAATGCGTTCGCCAGTTCTGCGCTAGAGTGGGTCATATTCTTAATATATTATATTTGCATTTATGTTGTTTATTTGATGCACACCCTAATCAGTTTACGTGCGCTCCATCTGTTGATCGGGCTTGGTAATATTTTGCCTTACCGGTTCAAACTGCTCGACATAAATCCTGTCACTTCTGACACAGTGGAACATGAGAGTGGTTCAGGCTCACTCATCGCCAAGCTCACAAATGAGTGCCGCTGTTCCAATGTTTATGAGGGTATTCTTTTAAAAGGGCTTAATGGTTGGAGAATCCGGGAAGGACTGTGGGAGTTGGGTAATTGTGGTGGAGCTACAATTGATATTTGTAACCGACGGTTACAATTCCTATCATTTTTTCGGCGTATTTTTTTTTTACAAATATATTACTGTTTCAGTCGTTCAATTTCATCATGTCGAATGTTATTCTGGAGAACGTACGACGACGTCCAGCCTACTCAAATACGAAATACCACTGCCTATATGACTATTACTTTCTGAAAATCACAAGAATACAGCTCTCCATCATCTACAAAAAAAGCAAAACGACTATTTTGTGCTGGATTGCATCTTACGAGAGAGAGATGGATTAGTATCCGAGCGGCAGCGGCAGCAGATATACAAAACAATTCGATCAGAACATCGTCGTTGGATTGTGGAGTTGTATCTAAGGAATCCAGCCTTGTTTCTCGATGAGTGCAGTGATCTCTTTTATCGAAAGCTTCATATGAGCATAAGTGCTGCAAGTATATGCAGAATATTTCATGTAGAAGGACTCACATGGAAAACCCTCGAGCGCCGTGCTACTCAAATCAGGGAAGACGAAATATTCCGGTTTTGTTAAAAACTAAATGCGATTGACTGGGATTTATATAACTTGGTTTTCTTAGATGAAGTGTCCATAGATAACCGGGACATATTGCGCAATCGAGGCAAGTTTGTTCGACAACCTAGAGTATCGTTTCCTTGTTTTTTTTTTACAGAATGGAATGTTAGACAGTTTTGAAATGGAAGAGACTTTCACCAGAAAATTATTTTTCGAGTGCTCTTCAAAGCAAGCAAGTATTTCAATATCCAGGGGCAAATTCCGTGTGGATACTAGACGGTGCACGTATATCCACTGGGACCAAAACATCGTATTATACCTAAGATATATTGGAATACTACCCATTTTCCTTCCACCTTATTGTCCCTTTTTTGACCCCATTGAGTTGGTGTTCGGGAAGAAAATAGTAAGGAAATCTTTCTTAAGCAGCGATATCAAGTTTTTTAGCATTTTCTTCTTATGATTGCAGGAGGAACATTTAATCGTGAGGTGGGGCTATTAAAAACGATCGAAAACCTGAATGAAACCTTATTTGAGTGGACCCGATTGAGATAATAAAATTATGACTTGATGATTTTGTGGCTATATCGGTCTTTTTTTACTCATAGTATAAGGGAGTAGAGGTCAAAGTGGATAATGAAATGATAGATATGATAAAATTCGCTAGGTAGCGAACAAGTGTGAAAATTTTATAGAAGGTGAAATTAGGCAAGTAGGCCATGTATTGAACGAATACATCGAATGCGTGAAACACTTCTGCCGTGCGACCTGTGCTTTTAAACAGATCGGCTTGGTTGGTAGTTCATACCACCTTACCAAGACTGGCAAAAGTTTCAGGCACCCGACTGCCTATGCATTGTACTGTTTTCATCACAAATTCTATCGATCGGTAGCTTTTTCGGAATTCGCACTCCGTTCATAGGGGTATGCCTATATCGCGGCGTGTTCTTCCTATTAGCATTTTCGATCTTAGTTAGTGTTCTATCCACTTATCTTTTTAAGCCAAACTTTTTATATCATATTCTGTTTTATCGACCGTATTCTATTAAAAACTTGATGATTTTGTGGCTATATCGGACCGATATAGCCACAAAATCATCAAGTTATCAATAGAATACGATCGATAAATCAGAATATGAAATAAATGTATGTTTTATTTCGTTTCCTGATACAATAAAAAAAATCGCTCATTTATTTCTTACATATGATCAACGTCTTGTAAATCAACAATTCGATCCGCCAATGTGTGACTCAACTCGTTTTCTTCTGGTCGTATTGATTCGGACATCTCGCATTTATTGTTGAACGATCCCTTAATCAGTGAGTACGACGCATCAATCGTTGACCGTGTTCAATCAGTGGTTCTGCTTCAGTCTCCAATTCAGCCAGCTCCATGTGATATCCATCGTTGATCGTAGTTGCCACGGATAATCCATTGTTTCCATGCGAACAATGGTGTTCGAAATTGGTGCAGAGCGGAAAAAATTGAGTAGGAAGTTCGGAGGCATTTCAGACATTCGTCGCTCCCGTTCATGAAGTGCAGTTGATTGAACATAGTTTGCCCGAAGTCGCCAGGCACTTGGATGTCCGGAAAAATGGTGTCCGTGTATTGGTTACTCCTTCGCACGATTTGCAACAGTTTGGTTGTTCGGTGCACCAAAACGATCTGCGTTGTGGAAACGTATGAGCTGCTTGTCTACCAGGTCCCAAAGAGATTTGCTCGTGACTGAACTTGAATAAATGTGCGCATGAACCGTTATCTCCTTATGTTTCCACGAAACCAACAGCTTACTATCGACTTTGTCAATAGTAACACGTCGTTTTTGAGCTTGATCCTGCAAAATGACGAACTTGTGCATGTCGTGAAAACCAGGATCGTTTTCGGCAGTCCATGTTGGTGTCTGAACACCCTTGTTGTCAACGAACACTATTTCACGACACAATACTGGCTGCACTATCTTCCACACCTCGCGTAATATTTCGTCCACGGTGGTACCGGTTATAGTTGCGGAAGAAAATTGGCTTCCAGAAGTCTCTCCAACAAATCGTCGCTTGAAAAATAATCCCTGGAGTTGAAGTTGGGTGACACTCGGCTCTCCTAGATTAATTTCTATTTTCCGTTTCTTGCAGCTCTTGGACGTGTTGTTGGGGGTGAAGTTTTCTTTATCGTAGGCCGAGATCGTAGGCATCGTTTATGGCAACAAATTCGGTAGCAAATGCTTAATCGAGGGCCTCCCCCGAAAAATCTTCCTCATCGCTCCCTGCTTATGTTGCTGCCGCACTCGTATCCACACTTGCTTCCTCATCCGCCTCCATTCCGTATCCTGCAAGTGGGATTCGTTGTTTTCAATGAATAAAAAGTTGACTAACGAATGTCCAATTAATATAAACAACTTACAGTATTTAACTCCAAAAAACCTCCCTATTTGCACTGAACTTTCTCTGAATCCGTATTCGCAGCAATCAAAACAATTACATGTTATTACGTATCACCGAGTGAAACACTTGTTAGTGAACAAGAGAGTCAACCGCGGTCAACCTGTTGTTGTTGCGGCAGTACACTCCAAAGATATTCTCCCAAAACACGAGTGAATAAATATAATAGAAATGATATTAAAAAAGAAAATCTGAATAAATTTCGAATTCTTTCAAAAATAATGATCGCAAAACTATTAGTAAGTTACCTAAAAAAATTTATTTTAAGTCGCGTTTGAGTACATTATAACTCAATGCTTCATAAATATATTTCAGTGTGCAGTTAAGTGCGACACAAGATATTCCCAAAAATCCATATATGATTGCAAAGTACAACAGCTTCGCTGTATTCGTTTTAGTTTCTTTCCGTGCAGCTTTTTCAGCTGCTCTAAGAAGTTTTTCAAGTGGCTCAAATTTAGATAGAAAATTACTCTGTCGACTTTTGGTGGAGGAGGTGATTTTGCCGCATCTTTTTCCAAATTTTCATCAGGCAATCAAGCAGAGTTAGAGAAAGAGAAGATTTTTTAATTATGATTAAGAAGTTAAAGAGCGCATATTAATAACACCTTTAAACACTCAATTTTGTTATGGGATGAGAAAAAGAACAGGAGTTTGAGATTCTAGAAGTGTCATAGTGAAAGAATTTTTGAAAAATATTGGAACAGGACTTCACAGTTTATGACCGAAGTTTGTATGGAGAACTTGGGGTGTTCAATTGACGTGCGCATTAGAACGTGACGTGCATATATTTAGGCGTTACAAAATAACGAAACAATCCAAAATACCGAAAACGCCTAAAAATATGCACATTTCATTCTAATGCGAATCAATAAAAAAACGCATACGGAATGCCAAAAAGGAACAGAACGACAGTTTATTGGATACACATGCCTGTTTTTGTGATATGATGGTCCACTGCACGAATTTATTCTGGCCTGCTTACTCTCACGCGAAATTTGATGTTTGAGCGGTGTCGGCACCGCTCAAACGTCAAATTTCGCGTGAGAGTAAGCAGGCCAGCATAAATTCGTGCAGTGGACCATACTAATTTAACATGTTAACGGAATTTGAAGTTTATAACGGATCAAAGCAAATTTAACATTATTCATGAGTCAAGGCCTTTCAAAGATAGGGTATCGCGCCGCTTGGGCGGTGGCTTCTATATTCGTCTGTTTTCCACTATAACTCTGTCAATTTTGACCTAATTGACTTGAAATGTTGTACACGGATAGATACTATATCTATCTCACCACATTCCAAAAGTTGTGTCTATTGATTCAAATTTGACTGAATTATAGTGGAAAACAGACGAATATAGAAGCCACCGCACAAGTGGCGCGATTCCCTATGTTTTATTTTAGATTATGAGGACGATGAAGATTATATGCCTCCAAGCTCGGAAAGAAACAATAGTTGACAAGCATCCTCAATTCTAGATTGAGGAGGTACGTCCCGAGCGTCTGTTCACCAAGGAGGTGCGGCTCAAACAGCGTATGTTCTGGCATCCGGCGGTTGAGTATGAAATGCTCCTCCACCGGAAGCTATACCGAAGGTGGCAGCCCCGGTGGATAGGGGACCTTAGGCCAACAACCTACTGTCTCCGAAACCCAAAAACCCTAATTAATCCACCTAGCGGTGATGGTGCCTTTCTCGTGCTTTAAAATATCCTTTCAACAAACCTCGAGCGACATGTTTGTCGCTTTAGTTTTGTCTATATTTTGTTCTCATATATGAAAACTTAGACCTATTCGTCACTGTTGTTCATACCTAATGTTAGCCACGATTTAATTTTTCACATGAACGTTGGTTATGCTACACAACAACTAGTCTCTAATGTGATCTAAGGCTATTTTCTTGCTAACCGTTCATTAGATTATCAAAAAATCTGCGATCTGATGTGTCGTATGTATGGGTTTGGTTCATTTTTATATTTCATTTGGTAATTTCCGGTGGGATAGCCGGATCTGATTCCATGAGTAATGGACCATGACACTACCGGTTGTCCCAATTATGGTATGAGAATATTTTATTGCTATTTATTCACCTTTACCTAATCACCGCGATTAGGGGGACCGGGAATCTAATGTGGTCTGACCCTATTTTTCCATCAGGTTGTCGATAATTCGTGATCAGTCTTGTTAGAGATCACAGCCATTTGAACCTTTTCGTCGATATTCGGCCTCCTTTGTCTCCGACATTCGCAACACAAGCAATCAAACTACTGTTCGAAACAAAAATGTCAAACGAATGCACTTCACCACGATAGCGGCTTCGGGAGACGGTTCGGCTTTTTTTATTCCTGTCTTCTTCCATAATAAGAGCTATGTTGCCCATCTGTGTGTCGTATTCAATGCAACATGCAATAATGAACTAATATTAACATTCATAATCGGAATTGGCTGAAAATCTATGCGTAAAGCTAGAATTACACACATGTCATCGTGTCAGATAACATTGATTTGACCCTTTATTATGTTTATTGATCTTCGTTCTACTGCTCGTGTTGTGTGTAGGTAAGAGGTAACGATAGCGCACGAATGTAACTAAGCCGACTGACACCCGACTGCGGCAACGAAATAAAGGTAGTAAAAAGTGTCGAATGTTTACAAGACTGGTCGTGATTTGATGTACCGCATCCATGGGTTTGGTTAAATTTTACATTTTACTACCTGAATCTGATTCCGGGTAACTACCGGCTGAACCAAATATGATCTAACATTATTGTCTTGTTAACTGCTCATCGGTTAACCAAAAACGTTGCAAATTGAAGGCGTTACATGCAGGGTTTGACAATTTCGACGGGACTCTCGGAACCAATTCCGGAACACTACCAGCTGTCTTTAGTGTGACGTAAGGCTATTTTCTAGCTAACTGTTCATCAGGTTATCGCAAAAGCCACGATTTGATGTGTCACATGCCTGGATTTGGTTTACTTTTACATTTGGCCTTTTGCGGCCACTCAAAACCGATTCCGAAACACTTGTGCTGGCCGTTCATTAGGTAATCTAAAAAGCCGCTATTTGATGTGACACATGTACGGGTTTGTTTCTCTTTCAGATTTAACCACTTCGACGGGAACCCCGGAACGGGTTCCGGAAAACTACTGGTTCAGATATGGTCTGAGATGATTTTCCTGCTCATTATCCATCAGGTCATCGAAAATGCCGTGATTTGATGTGCCGCATGCATGGGTTCGGTTCAATTGTATATTTGGCCACTTCCAGCGGGACGCCTAGAACCGGTTTCGGAACACTACCGGTTCAGATATGGTCTGAGATGATTTTCCTGCTCATTATCCATCAGGTCATCGAAAATGCCGTGGTTTGATGTGTCGCATGCATGGGTTTGGTTCAATTGTATTTTTGACCACTTCCAGTGGAACGATTAGAACCGGTTCCGGAACACTATCGGTTCAGATATGGTCTGAGATGATTTTCCTGCTCATTGTCAATCAGTTCATCTAAAATGCCGTGGTTTGATATGTCGCTTGCATGGTTTTGGTACAATTGTATATTTGACCACTTCCAGCGGGGCGCCCAGAACCGGTTCGGGAACACTACCGGTTCAGATATGGTCTGAGACTATTTTCCTGCTTACCGCTCATCAGGTTATCGAAAATGCCGTGGTTTGATGTGTCTCATGCATGGGTTTGGTTCCCTTTGATATTTGCCACTTCCGGCGGGACACCCGGAATCGGTTCCGGAACACTACCGGTTCAGATATGGTCTTAGACTATTTTTCTGTTTACCGCTCATCAGGTTATCGAAAATGCCGTGGTTTGATGTGTCGCATGCATAGGTTTGATGCATTTTCATATCTTGTCCCTTCCTGGGGTACCGTTCCGGAACACCTAAATGGCCATATCTCCGGAACGGCTGAACCGATCCGAACCATTTTCAATAGGAAACAATGGGACCAGATTCCGCGTCGAATGAACTGTCGGTCATTGAAATCGGATGAGGTTAACTGCCAAAAAGTGATGTGAGTTTTTTTGTACACACACATACAGACACACACACACACGCACACACATACACACACAGACATCACCTCAATTCGTCGAGCTGAGTCGATTGGTATATGTGATTTGACCCTCCGGGCCTTCTAACAAAAAGTCATTTTTGGAGTGAGCATATAGCCTTTCCAGTACACTTAGTGTACGAGAAAGGCAAAAACGTTACTGAAACCGAAAATGAAAGATTACGAACTGATTCAACGGCAACGACTTTTAGCGCGAAACAACGGACAAGAATTGGAACTTGGAATGTATTAACCCTAGCCCAGCAGGGTAAACTGGCACAACTAGCCAATGAGGCATGCCGTATGAAGCTTGAGATCCCAGGACTGAGCGAAGTCCGTTGGTCGAACTTTGGAGAACACAGATTGGCGTCGGGTCAAATTCTGCTATACTCTGGTCTGCGAGGTGAACACGCTCCTCGCCACCGTGGAGTTGGTATCCTGCTCAGCGCTCACGCCCACGCGGCGCTCATGAAGTGGGAACCTATTAATGAGAGGATAATTGTAGCCAGATTCAGAACACGGGTTCGAAACCTTACCATGATCCAATGTTACGCGCCAACCGATGCTGC
The DNA here is from genome assembly GCF_035046485.1 of Aedes albopictus. NCBI lineage: Eukaryota > Metazoa > Arthropoda > Insecta > Diptera > Culicidae > Aedes > Aedes albopictus. The sequence goes on from NC_085137.1 coordinate 295,397,741, forward strand.
CGAATTACTAGACAAAGAGAACTTTTACAGTCAACTGAATGCTGTCTCGGAGAAATGAGCGAAAACGGAGAGCTGTTTGCAGAGTGACATGGGTTTCTCGTGATGGCATCACGGAAAATCAAATCGACCACATCTGCATCAGCCGAAAATGGAGACGGAGTTTTTTTGATGTGCGGAACAAACGTAGCGCCGACATTGCGTCCGACCATCATCTCCTAATCGGCGAGATCCGACTGCGCATTGCCAGGATCCAGCGACAGGAGGAGAAAATCGGGCGCCGGTTTAACACACGCCGACTGGAAGACGCTGCGGTGAAAAGGTCCTTCATCGAGGAGCTAGAGAACCTTGCTGCGAATATTCCAGTAGGTGGAAGCGTAGAAGATCAATGGAGCGCCATCAAGAACGCCTTCATCGCCACCGGCGAGAATAATTTGGGTGAGCTACGCACCCGAAGAAAGCAGAGGATCACAGATGATACCTGAAGGAAGATAGAAGAGCGAAGGAACGCCAAAGCCGCGAAAGATCGAGCGAAAAAACGAGGAGCCAAAGCCGTAGCCCATCAGCGCTATTCGGCTCTCGAGAAGGAATTGAAACGCTCATGTAGACGGGACAAAAGAGCGTGGGCGGACTCCCTAGCCGACGAAGGCGAGAAAGCCGCGAACACGGGCGACATCCGTCTCCTCTACGATGTCTCACGTCGCCTTAGTGGGACTAAGATGAATGCTACGATGCCCGTTAAAGACACGTCTGGACAATTACTGACCGACCCGGCTGACCAGCTGAAACGCTGGTTCGAACACTTTGGAAACCTTTTTCAAGTGTCGGTCACGCCATCAACACCTCAGCATGATCCGCCAAGGGTTCGACACATTACCCGTGTCAACACCGAAGCTCCATCAGTGCAGGAGATAGAAACAGCCATCCGTAGCATGAAATCGAACAGAGCCCCAGGGGTCGATCGCATATCAGCTGAGATGCTCAAAGCTGACCCCGTAGTATCCGCACAACTACTGCATCAATTATTCTGCAACACATGGGAAACCGCGACAAATCCGGCCGACTGGATGCAAGGCGTCTTAGTAAAGGTACCCAAAAAGGGTGACCTGACTGTATGCGATAATTGGCGGGGCATCATCGAATGAGTGTAATCAGTTTCGTACCTTTTAATTCCGCCCTATGTTGCTTATCCTTTGACAGATAGGCGTATTTCGACTACCACTTGTAATCTTCCTCAGTTTCAGTTATCCACTGAAGAAGTCATCGCATTCACCCCGCTTATATACCAAAATCCATCATGTTGTTGTGTATCGTTCTCAAAGTCCTCTGCAAACTGATCCTTAACCGGATACAGGAGAAGATTGACGCAACTCTCCGACGGCAGCAAGCAGGATTCCGTGTCGGACGATCCTGTGTGGACCATATTGTCACGCTCCGTATCATTCTGGAGCAAATCAATAATTTCAAGAGTCTCTCTACCTGGTGTTCATTGATTACGAAAAAGCTTTCTCAATCACGGAAACATGTGGGAAGCCCTCAGGCGCAAGGGTGTCCTTGAGAAAATCATCGGCCTCATTGAAGCACAGTACAGAGCATTTTCGTGCAGAGTACTGCACAACGATGTTTTGTCCGATCCCATCCGGGTCGTTGCTGGAGTGAGGCAAGGATGTATACTATCACCGCTAATGTTCCTCATCGTAATCGACGAGATCCTGGTTGGTGCGATTGACCGTGAACCAAATCGTGGATTGCTGTGGCAACCCATTACCATGGAGCACCCAAATGACTTCGAACTGGCTGATGACGTTGCTCTCCTAGCTCAACGGCGCTCTGATATGCAGAGCAAGCTCGATGATATTGCCAATCGCTCCTCAGCGGCAGGTCTTACCATCAATGTCAACAAGACCAAATCGTTGGATGTAAACACGGTCAACCCTTCCAGCTTTACGGTAGCTGGGCAATCAGTGGAGAATGTTGAAAGCTTCCAATATCTTGGTAGCCAAATGGCGGCCGATGGCGGCACCAAGATCGACATAGGTGCACGGATCAAGAAGGCGAGGGCTGCTCTTGCGAGTTTAAAAAATGTATGGAAAAACAACCAGATTAGTTGACGCTCTAAAATCCGAATTTTCAACTCGAACGTGAAATCTGTGCTGCTATACGCCAGTGAAACATGGTGTGTAACAGTGGAGAACACTCAACGGCTGCAGGTCTTCATCAATAGATGCCTGCAGTATATAATTCGTGCATGGTGGCCTCACAATTGGATCTCCAACGTGGAGCTCCATCGTCGATGTTTTCAAAAGCCGATAGCGACAGTAATTCGGGAGTGATAGTGGAGGTGGGTCGGTCACACTCTACACAGGGGCGGAAACAAATCTCCAAACAAGCGTTAGACTGGAACCCAGCAGGACATCGCAGCAGATGCAGACCCAAAGGCTCATGGCGGCGCAGCCTCAACAACGAAATCAAGCAAGTCGACAGAAATTTGACCTGGCCACAGGTCAAGACGATGGCTGGCAATCGCCCAGGATGGAAATCTTTCAATTCGGCCCTCTGCACCACCGTGGGTGCAGTAAGTAAGTAAGTATCCTCAATTCTCAAACCCGTTTCATACTACACATTACCAGTGCACTTGATCGTGATAAATTTTCGGATCGTCAGGCGATCAGGTTCATTATTTCTACTGCAGCGGCCTTAGGGCAGAACCAAGAACACACGCCCGTGAAGCACGATGGGAAGAGTTCGAAAAGAAGCTAGGAAAATTTTCGCAGCATCGATCAAAGAGAGCTATAAACCAGGTCTTCTAGAAAAACGTTTATGTAGAGCGTAGCTTTGGCTCCCGAGTCGCCATGATATTTTAGAACTACTTCTCGTAAAACTATTTAAAATATGTTTTGGCCCTTTGAGCTTTCCTAATACATCTGTTTTAAGAGACTCAAACAAATGTGTCAAACGACACCCCACCCGACGGTACTGATACCGCGCCAACCTTTCTTCGTCGTCGCGTCATCTGATGGCTTTTGTAGAAGTAGATTAGAGCTGGATCCAGACTTGTAAATCGCTGGATTAAGTATGAGAAACTGCGATAAAAGTACTACCAAGCGGAACACGTTCCGGCAAGACCGCTAAATGTTTATTAAAACAAACAAAATTTGCATTTGAAATTGAAATTGATGAAATCATTCCATATGTAGTGAAACCACACATACCCACACGTTAGCATGAGGGGGGCGAGAGCGTTCTCCGCGGTGAGTCGTTTCATATTCATAATGATATACTTTGTGGGTGCTTTTAGAGTTCTTGGGTGGATTGCATTGGGGGTTTTCCTCTGCCCGCGCACCGTAAGTAGATGAAAATCACATGATTGTGAGTGCTTTACTCCTGAGTTAGTGCGAAGGAAAATTCGTGTAATTTACGGTGTGAAATAAATTAGGTGATTCTCTCCAACGAATCTAGGTGTAATGCTGATGATCCAGATTTACATAAAATATGCGTGTGATTTCGTAATGGTATATGTTTTTTTAGCAGCAAGTGAACATAAGTTATGACTGTTATTAATGCACGAACGCATTGACCTTTATAAGTTCCTAAGAAGATTTGTCTTCCTGGAGTTCAACAGATTTGAGCATATGGAATTGTTTTTTTTTTTTTTTTGATAACTCGCTTCAACTTCTGCCTGCAAAATAATTCACCCACCTCGTTTGCCACATCAATCCCAAAAACCCTACCGCTATCTTCCGACATATCAACGAAGGTGCAAAGATGTGCGCCCGTAATGAATGGCTATGAGCTGTCGTTGATTTGAGTCTGAAATCAACGAATAAAGCATCCCCGTCTCGTCGTCGTAGTATAGCAAATGAGTGAGTGACCGAAAACGAAGACAATGGCAACGACGACGACATGGGGCAACAATTGTGGGAATGGTTTAATTGCACTTTTTATTATTGCGCACATTTTACAAATCTGCAGCCCTCAGAGCAAGTAAGCCTGGGGTTCAGGGAGATGGTCATTTGCTCCTTTGTTAAGTTTTTCATGACATGACCGACCGGGGGATTTATACATAGTGAATAAGAGAACTGCAGCTTTGTGGTTTTATTCTCGTTACTTCTTGTTGATTGTCCGTAATAAGATACCTACGACGAATCTATGGGATAAGCTACAGAGAGTGCGGGATGTTCCATACAGTTTTAGTTTTTTTATGCAAATCACCAAAATATGGAACTGTTTGCAGTAATCGGCAACTTGGAAAGCGCATCCAACAAAGTTTTGAATCTCTCGTTTCCCCGAATAAATCGATTACAAAGACCGCCAGCTAAGGGCTTGCATGTTTAGCTGGCGTATGGGCACTGTTGTCCTTCTGACTTCAGCTCGATTGAGAAGATGCGAAACATGCGTCTGTTCACCAAGGAGGTGCGGTTCAAACAGCGTTCACTTTAGCATTCTGGCATTTTGGCTGAATATAATTGCTGTACTGCGTCAGCTATATCTAAGGATGAAGCCCCTACAGCGCACGGTAAGGCCGCCTGCTGGAACCCATTTGATTTTCTTCGCTAAGCCACCATTGGGGTGATAATCTGCTCAGCAGACACCCGAAGAACCGGCTTACGTAGTGTCGGAATGGAGGCCGTCTCCAACAATCAACGAGGGTGGCAGTCCCCGACCCACTAAACTATTTCCGATACGGTTAAGTCATATGTCTCTCCGGGACCTCCTAGAAGTCGGAGAGGGGCTAATGCACATCGCACCCTCGAGGTTAGCAGCGTAGCCTTAAAACAACGAACATCATGACACGCTCTTCTAGGAAAACAGCAAAAGTAATTTGTTGGCGCATTGCTAGCTCCCGGGTGACTTAAGCACTCTCTTTGCCCTTGGAAGGCAGGCAGGGACACCACGCTAGCCTCCAACTGTTCAGCAAATATCAAGAACTGATACAGCGTGCTCAACTATTTGACCTTCCCGCAAGTAAGACCCTATCAGCTAGCACACAGAAGGATTTGTCGACATGGAGCCTCCATCTGCCTTGGACCTTGGCCCGGGAATCCCAAGCAACACACATGTTATATAAAAGTTATGACAGCGCAAGTTTTGGTTGTATAGAAGTTTATTTTACGTTATTTAAACACAATGTTAAAATTACGTCAAATAAACTTCTATACAACCAAAACTTGCGCTGTCGTAACTCTATTATAACATGTGTGTTGCTTGGGATACCTTCCCATGCTTAGGTCCAACCTAACAGCGGCCTTATTTTCCGCGCCGACTTTTGTTCGGTAGAAGTATCGAATTCAGCCGCAGGAAAACGGTATGACCTGCGTAGCCGACTCCGAATCCTTGGACCACTTCTTGATAGGCACCTGCACTAGCAAGTAGCATATACTCAAGCCCAAGCGCCACCTTCTCTGTAACTCTGAGATTATTTGGGCGATAACCGATGATACGGCATCCCAGCCAAGTTCGTCTTTTACACATCTCCTGGACAAGACTGTTCGGAGTTTTGTCCTTTCCGCATGTCGCCATGCATCGTGTGAAATCGTGAGCACACGAACGCGTTTCCTCTAAACCTGCACAAACCGTACATTCGGGCAAACCCGCATGACCGAAACGGTGCTTACACAAATCACTGATTACTGCTCTGAATTTCGATTGTTAACAACCATTACTCCTGTTTGCGGTGAGCTAATTTCAGTTTCCTGCCACTCATCCACACCTCCACAACTGCAATCGGGTGGGCAGCAATCAATTCCACTTTTTCGATCGATTCAGCGTAGAACTTCAGCGTAATTTCGTCAGCAAAACCGTCGATTGCCACTCCCATCGGGAACTTTACCTTCATCACCTCGTCGTCCATAACACCGGTCCCAGGACCTGGCTGCTGTACTAAATCACCGAGAGCCACTCGATTCTGGATGTGGCTTTCGAGAGTCTTGTACAAGTAGCCAAGTCTCACAAGACGTTGTAGCACATCAACGATAGCCGTCCACTATTGAACGCGTTCCTTACATCTTGGGTCTCTACTAGACAGTAGCAAGATCTACTCCTCTTACGATGGAGAGATATTTCGGCGGTTTTTGTAAGCTTCAAGATAGCGTCTAGGGTCGACATCCCTTTCCGGAAGCCGAACAGGTTACTTAAGAGATCATCTACACTACACCCATGAAGCCTCATCAGTCTGTTGAGTGTTAAGTATAATTTTCTCCGTCGTGTTGATCAAGCATATTGGTATGCTTGATGCCGACGGGTCTCTAGCTGCCTCCCGTCTTTGGAAATAGGATCAAGCTCTGCCACTTCCAAAACTCTTGGAAGACTCCTTTATCCAGACATTTCTGCATAGCAGATCTAAACATTCTAGGAGCCTCTACAATGACTGCTTTTAAGGCCTGGTTCGGAACTCCGTCTGGACCTGAGCATTATCTACGCTAAAGGATTGTGTTAATGAATATCACCGACAATCTCTTATTGGTGACCCTCCCCTCAGCTCCAGCTCCAGACCACAGTGATCCTACGAAAAAAAGGCCAAGCATTCAGATCATGATGCACAAGGAGCTTTCGATGATCCTCTTCAACATCTCTGGAGACTGCTCGGTAGGAACCATTATACCTCTTGTTTTGGCTATCACGACCCCGGAAGGCATCACCCCACGGATTCGTATTGGCACTCTAACAGAGACCCTCAAAGCAAACCTTTTGCTTGCCCTTATCTCAGTCGACTTTGGCAGCCGTGAACGTCGTTTTTCGCTCCTCAGCATTAGCACTGAAACACATCAAGAAAAGCAAAGTTAGCACACTGATTGCTTCAATGGCAATAGACCACAAGGCTACTGGACTTTGATTGGAAAGTCGGATTCTGGATCGTGAGAACAGTGAATAGATGATAGCATCCTTACTCGAGCGTTAATCTGGAGAGCTGCCAGGAGATGCGCTTGCACAAAACTGGAGAACGTGAATAGGGGGTGTGGGGGTAAGACGGACCACTGACTAGTTCTGTCACTTAAGAGCTGAAATTTGACTTTCTTTTACGATTAACTCTATCTTCTTATCAGTTATGGTTATTGAACCACTCCATGAGAGAATACATATGTCAAAAGCGCTTTTGTGCTGGGATCTAGTTTTGAGGCGGCAATAAATAAGCTTTTTAACATTAAATTGCTAAGTTTTTGCATTTTCTTTTGAGTTTCCCAGTAGTTTTAAACTGTTCCGTCCTATATACAACGAAATTCAGGTAAATTTCGTGGATTATGAATAACGGTGGAGGAATGAATATTTTGCGTTGTGTGGGGGTAAGACGGTCCGCCTTGAGGGTGGGTAAGACGGACAGTGTTGGGGTTACTTTGATAGTGTCATAAGAAACACATTATAACCCACACATTGTTCACAGATTGAAATCTACCTACCTTGATACCTTGTTGGCTACAAAGTAACTTTACTCCAATGCCGAGCGTATAGTAGAGCACCATCTTCGTCGGTCTTGGGCGATGTTCCTCCAGTTTCCCCGAACGTGTAGGGATCGTAGATCTTCTTCAACCGCGTGCAGCCAGCGAGTTCGCGGCCGCCCACGAAGTCGCCTACCTCTACCGGGTTCTCTGCTGAATATTGTTTTAGCTATTCTTTCTTCCGACATTCGCACTACGTGTCCAGCCCACTGAAGTCTGCCGTATTTTATACGTTTGACAATATTCGCATCTTCGTACACTTGGTACAACTCGTGATTCATGCGTCTGCGCCACACTCCATTTTCTTGTTTCCCACCGAGAATTGTCCGCAGCACTTTGCGCTCAAAAACTCCAAAAGCTTTTCGGTCTACCTCCTTTAACGTCCACGCTTCGTGACCGTAAAGGGCAACCGGAAGAATCAGCGTCTTATACAGAGCGAATTTTGTTTGCGTTTGCAAGTTACGGGACCTAAGCTGGCTACGCAATCCGTAAAAGGCCCTATTCGCAGCTGCAATACGCCTTTTCACTTCACGGGAAACGTCATTGTCACATGTCACAATTGTTCCAAGATAAACAAATTCTTCAACAACTTCAAACACTTCCCCATCAATCACTACCTCAGCACTAACACCACTAGGCCTGCTTCTGTCTCTACCCGCTATCATGTACTTCGTCTTGGTAGAGTTAATCGTTAGCCTATCCTCGCTGTCTCTCTCTTCAGAGGAGCATAAGCTTCCTCCACTGCCCTACGATCGATGCCGATGAGATCAATATCGTCCCCAAAACCGAGGAGCATGTGCGACCGTGTGATGATAGAGCCATTCCTCTGCACGGCTGACCTCCTAATCGCTCCTTCGAGTGCAATGTTGAACAATAAATTTGAAAGAGCATCCCCCTGCTTCAATCCATTCAAGGTCACAAACGACGTAGACACTTCGTCCGCGATCCGAATACATTAGTGACCCGATTTTGTCAGCCCCTTTTCAGAGCACATTTTTTGTTCTCCACAAAAACCTGAACAGTTTTTCAAACTTTTTATCCCTCTATGTTCTGCGTAAAAGCTGTAGTTTGCTGATAGACATATATTAATTGGTTTAAGTTTGACTGTAAGATAATGAGAGCAAAAAGTTTGTCGTAAGATGGGGCTGACAAAATCGGGTCCTTACTGTACTTGATTTTGATCCATCCAGCGTTGCGCGTATCAGCCTAATTAGTTTCGCCGGAAAACCATGTTCTGACATTATCTGCCAAAGCTCATTTCTTTTCACTGAATCGTACGCTGCTTTAAAATCAATGAACAGATGGTGAGTCTGCAAGTTATATTCCCGAAATTTATCTAGGATCATCCGCAGGGTAAACATTTGATCCGTCGTTGATCGGCCCTCACGAAAACCAGCCTGGTATTCGCCGACGAAGGACTCCTCAAGAGGTCGCAGTCTGTTGAACAGGACACGCGACAGTATCTCATACGCCGAATTTAAAAGGGTAGTCCCTCTGTAATTGGCACACTCCAGTCTGTGCCCTTTCTTGTAGATTGGGCATATGAGGCCATCCAACCAACTAGTGGGCAATTCTTCAGATTGGAATCTATGGAGTACAAAAATGATTGTGGAAGCCGAATAAAGCATTTCATATTGATTTTTTGTTGAAAAATTAATAATATTAGAATTTTTGTTGTTGGAACAGTTTGAACTTCGTAAAATTACCAGAGCATTGCTTACTGGGCGTTTATCAGTCTATCCAGCTTTTTACGCTGGCTATAAAAAGGCGAGGGGTGATTTGATTCTGACATTTCTTGCCGACAGATTTTATGGTTTGATCTTAGTAGGCAATAGTTTCCGTTTGTTGATTGAGCTGTCAAGAATTTTCACTGCATTTGTTTTGAAGTTACGATATCTTTGCATTGAAGTGCTTTTTGAAATATATTCCTACAGTTTTTATTTCTAATTACATTTTTATACTTTTAGGCACCAGAAGATTATGAAATTATTTGATACTTATGGAAATGGTTCCTGTGCTATGTTATCAATTCGAAACAAGTGACGAAAATCATATTAAATGTATTAAATACTGCCCCAGATCATCCTCCAATATCCTACTAAAGAGTCCCTGATGGTGCACGTATTATATAATGGATCAGAATTACGCCAGAAAACCTTGGAAATTTTCACCAGTATTTCCCTCGAATCAACCTTGGAATCAACCTGAAATTCCTTCCAATATGCCAACGAATATTTCTTCAATATAAAAAGGAGCCTTGCTACCAGTACTGCACAATATAATTCTCTTGGACGCCTTCAGTATTTCATTACAGTCTCAAGGACACTCTTTTAAAATTTTCTTCCAGCAGTCTAGCAGAAGTCAAAATTCCTTTAACAATCACATCACAGTTTCACCAGAAATCCTAAATGTACCTCAATTTCTTTTAAAATATTTATCGGATCCCTGCAGCAATTATTTCGGAGTTTCATTAATAGCTTCCACCAGAGAATGCATACATGCTGACAGACATGTTTACCAGAGGGAGAAGCGTAGAAGTTATTATGGTGTGTGAAACTAGGGACCCAACTTGTTAAGTTAGGCTTTAACGGTCAATTTAAAAAGAGCCTGAAAACGCATATATGCGGAGCCACCGCTCGTATGGCGGTTGTCCTCCACGAGACAGCTGCCGTGTTCTGGCTGTACTCAAGGCATTTTCCGACAAAGCGCCTCCGCTCAACGACGAACCCCCCATTCCCCCCCCCCCCCCCCCAATCCCCGGTGTCCCGCGAACTTCTACTCTTCGCAAATTGACCTACAATATAAAAAAAGTAAGGAATTGTTTAGAAGAAAAAGATAAAAAATCGATTTTAATTTTGCTTCGATAATTGGTGAAAATTTCCGACGTTCTTTGTCAACAAACAACATTTTCATCTTCGCCAAGCTTACTTTGAGCGAACCATAATAATTATTATAGTGTCGGCAAGAAACGTCAGAAAGGGGTGATTCAAAGTTTATGGCAAGATACCGTAAATGGATGGAGGTTTACAATTTACAAAATAGATTTTAATTTGCAAAAACACGGTTCGCTAAGAGATTTAAGGCCAAATTTAGATTCTACTATGATTGATCTACGGAATACAAACGGCCACAAACATCATTTAACACAATTAGAGGCGTATTACCTAAATTTCCAAACGTGTCCATCTTACCCACCCTACCGGTCCGTCTTACCCACACTGTTGAAAAACATACATTTGGAGACTACTTTTTGATTATCTCAAAAGTCATGGAAAATCAAATTTTATTGCAAAATCGGCTTGCAGACTGCAAAGTACCTTAGTTGAAGTATATAGTCTTCTTCTTCTTCTTCTTCTTCTTGGCGTAACGTCCTCACTGGGACAAAGCCTGCTTCTCAGCTTAGTGTTCTATGAGCACTTCCACAGTTATTAACTGAGAGCTTCCTCTGCCAATGACCATTTTGCATGCGTATATCGTGTGGCAGGCACGAAGATACTCTATGCCCAAGGAAGTCAAGGAAATTTCCTTCACGAAAAGATCCTGGACCGACCGGGAATCGAACCCGTCACTCTCAGCATGGTCATGCTGAATACCCGTGCGTTTACCGCCTCGGCTATATGGGCCCTCTTGAAGTATATAGTATGGAGATAAAATTTTAATTATCGCATTGTTTACACTGTCAAAATAGAGTGTTTCCTAAACATGTCCGTCTTACCCCCACCCCTACAACGTTGTGTGAAAGGTCGCTCGTTTCTGGTTTGATCTGATTGATTTTGCATATTGCAATTTACACTGGTTATCATGAATATGTGACCAACACGATTCACAAAACGTTACCTCTACAATTATTATACAAGCTTTTGTGTTAGATTATTACAAGCGATTTGCTTAATGCTAGATGTAGGAAATGATTGAAATTAGTGTGCTCTAGTTGTTAGAAATTAATGTACTTCACGCGTCGCGTTCGTAACACTGCCATTGGCAAAGAAATCCTTCATATTGAACGAATTCCTCCGAATTATGGTGGCATTATTTCAAAATCATAAATAAAATTGTTGTATACGTCGCCAAAGGTAGTGATCTGATGTAAATGTTTCGCTCAACCTTCTTTTTCTATTTGGCATAACATCACAACTGGATTCCATCTGAACACTTCTAGTAATAGAGCTTTTTTGTTAGTTGATTATTCAGTTCGAATGTCAGTTGAAAGTACGAATATTTTCTAGGAAATTTCCCTTTTGATAAGATGCAGAGTCGATCGGAGTTCGATCCCATAAACAGCGAACATACCGGTTGGGCTATATGGGCCTTCTATGTAATGAACCCATTATCGAAGACTAATGATAGAAAACGAAAGCCCATTGTCAGGTTCACCTCGCCCCGCGGCGGTGCAAAAGTCGCATCCACATGCATTTACCCACCTGCACTTCCGCAGCGGTACCTAGTCATTGTGTTTTGTCTTATTGTTCTTGGCAGCTAACATTTTTTATAGATTTCATTTTTTATTGACGTAGCTTCACACTTTGGAGAAAAATTCTCCGGTTCGTGAGTTGAGCCATTCTTGGTCACCGGCGCGCGCGGTCGTCGTAATTGAGGAGTGAAACAAAGAGGGAGGGTACCATTCACGTTGTTGTTGCTCTGTAACGATGGACACGGACACGGACATGGTGATGTGTGGATGACGTCCACTCCATAACACAGACTAAAAACAAAAAAAAAACTGCTGTATGAAAAGAACGCTACAAAAGAAGGTCAACAAACCTAACCTCAAACGAAATAATAATGGAAAGGTAGGCAGAAAATATGAACGCCACTTTGCTTTTGTGTACCCATACTAGTGCAGAATAATGCGCATGAAGAATTCTCGTAATGGCCCTCGAGTATCACACACAGCTCGTCGTCCGTCACACACGTTGGCGTTGTTGGTTGGTTCGGTCGGTGGCGGTCTCCTAGTCGTCCGGCTTAGAGGGTGAACAACATACTTGAAACGTTTTCTCTATTCGCCCGGCTTTCCCCCTTCTAGAACCGCACTGGCACTGACTGTGTGACAGGGCCCAAGCTATTGGATACCGGACGGAGGTGGACTTTACTTGTTGGTCATTCGTCCGTGATTCACGCTATTTTGCCATCGGTCACAGCGATGCAACGCAACGCATCGGTGACATGCATTTGTTTACATTGGCTAGCTTCAAATATGGCAGACAATGATGTGCAGGCAGCTTTCGTCAGGCTCAACAAAGGTACGCTTCTCAGTGCATCCATTTTTGGGGTTTTGGCGTGTCTGCTAGTGTCCCTTGTTGGGACGAAACTTCCTGTGACCTTATCAGATACATATATGTGTTGTAGATATTTGCTAGTAAAATAAAATATTCGAACCTTGCTACTATCTGCTGTGAATATGCTTTCCCTTCGTAAAATGTACTTGTTGTTTCTACGAGATTTTCAAATTGTTATGTTGATTCATTGGAACAGGTGCTTCAATTTTGGGGAAGGGCTCAATGACCTTGAAGTGACGTGAAGATCTTGGCTGATATAGAACATAGATGGATAAGAACTAGCCTTGTGTCTGACAAAGGACCAAAAACAAACAAAATTCCTTTCATAAAGTTTGATAAGGTTATCGGTTTGTTCGATCCATAAGTTTTTTAAGTGCAAAGACTTTTTGTAACGTAAGGCATATGAGAAATGCTAGCATAGATTTACAAAAGTAACTGGAACAAGAGAGTCTGTATCACGGGAGCATAAGGAACCGTTAATAAACCACGTAGGCCAACTTTTGGTCATTATAAGCTAAGCTATTAACGGAGGCTATTAAAGACAAATGCAGCGAAAAAGCGGTGCCAACGATATTGAGAAGTCAACAAACGGTAATTTGTTGGAAGAAACTGGCGGAAGCGCATTATGGCAGACTGTGTCCCTTGAAGGCGACGAAGATAGCTTCAAAGTTAAGCCTTACAAATGTTGAAACGGGTTGAAAAAGCCGTTTCTCTTCCTTCCAACTCCCATAGCGCAGTGTCAATCTATGATATAACGCCTACGATTTATGCAATCAAGCAAACTGTGCCGCATTATTACCAATCTTTCACCTTACGACTGACATCTACGAACCAATGTGTGAACCCTTTGCCAACCATATTCCACCAACACTCCGACATTCGCATGAATTTGTGAAGACGCAGAGGTATATACGGTTTGCTGTGGATACAAACGATTGCGAACATCACTTCCTTTCTCTTCCCTACATACACGGTCAGAAAATTCACTCATTTTGGAGCTAAAGTGGGACAACTCAAAATTGAGTAAATTTTATTCCCAGCGATAGCGCTGGCCCAAGTGCGAAAATCTGACCAGTTTAAGTTGTATAATAATCTTGCTGATGTGAAGAATATTATACAGCTTAAACTGTTTGGATTTTTGCACTTGGGCCAGCGCTATCGCTGGAAATGCAATTTACAAATTTTTTGAGCTGTTCCAGTTTAGCTCAGTTTTGTGTGAATCTTACTCATTTTAAAGTAACTTTTTCTTAGCGTGTAGACCTGCTACCTGACGTGGCAGGCGCCATTGTCGCCTAAAATAGAAGACCCCCAACGCTCACACACTGAAGTCTCATTTGGTTAATTGTGTGAGTGTAGCTGGTCTGACGATACTGTAGTAGCATCGACGGGCGGTCAATCAAACTCAAGCTCATTTTAAAACTATGGTTCTTTCGATACAGTGTCATAACATATCCATAGAACACATCATTTGTTGAGTTCGTGAATTATTTTATCGCGTAGAGAAGTGAATATGCCTAATAATTGTCGACGCTAGTTTGGTGATGTTTGCCAGCGTCATCATTTATGAACCAATACCGGTGAGCTGTTCCAAATCGTCTTCGATGGATTGATAATTTGCTTCAGAGGGGAGGGGCGATGCCTCCTGTTGTTGTTGTTGGTCCCCTTGAATTTGTATGCATTGTTCTGGTTGTTGCTGTGTTGACCTCTATCCAGCCTTGCTTTGCGGTGCAAACAGATCGTTCTGCTCGTAGTTTTTATCGTTCTTATTCTCTATCTGGTGCTTTTCTGTTTATAAGTTCGGTTGTGTGGGTCTTCTTTATTGTTTTTGTATTGGTCTACTTTGTTTTTTGGTTGGTCGTCTTCTTTATTGTTGTGCCTACGTTTTCATTATCCATTTCGTTTTCTTCCATATCGCCAGTGTTGCTAACCCGCAGATTGTAAGCACCAGACTTATATTGGGTGATATCTTGGGTAATATGTTCTTGTAACATTTTCCTTCACTATTTCACATTCTCACGTTCGTTCTTTATATTGGGGATAAAATCAGCGCCCGTCATGGGAACAGCTGTAACATATTCTGGAGCACGGCGCAGTACAATCGTGATTGAATAAGCTCAAGATCGTAAGTTTAAACCCCAACAACAACAAAAACATGCAAAAAGTACCACTCAGCATCAGCTGAAGTATAGAAGATCCAGGAAGCGGAAACGCCGAGAGAGCGAGCAGCAGAATCTATTTTTGTTTTGTTTTGCTCGACGAGGCATTATGCTTTTTCGACATTTTGATACGACGTTGATAAAGTTGCTGCACTCAGGCAGCCCGTTTTGCCAAAACCTGCTGTTGAGTAATACCATGGACGCATATACGGCCAATTAGCAATAAACGTATTATCGTAAAGACTATCATAATGCTGATGGAATGCTCTTTTAAATGCTTACCGGTACCGTAATACGGGGTATCATTGATCAGCGGGGTAACATTGATCGGCTTGACCGACCTCATGAAATGTACAAACAAGCATTTTACAATGAATCGGTTTCTACTTTCGAATGGTATATCGTAATCTGCTATTATTTAGCTATCAAATGACATGTAATTCATGAAAATTGAATTTCATAAACATTGAAATAAATCTATTTTTCCAAAACTGTGTTTCGTAACAGAATGAGATACATTGTCAAACATTCATGCTTGGCATGAATACTAAATACAATATGAGGTTCGAAATCACTGAATTACTTTCATATGATATCCAGGAGCTGGATTAACTAAATGAAACTTTTATGAAAGCGCTCTTTTTCAATAAAATATACGATTTTTGAAAGTAGGCATTAAATTTCTTAAGCTATTGCCTACCTTTAGGCGTTATTCGCTGTTTAGAGGATTTTATTCTTTAAATAACTTAAAAAGTACATAACTTGTAAGAATTTGGACAACATATTAGAAATCAGCGACCTCGAATTTAGTAAGTAAGGGTATTTTCAACACAAACGAACATTGATCCCTGACATGATCAATGTTACCCCAAATCAACAAAATCAAAAATTAGATTAAAAAGCCTATTAAAACATGTTTAAAAGTTTTACAATAGTTTTTCGAGTAGCTTAACACATACTTAGAGGGCCAGTACTTGTTTTAAAAATATAAAACATGTAACGTTTGCTTTAACAAGCGAATTATTCAAGCAAGATAGGAAATTCTGATCAATGTTACCCCGGATTACGGTACCGTAAAACGGGGTAACTTTGATAGTTTTTCACAATCTTCCTAATATTTTTCCATGCAACACTATTTCCACTAGTTTTATATTTTCAAAACAAGTACTGGGGTATCAGTTATCAATTGCAATTGAAAGATCCGACAATTTTGAATACATTTGGTGACTTTTAATTTATCACTAGCTGACCCTACGTGGCTAGCCACGTTTTTGCAATTCCGAGAAATGTCTCTTCATTCCTTTGAAATATATCCTAGAATATCGTCTTTTCCTTGTTTTTGAAAATTTTGGAAATTTCTTCCAATTATGAAATCTTATTGCAAAGAGTGTTCTAGAATGTTCTAGGTACTTGTTTTTCTTCTTCTTGGTAAGCTCCAGAAGTTTTTTGTTATCCAATTTGAGAACTTTTGAATATCCCATTATGCTCGGAAATCTCTCGATCATTTGTTAAAAAAAATTTCGAGCGCTCGTGGAAAGTTCTGGAACAGCTTATAAAACTTCATTTTCCTTTCTATTTTATTTGCTCTTTCTTCTCCTTATACTTTTTTCTCTAGTTCATACAATGCTATTCTTACCTTTCTACTATACGTGAAATATTTCAGTAAAACTTTGCTAAACGTCAAGGGAGGACAGATAGACAACTCTGGGTTTATTTCATGCAACCCTATTTTGATGCACCTGTTTTTGATCTTCTAACATAAATTGCGAGAATTTTTATCCATCAAGGAGATTCTTGATGCTTCTAGAATAACAATTGAGGAAGCTTCTTCTCAGAAGCCAGTGTATCAATATATATGTGAAACATTTCACTCAGCATTGGATTTACCAGAAGCGCCAGAATATATTCTATCATGTATCTACTTTTTGACCGTAGACGACTGTTGTAGGGTTGTTGTCTATCGAATGGGAGAATGTTCTAGAAATAAAAAACGCCTGAAAGTATACTTCCAAGTACACACCTCGAAAATTTAAGAAGTTTGATACTCCAGAACATTCCAGAATAGTTTTTCTGAAACTTTCAGTAACTTCCAGAAAGTTCTCGAAAGTTGTAAGCATTTCGATGTTCCAGAATATTCCAGAATGTTATATCTGAAGAGTTCAATAGCTTCAAGAAAGTTTTCGAATTTTTGAAAAGTTTGATATAGCTATAGTGAAACATTTCGATGAAACATTTCAATGAAACATTTCAAAGCGTGACGGAAGGACAGACAACTCTGGGATTTTATATATATGACTAGCTGACCCGACGTGGCTAGCCACGTTTTCACAATCCCGAGAATTATGACGATGGCTTAAAAATGTCGGTAGGTATGCATTTTTTGCTTATCTACAACTTAATTCAGAAACCATATTTATTCCTTTGAAGTGTTGTAGAATTTCCTTCTTCTTAATCTCTTTGCAATGTAAGGCTCCAAAAACTTCTCCGAATACTAATCAGAAAGTTTTCAAATATGCTATTATTTGTGAAAAATACTTGAACATGTATGTTATTGGTTTGATTCCTACGAAGAATGTTCGAGAATGTTTATGAATCTTCGATTTCATCTCCTGAATCTCACAGGAATGTTTCTAATTTTTTAGAATTAGAAACAGAAAGCTTCTAAATATTCCATTATTTATCGAAAATTCACGAACATTTTTAGAATTTGCTGTATCAGAATATGTTCTAGAATATTCCAAAAACATGCGTATCTTTATCTTCTTCTCGTTCCTCTTCTCCAACTTCTTCGCTCTGGAAAAATTCAGAAATTTCTTTTAAATCGAAACAAAAAGTTTACAAACATTTAATTTATTATGGAAAGTTTTGAAATACGCCTGTCCTTCCTTCGAAATATGTCCTAGAATATATTCACTTTTAATTTGTGTACTTAGTGCTAACGTAAGAACAAACACGACAATCACGAAACGCAACGCGAGATAAGACACGACACTTATGGTTCTTACAATCGTCAAAATAATTAAAAAATTACCTTAATGCCGACCGGTTTCGGGCTCGATGCGGCCCATCTACGGGACAATGTCCGACTGATTGCGCTGTTCCAAGTTGGGAGAGAGAGAATGCTACTGCTGCTGATGGTTCGTGTCGACGAAATCGAATAGACTCGACATGATGGGAGGATCGTCTTCATTCATCAGCGGTTTTTGGGCATTGCTGATAAACATTGACTCCCATGCGTTCAAGTGGGAAGCTTTTCTTACAGTTTTAACGATCTTCGCACTTCCCCAATCTATTTCGTGGTCGGTTTCCACCGTATGGATCTGGTGGCGCTACGTCGATGATGTTTTTGCTCCGGTTAAGGAACGATACCTGGATCAAACGTTGAGCATGTTAAACTCCCAACACAATACGATAAAATTCACGGTAGAGAAGGAAGTAGAAGGGAGACTCCCCTTTCTCGATCTGTTGATCAGTAGAAAAGAAGACAGCACGTTGAAATTCGGGATCTACCGCAAGCCCACCTCCACCGACAGATACATCACTTCGGATTCCAATCACTTCGGTGCCCAGAAGCAAGCCGCTTTCCACTCTATGGCACACCGGTTGTTCAACGTACCCATGGCGAAGGAAGAGTTTGAAGAAGAGAAAGACCGTATTTATTCAGCAGCCGAAGTGAATGGGTACGACAGGCCTTTTGTGGATAAAATCATCCGAAAACATAAACGAAAAACACAGCGCAACAGTATAACTACCCTACAGCCGGACACCAAAGAAGTAAAAAGAGTCAGCCTGCCATTCTACCCGGAAATAACGAACCCCATAAAAACCACACTCCATCGACAAGGGTTACACGTTGTTCACAAAAGTGAGAACACTCTGCGTGACCTGCTTTGCAACCTTAAAGACAAGGTTCCACCTGACGAGCAGTCTGGCATATACCAGATTCCCTGCAAAGACTGTCCGGCGGTTTACATTGGACAAACCCGCCGGAAAGTCAAAGTCCGCATAAGGGAACATAAGAACGCCGTGGTGTCTAAGAAGAGCAGCGAATCGAGCGTGGCGGCTCATACGGTGGAAACCGACCACGAAATAGATTGGGGAAGTGCGAAGATCGTTAAAACTGTAAGAAAAGCTTCCCACTTGAACGCATGGGAGTCAATGTTTATCAGCAATGCCCAAAAACCGCTGATGAATGAAGACGATCCTCCCATCATGTCGAGTCTATTCGATTTCGTCGACACGAACCATCAGCAGCAGTAGCATTCTCTCTCTCCCAACTTGGAACAGCGCAATCAGTCGGACATTGTCCCGTAGATGGGCCGCATCGAGCCCGAAACCGGTCGGCATTAAGGTAATTTTTTAATTATTTTGACGATTGTAAGAACCATAAGTGTCGTGTCTTATCTCGCGTTGCGTTTCGTGATTGTCTAGAATATATTCTTTTCCTTGTTTAAGTTCCGGAAAATTTCTTCCAATAATGAAGAAAAGCATATTAAGGGGACTCACTAAACAGTTTAAATTGCTGCGTAAGCCATGATTTTCTGTTTATTTGAAATATTTCATAAAATTGCGAATGAAATAATCAAAGTTTGCCTTGGTGATCGCATCGTTTAATCAGAATAAGCTTCAATAAGCAGTTTACGCTGTTAAGTGAATCCCCCTAATGATTCCTTCAAAGAATATTCTAAAATGTTCCAGAAACTTATTTTTCTTCTTGGTGAAGTTTTTTTTTGTATGCCAAGCCGAGAATTTTCATTATGTTTGGAAAACTCTTGAGCATTTGTATAAATAGTATTTTCATCTGTCCGGGTAATGCGCAATGTTCTAGAATGTTGTTCTTCTCTTCTGCTTCTTCCTCTTTGCCCAGAAAAGTTAGAAAAATGTCTTTATGTTTGAAACAGAAACCTCTCGAATTACATTGACGTTTTGATAGAAAAGGAGTTTCTTCGAATTCAATTCTTCGACATCAATCTCGAACACGCTGATCATACCATGCAGGACTCATCGAAATATACGTGAAATATTTCAGACAAACTTTGCTAAGCGTGACGGGAGGACAGATAGACAACACTTGGATTCATATGCCGTTTTTGATCTCCTTAATTTAGATTTAGAAAGTGGTCATCCCTATCAAGCAGATTCTTGAGCATTCTGGAATAACAATTTCCAGAAGTTTCCTTAGAAGCCATTGTAAATATGCGAAACATTTCACTCAGCAATGGACTCATCAGAAGCGCCAGAAGGTATACTATCATGTATTCAGAAATAAAAAAACGCCAGAAAGTATACATCCATATATACACCTTTAACTGTTACAGGGTTCTGATAACTGAAATGGTAAGACACTTCTAGAAGCTTCTCAGGAACTACGAATTTTTCATTTCATTTCAGTCACCGGGAATTAATGTTCGGAGCGCCTACAGCCGAGCAGTAAACTCGCGGGTATTAAGCAAAATTATGTTGAGGGTAAGAGAAATTCCAGAGACTTCCGGAAAGTTCTCGAAAATTAAAGTAATTTAATAATTCAGAACATTCCAGAACGTTCTTCTTTCTAAAACTTTCAGTAATTACAACAAAATTAGCCGCTGAGAAGCATGCTTTGTTCCAATTGGGACGTCATGCCAAGAAGAAGAAGATGTTTCATAATATTGCATCTTTCTTCTGGAGCGTCCAGAAACTTCTAGAAGGTCTCGAATATTTTAGAAATTCAATACTCCGGAAAATTCCAGAATCTTCTTCTTTTTTTTCTGGAGCTTTCAATAATTTCCAGAAAGTTCTTGGAATTTTCAGAATATTCATGTTCCAGATCATTTCAAAAAAGTTCTTATTATTTCTAAAGTGATACAACTATGGTGAAACATTTCAATGAAACATTTCAAAGCGTGACGGAAGGACAGACAACTCTGGGCTTTTATATATATGACTAGCTGACCCGACGTGGCTAGCCACGTTTTCACAATCCCGAGAATTATGACGATGGCTTAAAAATGATGGTATGCATCTTTTGCTTACCTACAACTTAATTCAGAAACCATATTTATTCCTCTAGTGTTCTAGAATTTCCTTCTTCTTAATCTCTTTGCAATGTAAAACTTCTCCTAGAATTCAGAACAGAAAGTTTTAAAATATGCTATTATTTGTGAAAAATACTTGAACATGTATGTCATTGGTTTGATTCCTACGAAAAATGTTCGAGAATGTTCATGAATCTTCAATTTCATCTCCTGATTCTCACAGAAATGTTCCTAATTCTTTAGAATTAGAAACAGAAAGCTTCTAAATATTCCATTATTCATCGATAATTCACGAACATTTTTAGTATTTCCTGTATCAGAGAATGTTCAAGAATATTCCAAAAACATGCGTATCTGTATCTTCTCGTTCCTCTTCTGCAACTTCTTCGCCCAGGAAATTTCTTTTAATTAGAAACAAAAAGTTTATGAATATTTAATTTATTATGGAAAGTTTTGAAATACGCCTGACCTTCTTTCGAAATATGTCCTAGAATATATTCTTATCCTTGTTTTAGTTCGGAATTTTTTTTCCAATAATGAAGAAAAGCATATTGATTCCTTCAAAGAATATTCTAGGATGTTCCAGAAACTAATTTTTCTTCTTGGTGAAGTTTTTTTTTGTATTCCAAGCCGAGAATTTTTATTATGTTTGGAAAACTCTTGAACATTTGTATAAATAGTTTTTTCATCCCTCCTGCGTATGCCCCGCAATGTTGTAGAATATTGTTATTCTCTTCTGCCTCTTCCTCTTTGCTCAGGAAAGTTAGCAAAATGTCTCAATATTTGAAACAGAAACCTCTCGAATTACATTGACGTTCTTGTAGAAAAGAAGTTTCTTCGAATTCGATTCTTCGACTTCGATTCGACTTCAATCTCAAACACTCAGATCATATCATGCAGGCCCTACCGAAATATACGTGAAATATTTCAGTCAAACTTTGCTAAGCGTGACGGGAGGACAGCACCTGGATTCGTATGCCGTTTTTGATCTCCTTAATTTAGATTTAGAAAATGGTTATTCCTCAAGGGGATTCTTGAGCATTCTGGAATAACAATTTCCAGAAGTTTCCTCAGAAGTCGTTGTTAATATGCGAAACATTTCATTCAGCAATGGACTCATTAGAAGCGCCAGAAGGTATACTATCATTTATTCACAAATGAAAAACGCCAGAAAGTATACTTCCAAGTACATACCTTTAACTGTCACAGGGTTCTAATCTCTGAAATGGTAAGAAATTTCTAGAAGCTTCTCAGGAACTGCGAATCTTTCATTTCATTTCAGTCACCGTGAATTAATGTTCGGAGCGCATACAGCCGGGCAGTAAACTCGCGGGTATTTAGCAAAATTATGCTGAGGGTTAGAGAACTTCCAGAGACTTCCGGAAAGTTCTCGAAAATTAAAGTAGTTTAATATTTCAGAACATTCCAGAACGTTCTTCTTTTTTTCTGAAACTTTTAGTAATTTCCTCAACATTTGGGCAAGCTGAGAAGCATGCTCTGTTCCAATTGGGACGTTATATCAAGAAGAAGAAGATGTTTCATAATATTGCATCTTCTTTCTGGAGCGTCAAGAAACTTCTAGAAGGTCTCGAATATTTAAGAGATTCAATACTTCGGAAAATTCCAGAACCTTCTTCTTCTTTTCTTCTGGAGCTTTCAATAACTCTTAGAAAGTTCTTGGAATTTTCAGAATATTTCCAGATCATTCCAAAACAGTTCTTCTTATTTATAAAGTGAAACATCTATGCTGAAACATTTCAATGAAACATTTCAAAGCGTGACGGAAGGACAGACAACTCTGGGCTTTTATATATATGATAAGCGCGAGAATCACATTTCCATTTTGGGGTAACTTTGATAGTGCCCTGAAAAACACATCAAATCCTTAAGTATCATCACAACTTGAAATCTTAGGACTATAAACATGATGAATGAAGCCTTGTGGGATATATTTGATTGAATTATTATGACAAAACATGGATTTTTTTAGTAAAATTCTACATTTATAAATGAGTTTGTGGAGTACGGAGTGAAAAACACATAGAGTTCAGCTATCAAAAATCATTATCTTTGTAAAATTATATTTTGACCGGTACATCCACATATGATTGCATGCTATTCATGGTGGATTCTCTTTTTCGGGTAGTTTTTTAATGTTTCATTAACAAATTTTAAACAAAGTAGCATTAGTCACATGAATATACAAGGGCATTGCATACTTTTAGGCGTTTATTAATGTATGGAGGTTTATGTTCCAATTTACAAAATTGATTCCAGTTTAAAAAAAAAAAACGCACTTTGTTAAGAGATTCAAGGCCAGATTTGGAATCTACTATGATGGATCTACCAAGAATAAGTGGTCATTGATTGAAAAAATAGTTGAAACAAAGTGATACAACAGATTATTTGGAGGCGATGACAAATGACAAAAATATTAGCAGTTTTAATTTTTGGCCAAAAAGTTAAATATAAGCTCGGTTTTAATGAAAACACGTTTAAGATGGACTTTCATATGCATAGTTTTGATCTACGTTTGCCTTTTTCTTAACTAATTGAAGGAATCATAGTTATGTGATATACTATTCCATGCCAGTCGTACTATCAAAGTTACCCGCATTATCAAAGATACCCCATTTTACGGTACCGTAATCCGGAGTAACATTGATCAAAATTTTCGATCTTTCATGAATAATTCTCTTGTTAAAGCAAACGTTGCATGTTTTATATTTTTAAAACAAGTAGGGTCTTGTACCATTTGGGCAGGTGTACCTATTTTGGGCACTTGCTGCTATAACTAAGTCAATTTCAAAACGATTGATTTGAAATTTTGTATAGAGTTAGGCACGTACAGTATCTAACTCTGTACAAAAATTCAAATCAATCGGTTTGAAACTGACTTAGTTATAGCGGCAAGTGCCCAAAATAGGTACCCGCATAATCACTAATAGTAAATGCAATGTTTCTTATACTGTAGATGACTATTAGTAATTGACATTTAACCATTTCACAGACTATCCGAGATAACAGTAAGATAACCATTCCATGTACAGATTTACCAGTTTGACAAATGGTAAGCCGCCAAATTACAGTATGTGGAATAGGCGGTTAAGATAGGTTACCATAAAAAATCGCTCGTTTTCTCGAACAAATTTTTCGCAATACTGTAAAGGATACAGTCAATATACTATCCAGTTTTTGTGGCAATGCACTGCATAGCAAACGGTTAGAGAACAGTTTAACAATAAATGTGGAAGGAAAACGAACAATGTATGTGTTATTATTGGTTTATGGTCTTCCATTGTATTTTAAGCTTATGGCATATGGTTCAGCTATATTGAAATCGTTTAAAAATAAAAAGTGGTTATGCGTTAATTAAATATCTGCTTTATTGAATAAATATTTCTCCACTAATTCATCATACCGTCATACGGTCATACCGAGCTGCGTAACCTGCATCGACGAAGGAGCATCTCGGGCTATTTCGATCGGATGGGCTGGGTTGTGATTTTGATGTCTACTGGAATTCTCCGGCTTGTGACGTGTTCCATTTTGGGCCCGGTCGCACCCACGGAAATTAAAACTCACTATGGACCTTCCTCCGGTGGAAGAAGATTTTTAGTCGCAAGGGGCAGCCGCCCACAGCAGAACGAATTCTTCCTCCTCCGTTTTGGGGAACCCCACCAAGTCGTACTCTCAAGTTTGCGTATTCTGCGAAATAATGTACATTCGATGAGATATGGCACAATAAATTAATTTATGTGTTACGGAAAACTTACCCTTGTTTCATCCAGACCGCTCCATGCACTTAAAACCGTTCTTCGAATCAATTTTCAGTTTGTTGACGCTCAGTTCGTGGGCGAAAGATTTTGTTTTTTTTTTCTACAAAAATGAAAACTGCAAAGTTCAATCGGCACAGATACCAATGAAAGCTACTATTTGGCAAACTGTCGATTTTAAGTGGCATACAGTGAAATACATATGTGTAAGTGTGTTGTGCAAATAAAACCACAAACCGTTTGATAAAAGGTAATTTCATATTGCCACCATGCCTCCCGAGTATTCATCATTATATTATTTGACAATTTCTGCACAATATGATATGTTGTTACAGTTTGGGATGGGTTACATAAACCGTTATTTATGATCGAATGCTGCGAGTTTCACAATTTCAACAGAAAAGCAACAGTTCGTGGTACAGTAACAGTAATAGATAAAGGAAACTTACTGTGTGGACTGTAATACAAATTGTATTTCATTATGCGGGTACACCTGCCCAAATGGTACAAGACCCTACTGGCCCTCTCAGTATGTGTAAAGCGACTCGAAAAAGTATTGTTAAACTTTAAAACATGTTTAAATAGGGTTTTGAATCTAATTTTTATTTTTTTTGATTTGGGGTAACATTGATCATGTCAGTGATCGATGTTCATTTGTGCTGAAAATACCCTTGCTTCCGAATTCGAGGTCGCTGATTTCGAATATGTTGTCCAAATTCTTACAAATTATGTAGATTTTGTGTTATTTTAGGATTAAAATCCTCCAAACCGCGAATAACGCCTACAGGTAGGCAATGGCTTAAAGAATTGATAGCTGACTTTTTATAAATCGTATATGTCATTGAAAAAGAGCATTTTCATAAAAGTTTCGTTAAATCGAACTCTAGAATATCATATTGAAATAATACAGTGATTTCGAACCTCATATTGTATCTAGTACATAGATTGAAATCTTAGGAGTAGGAACATGGTGAGAGAAGCCGTGTGGAATATATCAGTTTGAGTTTTTATCTCAAAACATGGATTTTTTCTGGATAACTGACACTGAGGAAGATTACAAGTGGTAGTCGAAATACGCGTATCTGTCAAAGGATAAGCAACATAGGGCGGAATTAAAAGGTACGAAACTGATTACACTCATTCGAAAATGAAATTTTTATGTAATTCTACACATAAAAGTAAGTTTGTGGGGTACTGAGTGAAACATTCAACGAGTTAAGGGGCCGTTCATAAACCACGTAGACTTTTTGGGTGGAGGGGGGGGGGGTCTGACCAAAGTCTACGCTCCATACAAATTTCAAAATTTTTGTATGGACAATAGTCTACGAGGGGGAGGGGGAGGGGGGTCTGAGATGGCCAAATTTTGGTCTACGTGGTTTATGAACAGCCCCTAAGCCATAAAAAAACGTTATCTATGTGAAAATATATTCTTTACGGTGCATCAACAGATGATTACATGCTACGCATAGTGAGCTCTTTAAGTTGTTTTTGATTTTTATAAACAAACTAGCTGACCCGACGTTGCTAGCCACGTTAGCTAGAAAAAATGTTTTTAAATTTCCAGTAACACTTCTTCAATGAAACTGTTTTCGAGAACATTCCAGAATCTCTCTCCAGAATGATTCTCTCTTGAACGTTTAGTAATCTCCAGAAAGTTCTCAAAATTTAATGAATTCTGATTTTCCAGAACTTTTCAGAAGGTCCATTTTACATTTTTTTTTTCTTGAAAGTTGACAAACTCCCCGAACATAATCGGCATTAAAAATTTGTTCCAGAAAATTCCAGATGGTTAGATTTCTTATTCTTTCTGAAACATTCAGTAACTTCTGGTAAGTACCTGGGAAGTTTAATGTTCCAGAATATTCTAGAGATTTTTCTGTTTTCATTTGGAATGCTCAGTAGCTTCCAGAAATTTCTCAAACATTTTATGAATTTGGTTGTTCTAGAACCTTCTTAAAGGGTATTTTTCATTCTTTCTGGAACGTTCACAAACTCTCAGACACTTTTCGTAAATTTAAAAAAGTTTGCAGAAGGTCTTTGTCTTGTTTTTGTCCAGTAACTTCTCAAAAGTTCTAAGAATTTTGATTATCTAGAAAATTTTCGTAGATTGTTATTCTTCTTTCTGAAACATTCAGTAATCTCTAGAAAGGTCTCGAAATTTAATGAATTTTGGTGTTCCAGTACATTTTAGAAGGCCCTTTACTTTTTTGTTGCACTTTCATTAACTTCCAGAAAGTTCTTGAAATTAAGAATAAAAAGTGTACAGAACATTCAATATAGTTCTTCTTCTTTCTCTGATTGAAGCGTTCAGTAACGCACAGAAAATTTTCGATATTTGAGGAAGTGTGATATCCAGAATATCTCAGATCAGACGCGCCAACTTGGCCAAATTATTGGGGGGGCAAAGCCTGGTTTTTCTGATTTTTTCTGATTTTTTGTATGGGAAAATCGAAAAATCGTCAAATATGGGGGGGGGGGGCAAAACGATGCTTGCCCCCCTAAGTTGGCGCCTATGTCTCAGATGATTGTTTACTTTTGTAACGTTCAGTATCTTTCAGGAGGTTTCTGGAAATTTTATGGATTTTTTTATGTTCCAGAAAATTCTAGAAGGTTCTTTTTTGGTTCCTTGCTCGTTCCCTAACGTCCATAACCTTTTCCCAATATAATAAAGTTTCATGCTCTAGAACATTCTAGAAGGTTCTTTTTTAAAACGTTTAACAACTTAGAAGTGGTTATTAGAAGCCGAAGTTCTCAGTTAATAACTGAGCTCATAGACACTAAGCTGAGAAGCAGGGTTTGTCCCAGTTGGGACGTTACGCCAAAAAAAAAAAGATGATCCATAATGCTGCAGAAGGTTCTTCTTTTTCTTCTTTCTGAAGCGTCCAGAAACTTCAAGGGGATTCTCGAAAATTTAAGAAGTTCCATATTTTAGAGCTTCGTAGAACGTTATTTATTTTCTGGAACTTTCAGAATTTTTAGAATATTGATGCTCCAGAACATTCCAGAAGGTTCCAGAATTTTCTCGTATCTTTTAGAAATTTGATACAACTATGGTGAAACATTTCAACGAAACATTTCAAAGCGTTACGGACAGACAGACAGACAACGCTGGGATTTTATATATATGATTTTGAACACAACAGTTCTAGCTACATAAAATTACTAGTGCATTGCATATAATCAGGCGTTTATTGGTGTAATTTAAAAAAATTGATTCCATTTGACACTTTTCGTAAAGAGATACAAGACCAGATTTGTATTGTACTGAACTATGATCTATCTCTTGAGAATAAGTGGCCATTCATTAAAAAATCGTCAAAACAAAGTTGTTTTTTTTTTAATTTTACGAAAATTGTAACTAAAAACTAGTCAAAAAGGTGAAAATTTCAAAATTATCTTTTATCTCGTCTGGTACTTTCTGGTACTGGTCTCTTGCGATTCACAAAGGATATACATTATGTTTCATTGTAATTTTGTCCAGATCTCGGAATGCTGCAGAATCTGAAAACGTTTTGAATGCTGAAAATGGTGAAATATTAAAAAAAAAACATGATTTTGGAAACTATTCTGTAAGAAAACAAAATAAATTAACCCAGTTCTGCAGTTATTTGTTTGAATGATGCACCCTAATTAGGAGAACTGGTTTCCATACTCAATTATTTTTTCAAACTGTCGATATTTTGATAATTGAAGTACTTCCAATGAGTTATGATAGGTATAAATGAAAAAAAAAAAACAGTTCAGAAAATCATCAAATTCAGACATTTGTTGATAAAAAATGTACATTCCAAAGTGTTTTATTGATTGCCACATAATGAAGTAATACTTCATTCATCTTCAGAAAAAATAGGCTCTTTGGAAAATCCCAAAAAGAAATTTTGATTTATGGCCAGGAATTTGGTCCATTTACGCCTATGTGCAACGGTGGAAACAAGGACATTTTGAACACCAGGAAAATCGAAAACGACTGTGTTGAAGAATCTGGCTATGAAATTGTTTCCAGCAAAGGGAAACCAAAGCTCTTCTTGAATGGGTTTTCTTACCATCTAAATAAAAAGTAATTGAAAAGCGATATCTAAATAAAGTTGTATCTAAAATAAATATTTTTCAGGTTGAAGAAATACATAACTGGAGTTGCGTGAAAAAACGACACGTGAATAAGGAACAGACCACAGTCATCATCCAAATGTTCTAGTGAACCATTGCGTGAAATATAAAAAGTCGCTGAAGCGGCGATTCAATGAACATGAAGACGTGCCACTAACAACGGTCGTCATTTTATAACGATAAAATATTTCAGTAATGTTTGTTCACAAACAGCTTCACACAAGGATTTATGAAATCTGCCCAAAACAAGATTTGTCTAAGGAGCCGCACGTAACCAGAAGCTCACCACTGTCAGAAGAGGAATTTGATGCGATGGAGGATAGATTTACAAAAACTATCGATGGTGCTTCGTTCTTGCTTGGGAAACAAAATACGGCAAATGGAATAATTCTAATGTTTTAAACTGCAGGTTGATATCTGACAGAGAATTCTTTTTTCTAATCAAAGCATCTTGTTTTTTTTTTACAAAACCAGTGATCAATTTGTTTTGCTTTCTCTAAATTCTAAAATCATCATTCTTTCATTCGCTGATATTCTTTCCACGGGTATTTTTATTTATTTTGTTCAATTTGCTTCCGGATATTTCATATTCATAACTTGTTCATTTGCTGTTACATATTAGGCAAATAATGAATCCTTTATTCTTCCATATCAATCTCATTCTTCCAATTAAATTGTTATTTATATTTAATGATTGGTCTAATAATATTGTTCTATTATTTGTAAATAAATATTTGGTGAAAAATTCATGATGCTAGACACAATTTTCGAATGAATTTCTTTAAAAAGTTAGCCAGAACAAATCTCATTTTCTAATTTTGTCACTTTACTCGTTGACTTGTCAAAGGGGGGAGGGGGAGGGGGTAATGATAAATAATAAATGTATTTGATGCAAAATTTTGGCTAGTTTCAACTTCGTACGTACTGTGCAAAAAGATAGGTCAAGTAATGATTCCGCTTCAAAATTACTTGTGCAGTTCGCAGATGGCAAGTAAGGAAAAAAGCGTAACACTCGTAACGCCTCCCGTGTGAATCAAATGGAGCTGTCACTTTTCCTTGCGAATTTCGGTAAAAGTAGCTACCTTTACCGATTTTTACCTGTAAAACAAACTTAACGGTTGAGATTTCGGTAAAACATTACCGAAGTCGGTGATTTTTTCTAACTGTGTACTGGATCAGTTGTCAAAATTACTTGCGGAAAAATGTGGAATTTTACTTGAGCGCTCTAGGGTAAGGGAGGTATTTTGGACCCCTTTAGGAAGTGTATGAACGATTCAGCGAAAAAAGAAGGTTCCCACTTCAAAATATGGATAATTTCAGTAGGCATTACGTAGAGCAACATGTTTTCTGTCGGAAAAGGCCAAACAGAACTCAAAATTGTTGTAGTAAATACAAGAAATATCAAAACTCCTGAAGGTTCTCGGGCTTCTATTTTGGACCACCTGATTTTATTTTGGACCACCAAGTGCACATATTTTGGCCCACCGAATTAACTTCAATTGATTCATGAAATGAAAGCCACAACAGCAAAAAATTAAAAATAGTTAAAACTACGTGAAGTTTACATCTTTTCTATTCATTTTTTGAGGCAGAGAACGTTTAAAAATTACGTAACGGTAATATCATAATGATGATGATAATATTATCATTTGATATTTTGTTGTAGTTGCCAGTTTTTACGCATTGTTGTATGATGTTTCATAAAAAAATGTGACGCAAAACGTGTATTTATTAAATATATGACTGACGTCATAGTCAGAATGTATAAATTACGTAACGCCTAATAGGAAGTGTGGAAGTCTAGTGATTTTGCTAAATATAAAGACGTTCCACAAATATTGTAATGAGTGGAAAGGCCATCAAAAATAAAGTAATTTGAATGATACCTAAATTGCCAAACATACATTAGATAACACATTGTCTCAGTCATCAACTGATTCCCGAGAAGGACAACTTTTCTAAACTGTATGACTAAATACCTGAAAATTTCAACTTGTCGACTAGTTGTTAGAACACAAATCGAATCCAAATTTTTAACTTGGCGAAAAGTTGTTAGAACAAATCGAACCCACAACAATCTCATTGTAAAATAAACGTATAACAACCCAAATCACAAGAGGTCCCAACTTATTCTATTTATCTGTTTTAGAGTACATTACATTGGCATGAATATTTTCTCCCTTTAGAAGGAACTGGAGAGATGGATCTGACAGGTGGTCCAAAATATGTCCACATCTGATTATGTTGAACATATTTTGGCCATACCTCAAACTACTATTTTAGTAAATAGTATCGCTCCACCGAGGATAAGAACAGTTTATTTTGAGTTCTTACAAGGCCTTAACTACATTCACATGAAATAAATATTTATTTGTGAAATTTAATACCTCTTCGATGCCGACTACAAATTTGTCACCTCCTTTGTTTTTGGTGCTTTTCCGTGCATTTCATTGGAAGTGAAAACATTTTCTCTATTTTTGATACTGAAGAGCATATTTAACTGACATCCATAATAAAGGCCATCACATAATTGAATACTTTTCGGGTTCCAGTAAAAAATTACCAAGATTTAGTAGAGATTATGTGATAAATATCATAAAACTCCCAAGGTGGGCCAAAATACCTGCCCGGTCCAAAATACCTCCACTACCCTACTTGGCAACAAGAAACTAAGCATTACCCAAAAAATTAGGCAAAATCGTCAAACTTCGGATTTGTTAGGAAATATTCTCGATGACTCTAATTTCACTTTAAAAAGTTTAAATCATATATATAAAATCCCAGAGTTGTCTGTCCTTCCGTCACGCTTTGAAATGTTTCATTGAAATGTTTCATCGAAATGTTTCACTATAGCTATATCAAACTTTTCAAAAATTCGAAAACTTTCTTGAAGCTATTGAACTCTTCAGATATAACATTCTGGAATATTCTGGAACATCGAAATGCTTACAACTTTCGAGAACTTTCTGGAAGTTACTGAAAGTTTCAGAAAAACTATTCTGGAATGTTCTGGAGTATCAAACTTCTTAAATTTTCGAGGTGTGTACTTGGAAGTATACTTTCAGGCGTTTTTTATTTCTAGAACATTCTCCCATTCGATAGACAACAACCCTACAACAGTCGTCTACGGTCAAAAAGTAGATACATGATAGAATATATTCTGGCGCTTCTGGTAAATCCAATGCTGAGTGAAATGTTTCACATATATATTGATACACTGGCTTCTGAGAAGAAGCTTCCTCAATTGTTATTCTAGAAGCATCAAGAATCTCCTTGATGGATAAAAATTCTCGCAATTTATGTTAGAAGATCAAAAACAGGTGCATCAAAATAGGGTTGCATGAAATAAACCCAGAGTTGTCTATCTGTCCTCCCTTGACGTTTAGCAAAGTTTTACTGAAATATTTCACGTATAGTAGAAAGGTAAGAATAGCATTGTATGAACTAGAGAAAAAAGTATAAGGAGAAGAAAGAGCAAATAAAATAGAAAGGAAAATGAAGTTTTATAAGCTGTTCCAGAACTTTCCACGAGCGCTCGAAATTTTTTTTAACAAATGATCGAGAGATTTCCGAGCATAATGGGATATTCAAAAGTTCTCAAATTGGATAACAAAAAACTTCTGGAGCTTACCAAGAAGAAGAAAAACAAGTACCTAGAACATTCTAGAACACTCTTTGGAATAAGATTTCATAATTGGAAGAAATTTCCAAAATTTTCAAAAACAAGGAAAAGACGATATTCTAGGATATATTTCAAAGGAATGAAGAGACATTTCTCGGAATTGCAAAAACGTGGCTAGCCACGTAGGGTCAGCTAGTTTTTTGAATAATTTTTTTGTGTCCCACTCAAAATGTCGGATACCAACCAAAATTTTCCGAGGGGGGGGGGGGGGGGCGGCGCAGTGGGCTCCTTTGAATTTGCTTGAACCATTTTTAACATTGTCAGTAATTTATTGAATTTAACATAAACCGAATGGCAGCATCCTAAATGTGGATGCTTAACGGCACTTTTGCCGGATTCAGGCAAACTTATTCCATACTTGAGTTTGTTGGAACTGGTGATACAATGAGAACGCTGACCCTGACCCTGACGTCCGATTAACCGATTTTGAAAAGGCAGCTTGTAACCGGTACGCCAAGCGTCCGTTACTTTGTATATAATAACTAGCTGACCCGACGTGGCTAGCCACGTTTCACAATCCCGAGAATTATGACGATGGCTTAAAAATGTTGGTATGCATTTTTTGCTTTTCTACAACTTTATTCAGAAACCATGTTTATTTCTCTGAAGAGTTCTAAAATTTCCTTCTTAATCTCTTTGCAATGTAAGGCTCCAAAAACTTCTCCGAATTCTAAACAGAAAGTTTTTGAATATGCTGGGGTGATACACAAATTATGTCACGTATAAATCGACCATTTTCAACCCCCATCCCCCCTATGTCACACTTTTTGTATGAGACTTCAAAAATTCGTGTATGGGTCGTCACGTTATGACAAACCCTCTCCCCCCTAAAAGTGTGACGTAATTTATGCATGGCCCCTTTGTGGGCTTCGTGGCCGTGCGGCTAGAGGCGTCAGTCATCTAGACGTTTCGTAAGCCTCGGAGTGTGGGTTCGATTCCCGCTCCAGTCGGGGAAAACTTTTCGTCAAACGGAAAATTCTCCACTGGGCCACTGGGTGTTATGTGTGTTGTCCGTTGTCATATGTTAGTGCTTGTTCAGTCTGTACAACCTCTGGTTGAAGACGGTGTAGTGTCTTTTTTTTATTTAATTTGTGAAAAATACTTGAACATGTATGTTATTCGTTTGATTGCTACGATGAATGTTCGAGAATGTTCATGAATCTTCGATTTCATCTCCTGCTTCTCACAGTAATGTTCCTAATTGTTTATTAGAAACAGAAAGCTTCTAAACATTTTATTATTCATCGAAAATTCACGAACGAACATTTTTAGTATTTCCTGCATCAGAGAATGTTCTAGAATATTCAAAAACATGCGTATCTTTATATTCTTCTCGTTCCTCTTCTCCAACTTCTTCGCCCAGGAACGTTTTGAAATACGCCTCTCCTTCCTTCGGAATATGTCCTAGAATGTATTCATTTCCTTGTTTTAGTTTCGGAATATTTCTTCCAATAATGAAAAAAGCATATTGATTTCTTCATAGAATATTCTAGGATGTTCCAGAAACTTATTTTTCTTCTTGTATACCGCCGAGAATTTTCATTATGTTTGATTGATTCATTTAGCTATATTGAAGAGACTTTCAGTTTGGGAAACTCTTGAACATTTGTATAAATAGTATTTTCATCCCTCCGGGTCATACGCAATGTTCTAGAATATTGTTCTTCTCTTCTGCTTCTTCCTCTTTGCCCAGGAAAGTTTGAAAAATGTCTTCATATTTGAAACAGAAACCTCTCGAACGTCAATGTAGTTCTGGTAGAAAAGGAGTTTCTTCGAATTCAATGCTTCGACTTCCCTCTCGAACACTCAGACCATATCATGCTGGCCTCACCGAAATACGTGAAATATTTCAGTCAAACTTTGCTATGCGTGACAGGAGGACAGATAGACAACACCTGGATTCATATGCCGTTTCTGATCTCCTTAATTTGGATTTAGAAAATGTTCATCCCTCAAGGAGATTCTTGTGCATTCTGGAATAACAATTTCCAGAAGTTTCCTCAGAAGCCATTGTAATTATGCGAAACATTTCACTCAGCAATGGACTCATCAGAAGCGCCAGAAGGTATACTATCATGTATTCAGAAATGAAAAACGCCAGAAAGTATACTTCCAAGTACACACCTTTAACTGTTACAGGCTTCTAATCCCTGAAATGGTAAGAAACTTCTAGACGCTTCTCAGGGTGAACTTCCCCAGACTTCCTGAAAGTTCTCGAAAATTAAAGTGGTTTAATAATTCAGAACATTCCAGAACATTCTTTTTTTTCTGAAACTTTCAGTAATTTTCACAAAATTAGGTAAGCTGAGAAACATGCTTTGTTCCCATTGTTACATATGCCAAAAAGAAGAAGAAGATGTTTCATAATATTGCATCTTCTCTGTGGAGCGTCCAGAAACTTCTAGAAGGTCTCGAATATTTAAGAAATTCAATACTCCGGAAAATTCCAGAACCTTCTTCTTTTCTTTTGGAGCTATCCGTGACTTCCAGAAAGTTCTTGGAATTTTCAGAATATTGATGTTCCAGATCATTCCTAAAAGATCTTCTTATTATTTCTGAAGCGTTACAACTATGGTGAAACATTTCAATGAAACATTTCAAAGCGTGACGGAAGGACAGACAACTATGGGATTTTATATATATGACTAGCTGACCCGACGTGGCTAGCCACGTTTTCACAATCCCGAGAATTATGACGATGGCTTAAAAATGTCGGTAGGTATGCATTTTTTGCTTATCTACAACTTAATTCAGAAACCATATTTATTCCTTTGAAGTGTTGTAGAATTTCCTTCTTCTTAATCTCTTTGCAATGTAAGGCTCCAAAAACTTCTCCGAATACTAATCAGAAAGTTTTCAAATATGCTATTATTTGTGAAAAATACTTGAACATGTATGTTATTGGTTTGATTCCTACGAAGAATGTTCGAGAATGTTTATGAATCTTCGATTTCATCTCCTGAATCTCACAGGAATGTTTCTAATTTTTTAGAATTAGAAACAGAAAGCTTCTAAATATTCCATTATTTATCGAAAATTCACGAACATTTTTAGAATTTGCTGTATCAGAATATGTTCTAGAATATTCCAAAAACATGCGTATCTTTATCTTCTTCTCGTTCCTCTTCTCCAACTTCTTCGCTCTGGAAAAATTCAGAAATTTCTTTTAAATCGAAACAAAAAGTTTACAAACATTTAATTTATTATGGAAAGTTTTGAAATACGCCTGTCCTTCCTTCGAAATATGTCCTAGAATATATTCTTTTCCTTGTTTAAGTTCCGGAAAATTTCTTCCAATAATGAAGAAAAGCATATTAAGGGGACTCACTAAACAGTTTAAATTGCTGCGTAAGCCATGATTTTCTGTTTATTTGAAATATTTCATAAAATTGCGAATGAAATAATCAAAGTTTGCCTTGGTGATCGCATCGTTTAATCAGAATAAGCTTCAATAAGCAGTTTACGCTGTTAAGTGAATCCCCCTAATGATTCCTTCAAAGAATATTCTAAAATGTTCCAGAAACTTATTTTTCTTCTTGGTGAAGTTTTTTTTTGTATGCCAAGCCGAGAATTTTCATTATGTTTGGAAAACTCTTGAGCATTTGTATAAATAGTATTTTCATCTGTCCGGGTAATGCGCAATGTTCTAGAATGTTGTTCTTCTCTTCTGCTTCTTCCTCTTTGCCCAGAAAAGTTAGAAAAATGTCTTTATGTTTGAAACAGAAACCTCTCGAATTACATTGACGTTTTGATAGAAAAGGAGTTTCTTCGAATTCAATTCTTCGACATCAATCTCGAACACGCTGATCATACCATGCAGGACTCATCGAAATATACGTGAAATATTTCAGACAAACTTTGCTAAGCGTGACGGGAGGACAGATAGACAACACTTGGATTCATATGCCGTTTTTGATCTCCTTAATTTAGATTTAGAAAGTGGTCATCCCTATCAAGCAGATTCTTGAGCATTCTGGAATAACAATTTCCAGAAGTTTCCTTAGAAGCCATTGTAAATATGCGAAACATTTCACTCAGCAATGGACTCATCAGAAGCGCCAGAAGGTATACTATCATGTATTCAGAAATAAAAAAACGCCAGAAAGTATACATCCATATATACACCTTTAACTGTTACAGGGTTCTGATAACTGAAATGGTAAGACACTTCTAGAAGCTTCTCAGGAACTACGAATTTTTCATTTCATTTCAGTCACCGGGAATTAATGTTCGGAGCGCCTACAGCCGAGCAGTAAACTCGCGGGTATTAAGCAAAATTATGTTGAGGGTAAGAGAAATTCCAGAGACTTCCGGAAAGTTCTCGAAAATTAAAGTAATTTAATAATTCAGAACATTCCAGAACGTTCTTCTTTCTAAAACTTTCAGTAATTACAACAAAATTAGCCGCTGAGAAGCATGCTTTGTTCCAATTGGGACGTCATGCCAAGAAGAAGAAGATGTTTCATAATATTGCATCTTTCTTCTGGAGCGTCCAGAAACTTCTAGAAGGTCTTGAATATTTTAGAAATTCAATACTCCGGAAAATTCCAGAATCTTCTTCTTTTTTTTCTGGAGCTTTCAATAATTTCCAGAAAGTTCTTGGAATTTTCAGAATATTCATGTTCCAGATCATTTCAAAAAAGTTCTTATTATTTCTAAAGTGATACAACTATGGTGAAACATTTCAATGAAACATTTCAAAGCGTGACGGAAGGACAGACAACTCTGGGCTTTTATATATATGATACCCGCATAATCACGAACGGTTAATGTAATGTATCTCATACTGTAGATGACCATAAACAATTGATTGTTTTTTAACCAATTCTCAGACTGTCCGAGATAACAGTAATATAACCATTCCATGTATAGATTTGCCAGTTTGATAAATGGTAAGCCGGCAATTTACAGTATGTAGAATAGGCGGTTAAGATTGGTTATCATAAAAAATCGCTCGTTTTCTCGAACAATTTTTTCGCAATACAGTAAAGGATACAGTCAATATACACACTTATTTCTGAATTGCCTGTTCGGTACTTTTTTGACGAGATTATAACAGCAGTACGATCTCGGTAGTTTCGGTAATCGATTTTACTGAGGTTCAGTAAAACAACTGTCAAAATCGTATGGAAAAGGTAAACAATGCATTTTTGCTGAACGAGCTCGGTGCTCAGCAGTTTTAATCTCGTCAAAAAATTACCGAACTCGGTAATCAAAATTAAGTGTGTATTATCCAATTTTTCGATCAATTCACAGCATAGCAAATAGGGTAATTCGGCACCAACATTTCAAAAGGGCGTAACTGCATTTGGAAGTAATATTTTCTTTCAAAGCTGTAGATCGTACTGCCTCCCTTACACTCAAACCACCGTGGTTGTCGGAAAGAGGAGAGTTTTTCCCATCTGGTGCTTGGTGTGAAAAACATGGAAATCATAACACATGATCCACAGCTTTAAAAGAAGGTGATGATTCCAAAAGCAGTTACGCCCTTTTGAAATGTTGGTGTCGAATTCATGTATTTTGGACAGGCTGAGGACAACGTTGGAAAAATCGTCCCCTAGCTTCCTTAGAAAGAAATTAATTATTTTGCAAAGTCATTAATACGCTTATAATATGACTAGCTGACCCGACGTGGCTAGCCACGATTTCACAATCCCGAGAATTATGACGATGGCTTAAAAATGTTGGTATGCATTTTTTGCTTTTCTACAACTTTATTCAGAAACCATGTTTATTCCTCTGAAGTGGTCTAAAATTTCCTTCTTCTTAATCTCTTTGCAATGGAAGGCTCCAAAAACATCTCCGATTTCCAAACAGAAAGTTTTTAAATATGCTATTATTTGTGAAAAATACTTGAACATGTATTTTATTCGTTTGATTGCTACGAAGAATGTTCGAGAATGTTCATGAATTTTCGATTTTATCTCCTGATTCTCACAGTAATGTTTCTAATTATTTAGAATTAGAAACAGAACGCTTCTAAACATTCCATTATTTGTCGGGAATTTACGAACGAACATTTTTGGTATTTCCTGCGTCAGAGAATGTTCCAGAATATTCCAAAAACATGCGTATTTTTATATTCTTCTCGTTCCTCTTCTCCAACTTCTTCGCCCAGGAAAGTTTCAGAAATTTCTTTCAATTCGAAACAAAAAGTTTACGAACATTTAATTTATTATGGAAAGTTTTGAAATACGCCTCTCCTTCCTTCGAAATATGTCCCAGAATATATTCATTTCCTTGTTTTAGTTCCGGAAATTTTTTTCCAATAATGAAAAAGTGCATATTGATTGTTCCAGAAACTTATTTTTCTTCTTGGTGAAGATTTTGTTTTTGTATACCAAGCCGAGAATTTTCATTATGTTTGATTGATTGATTTATATATTATAGAGACTTTCAGCCCTTGTTTTGTATAAATAGTATTTTCATCCCTCCGGATCACACGCAATGTTCCAGAACATTGTTCTTCTCATCTGCTTCTTCCTCCTTGTCCAGGAAGTTAGAAAAATGTCTTGATATTTGAAACAGAAACCTCTCGAATTACATT
Organism: Aedes albopictus; assembly: GCF_035046485.1. Lineage (NCBI taxonomy): Eukaryota > Metazoa > Arthropoda > Insecta > Diptera > Culicidae > Aedes > Aedes albopictus. Next base: position 295,436,729 of record NC_085137.1, read on the forward strand.
GACGTTCTAATAGAAAAGGAGTTTCTTCGAATTCAATTCTTCGACTTCACTCTCGAACGCTCAGATCATATCATGTTGGCCTCACCGAAATACGTGAAATATTTCAGTCAAACTTTGCTAAGCGTGACAGGAGGACAGATAGACAACACCTGATTCATATGCCGTTTCTGATCTCCTTAATTTAGATTTAGAAAATGTTCATCCCTCAAGGAGATTCTTGTGCATTCTGGAACAACAATTTCCAGAAGTTTCCTCAGAAGCCATTGTAATTATGCGAAACATTTCACTCAGCAATGGACTCATCAGAAGCGCCAGAAGATATACTATCATGTATTCATAAATGAAAAACGCCAGAAAGTATACTTTCAAGTACACACCTTTAACTGTTACAGGGTTCTAATCCCTGAAATAGTAAGAAACTTCTAGACGCTTCTCGGGACCTGCGAATTTTTCATTTCATTTCAGTTTAGTTTACTTCGGAGCGCATACTGCCGTGCAGTAAACCCGCGGGTATTTAGCAAATGTATGCTGAGGGTGAGAGAACTTCCACAGACTTCCTGAAAGTTCTCGAAAATTAAAGTAGTTTAATAATTCAGAACATTCCAGAACGTTCTTTTTTCTGAAACTTTCAGTAATTTCCACAAAAAGCTGAGAAGCATGCTTTGTTACAATTGGGACTTTATGCCAAGAAGAAGAAGAAGATGTTTCATAATACTGCATCTTCTTTCTGGAGCGTCCAGAAACTTCTAGAAGGTCTCGAATTTTAAGAAATGCAGTACTCCGGAAAATTCCAGAACCTTCTTCTTTTCTTCTGGAGCTATCGATAACTTCCAGAAAGTTCTTGGAATTTTCAGAATATCGATGTTCCAGATCATTCCAAAAAGATCTTCTTATTATTTCTGAAGTGTTACAACTATGGTGAAACATTTCAATGAAACATTTCAAAGCGTGACGGAAGGACAGACAACTCTGGGATTTTATATATATGATTGTACTTTGCGTTCCTGGTGACAAAAACCTTAACGAAAGCATTTCAAGCTAAGAAAATCACAATTTCCAATCGCCTATTAGAATAGCATTATATGTTTTGGACACCCTCAGGTATATATAATTTGGACAGGACAATTATCTCAATGTTAAGCCATGAATACTGGTAAATAACGGAAGTAGCATAAATTAACAAATATTTTATTGCAAATAATCAAATGTCTCCGCTTAACAAGCATCTATTTTGATAACTATTACAGTTTTTGTAAAAATCGAGGAAATATCGCCAGACCCACAAAATACGCCTCCAAGTATGCAATCGCACAGCATCCCCATGTAGTTCGTCAGATGACCAAAATATATTTACAGTAGAAAACTTGTAATGTATTTTGGACACCACCTATTTTAAGCGTTCTAGATGAATGTTAAGAGATTGGCTGCCTAATGTTTCTTTATTGAACATGTTTTATTGCAATAAGGCTTTGAAATTTCTTACAATTATTAAATCAACGATTTTGCGGTGAATATTGTATTCGACTGTGAAGTGTATGTCGTCTTGCATACCTGTGCATTTGAGGGGTTTTAGTGAAAGAATTTACATTTTTGATAATTTTGAAGTAAATTCTTAATTGTTAAGCGTATTTTCAACGTGAGTCATCAGAATAGGGTCTGTTTGATCTAATAATCCATAATGAGAAGTATCCACTTTTATTAGCTCCCCGGAACAAGACATACATCGCCGTGCATGTCCAAATTACATACATGTCCAAATTATATTTTTTACCCTAGTTAGAGAACAGTTGAACCATAAATTTGGAAGAAAAGCGAATAATGTATGTGATACTGGCGATTCATAGTTATTCACTGTAGAATACCTGTAAACCGCATTGTACATATTTAGTTATGTACATTATTTTGTACTGTTCTTTTGTGTTAATAGTAAGTGAAAAAGGGAACAAATTAAATAAGAATCAATGAAGCAAGTGAATACGTCTAGAAATATTTTACTTCAGGTACAGTAACTCTAAATAATTCCATGGTATATTTTAACTTCCCGACTTGACCACCCCTCACCATTTGGAACCCCTCTCTCCCCGTCGTATCTAAATTTTTGAAAGTATTTTCGCATTTGGGGTCATACGTTATCATCATCAACTACGAGAGCTGACTCCTCCTCAATCTATAGCACACGAACAATAATGAACGTGCCTACTACCGACCATCAGCGTCTTTCGACTCCGGTCTCCAGCAAATGCTACTACTACTAACATCCATCACGAAACATACCACATTTATCAACAAACTTCGGATATTCACAACAATGAACAGAACTAAATTGGAAAAAAAAAATACTGACACTCATACCCAACGGTTTCGAACGGTACGCTATGTACTACGCACCCCTACCAGACAGTCTTCCATACAACACACCAGAACATGTCTTCAAAACAGTTTCCTAAAAACTGAATGAAAACACGTAATATCCCACAAACCCCAAAACAGGCTCATTCAGATTCTGGATCTACCCCAATCATTGCGTTGAGCACCGATCCATTCACTGAATTTGCCGCAACGGACTATTTTACAAGGAACTGGCCCACCCCTTTTTTTATTTTTTTTTTATTAACAAGTATTTAAATGAAACAATGATTTATTATAATTGATGTATGTACCGTAAAATGGGGTAACTTTGATAGTTTTTCAGCGAATTTTCTCAATATTATTAGATGTAACAGTATTTCCCCAAGTTTTATATTTTTAAAACAAGTACTGGGGTATCAGTTATCAATTGCAATTATAAGATTAGATAATCTGAAATATTTTGGATAACTTTTAGTTTTTCATATAACCGAAAATCAGATTTTCATTTTGGGGTCACTTTGATAATGCCCTAAAAACACATCAAATCTCACAAAATAATCACAGATTGAAATCTTAGGAGTATGAACATGATGAGAGAAGGCTTGTGGACTATATTAGATAGAATTTTTATATCGAAACATTGATTATTTACTAAATTCTACATATAAAAATGAGTTTTTGGAGTATTGAGTGCAAAACACAATAAATTTGACTATCAAAACTCATTATCTTTGTAATAATAAATGCTTAACGGTACATCAACATATGATTACATGCTATTCATGGTTAGTTTTCTTTTTTTTGAGTAGTTTTTTAATGTTTTATTAACAAGTTTTGAACAACACATATTTATCTACATGAAATTACAAGGGCATTGCATACTTTTAGGCGTTTATCAATGTATGGAGATTAATATCCCAATTTACAAAATTGCTTCCATTTCATAAAAACACACTTCGTTAAGAGATTCAAGGCCGGATTTGGAATTTACTATGATGAATCTATCGAGACTAAGAGTCCATTCATTGAAAAAATAGTTCTAACGATGTCGTATAGCAGATTGTTTGAAGGGGTTGATAAATGACAAAAATATCAACAATTTTTATTTTTTGTCCAAAAAGTTGTATATAAACTAGATTTTAATGAAAATTCGTCTAAGATGAACTTTCACATGTATAGAATTGATTTACGTTTACCTTTTTCTTAACTGGTTGAAGGAATCACAGTTATAAGATAAATTACACAATGCCTGCCGCACTATCAAAGTTACCCGCATTATCAAAGATACCCCGTTTTACGGTACCTATTTATTTTACAAACGTAACGGGCTACCGTTACAAGCTATTAAAGCAATTAATAACTCATTTCCTGATAGCCGGTTACATATTTTTTACAAGCGCATCCAATCAAATGAACTTATTTCGCAATACGCAAACAACACAGATGTACATATGGCTTGTAAAAAAACCGAAGCGCTCGCTTTTCTTCCACCTGAAAAGGTAGCCGATGGATTCCATCAATTGGAAAATTCTGCTCAGGATCCAATAGATTCATTCGTCCAGTCAAGCCAGTGCACAAGGCAGGGGTTTTGGGGGTTGAACCCCTCCTATTGCCGATGTTTCATGTACTAGGCGCCCCTCCGCTCTTTGCCAAATTTAGGAAAATCACCTCCCTTGTCGCCTTTTCTGTGCACGGGCCAGCGTCCAGTAAATTTACCTTTAAAAAATTATATAAAATATTAAATAGGTACAACTAATCATATTTACAGGTACATAGAGAACTCATATGTCATCGGATATGCTCGGAAAAAAACGGAAGAATGGAATGAAGGCTCGGAGTACGTAATGCTTCGAAATAAAGCTGTGGAATGTGCGTAAAAGCACGGCATAAAGATCACAGGGCAGGCTAGTAACCTATGTAAACATCAGTTTTGGATGTAAACATGTGACGTCGTTCTTATCGTTTTACTTTGTTCAAATTGGTGTGGAGTATTAGATCATTGTGTTCACGCCTATGAACGATTTGAATTACGTCATTAAAAAATTGTCAGATTTCCGGAAGATATCACCTTCTGAACATTGTACATATACCATGCGTAAAAGTGCTTTATCAGATCGTCCACGAACCACAAATAGATTGGAAGGCTGACAAAACGAATGGAAGATTCTCAATCAGAACAGTGGCGAGTTTTATGAAACTATGTATTTCCAATTTACAAAAAGAGCAAGAAGTTACGGATGGCGAACTAATGATAATTTTACAAGGAATACAGTGTGTGAAAAGAAATGCGAAATAGGTGGAGAAACAAAAGAAACTCAAGGAGGTTGTAATGAAATTCGAAAACTATAAAAGCCCAAACTAGACAGTGTTGTTAATCGACCCAGCTGATCAGGTAAAACGCTGTTGAAAGTTTGTTCAAGTGTTGACCAAGCCAACCATATTTCCATATGCTCCGTTAAGGATTCGACGCATTACCAGTGTTACAACTGAAGCTCAAGAGGCGTTTTAGTGAAGTTATCCAATAAGAGTGATCAGACTGTATGCGATAACACTGCTCGACAAAAATTTACAAAATTTGGTGTTATGGGATGAGAAAAAAAGAACAGGGGTTTGGGACCCTAGAAGTGTCATAGTAAAAGAATGTTTGGAAAATATTGGACCGGGCCTTCACAGTTTATGGACAGACTTGTTAGAATCCCGAAATGGCCGCCACAATGGCCGACTTTGACACCTACTCACGATTTTGAACGCACAAATCTCTTCGTAAACAAAACCAGCGCACCTGATCTTCTTATTTTAAGCTTATTACAAATGAGCAAGAACAGAATAATAAAGTGCACTGTTGATTGGAGCTCGCTTCTTGAGATTTGTGCGTCTGAAGTTCTGATGCACTGTTCAAGCGGGATTTCAAGACGTTTGTCCTTATGACCGAAGTTTGTTAGAGAACTTGAGGTGTTCAATTGATATGCGCATTAGAACGTGCCGTGCATATATTTAGGCGTTTTTGCATTTAGGTTTGTGTCGTTGTCTAACGCCTAAATATATACACAGCGCGTTCTAATGCACATATCAATTGAACACCCCAAGCACGGTGTACAACATTTAGTAGGTGATATCTTCCGGAAAACTGACAGTTTTTTGATGACGTAATTCAAATCGTTCAGAGGCGATCTAGTACTCCACATCAATTTGATCATGTGAAGAACGATTAGAATGACGTCACATGTTTACATCCAAAATGTATGTTTACATAGGTTACTAGCCTGCCTTGTGATATTTATGCCGTGACCCCAAGTATACACACTTCGGTCTTAAACTGTGCAGGCCCGGTCCAATATTTTCCAAACATTCTTTTACTATGACACTTCTCCTCGGTCTTACCATCAACGTCAACAAGACCAAATCGTTATATGTAAACACGGTCAACCCTTCCAGCTTTACGGTAGCTGGGCAATCAGTGGAGAATGTTAAAAGCATCCAATATCTTGGTAGCCGAATGGCGGCACCAAGATCGACATAGGTGAACAGATCAAGATGGCGAGAGCTGCTTTTGCGAGTTTAAGAAATGTATGGAAAAACAACCAGATCAGTCGACGTACCAAAATCCGAATTTTTAACTCGAATGTGAAATCTGTGCTTCCATACGCAGAGCCGTAGCGTGCTGTTGGCCAGGTTGGCCCCCGCCAAGGGCGTCATCCTCAGAGGGGCGCCTAGAAGGCCTAAGGCTGGAAGAAAACAGGATGATGCTAATGTTTTATTCTTTGTTATCAAGATTTTACTATTTTCAGCATTTGAGATTGATAATGTATGTCTTTTTGTATGGTATGTCTTTTTTGCATTTTCCCTATTCACACAAAGTCAGTCTTTTCTAGTTTACTTTGAGCATTTACCATGATGTTACATGGGAATTTATCTACCACATATTTTATATTGAGAAACTATTTTAGTTGTTTTAATGAGCAAAGCAAAAACAATGTGCCTTCAAAATTCTAGTGAAAGTTTCTAAAAATTCCTGAACATTCTCATTAGGAAATGCTCGGGGAAATGTCTTGAGTTACTTCCGAGGAACTTCTTCGTACTTATTGAAATATTTCTTTCATTTCTTTAAGAAATTCAGAAAGTTGTCTAGGAATTTATTCAGAAATTAGTCAAAGGATTCATCCTGTTTTACCTTATTTTTCTAAGGATTTTATTAAATGATCTTCCACAGATTTGCCATGGAATTTCAACAGATATTCATTCGAAAAATATTCAGTGATAAATTTGTAAATTTTCTTAAGGATACCTTTAGAAATTCTTTCACATATTCCTACAAAAAATCTTCATGCTTCTATTTCCCAATACTTCTTTTTAACATTTTTTCCTGGGATTCTCCAGAAAAATCTTAAATTACTTCCTTTATAAATCTTTCAGAGCATGTTCCAGAGTTTTATTCAAAAATTCTTATATTATTCCTGTAAAAATATCGTTAACTACACTGAAGTTTTTTTTTACGACGGTAATGGTCCCGCGTAAAGAAACCGCGTTATTTAAACAAAAAAGTCGTAAAAAACGCGTTATTTCAAAATCCGTCGTAAAAAAGCGCGTTATTTCAAAAAACGTCGCATAAAAGTCAAGTCACGTTAAATGTGGTCCTGACTATTTTACGCGTGTTTTTGAAAAAAAAACGCGGATTTTTTACGTCATTTTTTTTTTTTTTTAAATAACGCGGTTTTTTTTAGGAACCGCGGAAAAAAAACTTCAATGTATTACTTTGAAACTTTTCAAAAGATTTCTTCAGTAATTCCTCAATGGATTCCCATAGAAAATCCTACAGCTTCCTTTAGTAAATACTACAGGGACTCCTCAGAAATGCCTCAGAAAATTCCTTCAAATATTCTTCCACATATTTTTTTAGAAAATCGTCTACAGATTGCTTTAGTAATTTGACCAAAGTCTCTTCCATAGATTCCTTTAGAAAAAAGAAAGGTCTATTTTCGCTTAGAAAACCTTCCATTGATTCCTTCCGAAGCTGTTCCATGTTCATTTGTTATGTTCACCTTTCATGAATTTCCTCGTAAAATCCTCCAGAAAATCGAAAATTTCTCTAGGTATTTCGTTGAAGAATCTGTCATTGATTTTATACAAAATTTCTTCAAAGAATTCTTTTGAAAACTTTCCATGGATTCCTTCAGAAATTTCTCAGAGATCTCTTCATAAAACCTTCTAATTTTTTTTAAATCCTCAAGAGATTTCTTAAGAAACGTTTACAGGGATTCCTTCAAAAACTCTTCCAAGTATTCTTTCAGAAATTCTTCCAGGGGATCTTCACAAATTTCTTCAGGCATTTCTTTACGAACTACTCCAGAAATTCCTGCAAGAATGACTACATGAATTCCATTGAACATTCTTGCTAGAATGTCTTTCGGATTTTCATATGGACCGGATGTTCCAGCAGAATTCCCTCAGAGATTCCTGCATTGTTGTCACCATTGTGCACAACCACTACCAAATATTTTTTCGAATAATGTATTCCACTTCGATAGATTTGTCTTTAGATGCTTTTCGCCATACAATATTTTTGCGATTTACTTTTAGCGACTTTTCGCGCATAGAAGCTAGCGCCACATTGGTCGATGCGGAGACTAGGAAAACAGCCGATGTAGTTAATCCATTGAACAGATTGCCAGAAATTGGTATATCGCATGAGGTTTCCGGAAAATTCATAAAACTCAATGAAGTGTTTTTTAAAACAAAATTCAGCTCAACAAAAAATCCAAAAATAAAAAGAATAAGAATAACATTTATGAAAAGTTATTTTTAATTATTCTACGTGTCTTAGTGAGATTCTTGAAACGAAAAATTAGTCCGTTCATACACTCCCGTTCAAAAGTTTGGGGTCACCCCCTCAAAAACATGTCATTTTTTTAGGCCCATATCTCCGCCAATTTGCGTCCGATTTCAAAACCCTAGATTTCATTCAAAAGATAATAAGTCAAAGAGACTTTGAACATGATTAATAAGTAACTTTTTCAAAAAATTTTGTATGTAAACTTAACCCAAAGTTGCCAAATTTTCTAAAAAATGAATATAAACTTACGGCAGTGTCGCTGGAAGTTGGGTCGACCAAATTTTAAGATGAGAGCGGTAATATGACCCATTTTCTGTTAGCTTTCAACTGCTTTTTACAGAACTTAGCTAAAACATCTAGAAAAAAGTTATTAAGTAAATTTATCCATGATGTCATCGACCAAAAGTTTGGGGTCACCCCTCAATATGATGTATCGGCCAAAAGTTTGGGGTCACTTTCGTAAAACATGGAAAAGTGATTTGGTGATATCTTCGTCATCTATAGTTCAATTTTAATTATTTTTGGCTCATTTCAAAGATAATTAACTAAATTTACGTTTGATGTCTTATCGTATTTAACGATTTTTGTATATAAAAATGTTATGTAAAGTTAGCACATTTTACCACGCTTCAAAAAATGAGGCAACTTTACGTTAAGTTTTAGTATGTAAATTTCAACAAATATGTGTGGTTCAATGTCTATGCAGTAAGTATCATTCATTTTGTTTCAAATAAGCCAAGAAGAATTAAAATTGAATGAAAGATGACAAAGATATCAACAAATCACTTTTCCATGTTTTACGATAGTGACCCCAAACTTTTGGCCGATACATCATTTTGAGGGGTGACCCCAAACTTTTGGTCGATGACATCAAGAATTAATTTACTTAATAACTTTTTTTCTAGATTTTTTAGCTAAGTTCTGTAAAAAGCAGTTGAAAGCTAATAGAAATTGGGTCATATTACCGCTCTCATCTTAAAATTTGGTCGACCCAACTTCCAGCGACACTGCCGTAAGTTTATATTCATTTTTTAGAAAATTTGGCAACTTTGGGTTAAGTTTACATACACAATTTTATGAAAAAGCAACGGCTGCAGGTCTTCATCAATAGATGCCTGCGGTATATAATTCGTGTATGGTGGCATCACAATTGGATCTCCAACGTGGAGCTCTGCTAGTCTTTGAGGCCCCATTAGACATGACAATATTCGGCCACACAAGTCCAACAAATGACCAACGCAACGTGAATCATAACAACTTTAGATAAATGTCGTCGGACTTTAATGGCAAATATTTGTCATAATGACAAACAGTCTAATGACACCTTGAACCAACAGGTCAGCTCCCTACTTAAGATTTGGGAATCTTAAACATTTCGTTTGCAATTTGAATCAGTTCCATTACTGCTAATTTTACAACTTGGATTTTACGGTTATAATGAAACTTTAAATGTTGTCATTCTGTAAAAAAAACAATATTTTAATGGAGTGCTTGTCCTTCGAATGCGCACTCTGCCACTTTCGCAGCTTGTTTCATTACGCTCAATGTTGAAACATTACCCTGTCCCTTTTTTAACCCGTAGCTAGATCAAAGATAAAGCTCTGAAAAATAAAAACACATAATGATAGACATTCGGAAGGTAAGAGCGAATGCACATTCTTCACCCCTCATAGTATGCAGTTAGGAGGAGAGACCTCTGTCATATGTGGTCTCCATCGTGATGTGTGACGAGTCGTTCGCAAAAGCTGTTGCCTCCATTAGGTATATGTGTGGCGGTGTGTCCCACTTTGCTCACCAGTCTCCCAGTCCGAGTTCTCGGGGAAATGTGTAACGTCTGGTCCCCGTGGTTGACTTCTTCGCGCAGGCTGCAAATTATGATCTCACTCTCTCCTCCACGTCCGAACTTGGACGAATCAGCCACTCCGTGCCCATGGCCCAGAACAGAAGTTCCACTAATGAACACATGATAACGATCTATATTATTTTATAATATTTTCCGTAAAATGTACTTTGCGCTGCTTTCCTTCCGCTGCGCCACCAACCAGTCCCAGAAGTTTCCTTCAAACTCGAATGTCCGAACTTCGGTGCCGAGTGGCCGCTCGTCCATCAAGCGTTCGGGATTGTTATTAATTATGTAATTTTACGGCAGTTTTTTTTCACCACATTTTGTTCTATGTTCCGACCCGGCATTGCTGTGCACCTTTCTTTTTCCTTGTGTTTGAACATTCATTTTTCGGCGGTGGCGAGCCTTCAATTTTTGAGACCCTGGACTGGACCGATCGGTGGACTGGAATAGAAACATTATTAGCAGTGTGATAGTGTCCGATGCACGGTTCGTTTAAGCTGGACATTTTTTGGATTAACGTTGTTTTTGGTTTACTATTTTGAAAGAAGAGAAGAATGGTTTTGTAGTCTGGTTGGAGATCTATTTAGAGAATAGGTATTTCGAACAAGCTTGGTTTGTGACTCTCTCTCTCAATTCTGGATCATATTCTACCAGGTCCACTCGTCCACTGCACTTCTTGTATCAACCGGATCTACGACGAATGCCAATTTTGCAGGGTTGTTGTCCGACATTTTTACAACCTGCCCTGCCCACTGTATCTTTCCGGTTTTGACCATTTTCTGGATGCTGGATTCATCGTAGAGTGCAGCGTGCCCGTCGTCATATTTACTAAGAAAGTTTCAAGACAAACCGTGAATTCGCCAAAGGTGAATTAATGTCAAAACATTTTTTCTTTCCCTCCAAACGTTGCGCAAATGAGAAAAGGTGTCATTTTGGGGGTCTTTTAATTAGTTCCGGTTTATTATGGGCTTCTTTACTTTTCGGGGCCTGCATCGGAATGGGTTGTTTATGCGCTCTCGTATCAAATGGGTTTCTCGGTTCCATGATCTTGTTGATCGGACGATTGCCGTTTCGATGGCGGGCAACGGGTGGCAGGTTTTTCCCTCTTCTTTTTCGTTTTGTTTCAGGGGTGGAATGTGTGATGATGGAAGTGATATGTACGGTTTCGAATGGGTGAAAAAGACCTACGATTGGGTTGAAAATATTTGCGGTTGTGAGTTTTTGGAAGGAAGTGGCAATTGCTTCGAGTGGGTTTCTTTTCACGCTTGAAATTTCAGGAGCCACCATAATGATTTTTTGTTTAAATTGGTACTGGGCGGGTTAAGTATTATGAAGTGACAAATGAAAAGTTTGGAGCACCTATGGTCGACTCATCCTTGATGCCTGTTAGTATTTGTCCGAAATCAGATATAACAGATTCCGCATAAGTAAAAGTTTTAAAATTGTAAGTCGACAATTTCGAGGGAGTTTCCAACAAACCTACCAAGTCTCTGATTCACACTTTCACGAGTGGAGCGATAACAACGTCTGTCAGCTAATAGTTGACTACTTAGCTGCTAATGCAATGAACGAATCAAAGGCCTGTACACCTGTGCCTGTGTTGGGGGGTGTCAGGTCATTTCAGGTTGCCTGTGCTTCAGAAAATTTAAAGAAGAACAGTTTTCACCCGGAAATCGAGTTCTACAGTTTTTAAAAAATGTGGAATTCACTAAAATGCAAATAGGGTCTGAGTGCCATAAGTAATCTCAAGCTTCCAAATTCTTCCTATTCGAAAACAAGCTATTAAGGCACATATTGATTCCGTTCCTTTTTGTTTTCTTGCTAGTAAGCAAGCTCAAAAATGCTGTAAACTAGTCTTATGAATGTAAACCTAAAATTTGAAGTTTTGTCATGCAATGCAGTAATAACATTTCTTGTTATTCAATCGGACGCATATCGTAATCTGGGGGGAAATGGATAATTTTTCATCTATTATTAAGTACATTGCGCATGATTCCTAACATATATTTTTTTTAAACATGTACTGAAGGGACCTCCATCACAAAATTTTTACAAGAAACTACAACATTTTGTAAAAAATATTCGAAAGGCCAAATTTTATAATTTTGAGTCTGGAGTAAAGTTGATCAACCACATTACATTATAAGATTGGAAAATTATAAAACAAACTAAATTTAATAATGCTGATTCTGAAAATGGTCTTAAAATTCTTACATCTGGTGTATTTTGTATGTAAATAATAAAAAGAAGTTCTGTTAGTTTCAAAATAACCCGCATTAAACGCTTAAAGGTAAGCAAATCGTGAAAATCGCCTGATTTTCTTCAAAAATATGATTTTTATAACAAATATGATATATACAAGGGGGTGGCCAAAATGTTTGGGATAGGCAACTTTTTTTTCTCTCACAGAAAAAGTTTAAAGCGCTGTAACTTTTCATAGAGTGCATTAAAAATTCTCAAATTTTGACTGTTTGTTAACCTACTATACGTGCATCATTGGTACAGTTTTGAGCTCGATTGGTTGATCTTTCGCGAAGCTAGAATCATACTCGTAAAACACTATTTTTAAAACAACTAATTTTTGAACTGTCATATCTCGGAAACCAGTCAACCAAATTTAATTAACTTTTGAACGTTTACACATCGCAACATTTTTTTGTCTCAAGAGCAAACTTATGTGTCTCCTAAGGATTTTGGGCCGCTGAATCCGAATCCGGGCTCAGATTTGCTCCAACACGTCAAAAATTTTGAGCTACATATACCTCAATTTATAGGGCAAAATATGCGATTTTGGGCTTTTTTGACTGCAAGCCATTTAGCTTGGAAATATTTTTTTAAGCAATCAAAAGGTTAATTGGTCAATAAACATCTAAATTAACGACTCATGCAAAATATTTCGTTTTACCTAATCAAATTTGATAGATTTAAGCATTTTATGTTAGTATGAAAACTTGCATGCAACTTTTGGAGGACGACTTGTATGGGAAATACCGCACCAAACATAAATCGCTTAAAACTATCAAATTCGATTTGGTAAAACGAAATATTTTGCATGAGTCGTTAATTTAGATGTTTATTGACCAATTAACCTTTCGATTGCTTAAAAAAATATTTCCTTGCTTAATGGCTTGCAGTCAAAAAAGCCCAAAACCGCATATTTTGCCCTATAAATTGAGGTAAAGCTCAAAATTGTGACGTGTTGGAGCAAATCTGAGCCCGGATTTGGATTCAGCGGCCCAAAATCCTTCGGAGACACATAAGTTTGCTCTTGAGACAGACAAAAAGTTAATTTTTGTTACACTGTGTTATCAACAATACATTGGTGCTTCTCATGTCATTTAAACATAGGTACTTTTTGAAACTCCAAGAGAATGTTTTTTGGATAAATTCCAAGAGAAATTCTTGGAGGAATCCTTGGGAAAGTCTCTGGAGGTATCACATGATGAATGTTTGGAAGGCTACGCATTTTAGGGGAAGTTCTTTTGTAGGAAACTCAGCAGAAATTGAATGGGAAATAACAGCAATAATTCCTGGAGGAGTGCTAGTATCACTCCAGGAATTTCTCAAAAACTCTTCCTGTTTGTTCGAAAAACTTTCCAACATGACATTTTTCTGCAACTTTGCTGAAGACGCCGATACTCTATCTTCATTTATGAAAAAGTGCATTTATTTTGCACTTATATGTGGTGTTGGGGCATCAAACTTACGTTGCCTTCGAAAGCCCTAATTTGTTCGTGGCTCCCAACACTCGACGGATGCTTGGCTTCCACTGCGAGTTGGTCCTGCTCCAACTCCCTTATTTCGGGTCATATTCCGGGTTTCACCATTTGAAACGCGCGACACATACGTAAAACACCTTTACAATGAACTACATTTATTATACGAAAACGAACAGTTAAGTTTTATTCTTATATTCTAACATTGAACTTAATTCATTAGGATTAACAAATAACACATTAAAACGACCGCGCGCGACCTTCACACACGATAGGCATTGGCGTATCTAGGATTTTTTCCTAGGGGGTGCCTAGGGGGTGCCCGGTTCAGTGGCTTCTAGGTTATTTTGCTAATTTTGTAAAAGCAAATACCGATCCACCCTCATTTTCTAAGTATAATTATATACTGCGTTGCGGTTAAAAAATAGAACAGAAATTTATACGTGCTATATTTTAAAGAACAGCTATTTTTTTCAAAATCCAAACCGTTGTACTGATGTGAGGTTTGGAAACTGGATACCTTGATTGCGTATGGAGGTTGTATTTTGGAAATTATTTTGCAATTTATTTCAATTAAGACTTCTTTTGAGAATCTCCCAGTAATTCTTTTGGATTTGGAATATTTCTTCGGTAATATCTTTAGATCCCCTTCGGCAATTTCTTTAAGAATTTATTTGGTAATATGATTAGAAATTGATACTAAACACCTTTCACGCATCTTTTGTAAATTTTATCGGCAATAGCTTTGGAAATTTCTCCGTCAATTCCATTACGAATTTATTTGGCTTTAATTTCATTGGCAAATCCACTGAAATATTTTCTCGGGAGTTCCTTCGCCAATTTTTAGTAGTCTTTTAAGCATTGTTTTGTTAATGTCAGTAATTCTGTTGATATTAACTTTTTGAAATTCTTTTAGTAAAGTCTATGGTAATTCATTTGACAATGACTCTGGGATTTTCCTTTTGTGGAAATGTCTTCGGCAAATCATTCTACTTTTTTTGGGATTTTCGTTTTTTTACATTCATTATCTATGCTTTCCGGTATTCCTTCGCCAATTCCTTCGAAAACTTCTTCGGAAATTCTTTTATAAATCGCTTCTATAATATTAATCAAAATTCTTTAGAAAATTTCTTCTAGATTTCTTCAGTAAATATTTAAGGCATTCCAGCAGCAGATAGTTTTGGAATACCTTCGGCAATTCCGATGTTACTTGCATTGAAAATTTATTTGGGAATTTTATAGAGCATTTTCCATGGTAATTTTGGAAACTCCGATTATTCCTTAAGAACTTCTTCCGTAATTCCTTTGGAAATTGATTCGGCAATTTTCTCAAAGATTTCCTTCGAGAATTTATTTAAAAAAAAATGATGGTTCTTTAAAAATTCTGTCACGTAGATACTACGACAATTACTTTTGGAATTCTTTCAAAATTTTATTCAGGAATTCCTTTGATGATGTCTGAAAATTCTTTGAGCATTTCTTCGAAATTTTTATTGTGAATGTTTGTGAAAATTTTTATAGAATATATTTCGGCAATTTAATTTGAGATTGGATTCAGCCAATTTTTAAAAAAAGCCCTAATATTTTCTTCAGGAATTCCACTGGTAATTCTTATATAAATTCCTTTGCAACTACTTTGAAAGTTCCAAGGTAATTTTGATGGAAATTTTTCTAGTAATTTCTTCAAGCAAGCCCAGTTTAGAATTTCTGAATTTCCAATTCAGCAATTCTCGGAAGCAATAGATATAAATAGAATTAAATCACAAATAATTGCAAAAGTAATCACGATAAAATTGCCTGAGAAATATGAAAAACAACTTTAAAAAAATTCTACAATAATTTCAGAAGAATAGCCACTGAAATTATAAAAAAATCCCAAGAAATTAAATAAATTAAATTCCAATGAAACTACCGCAGAAATTAAAAAAAAGCTTAAGAAACTCGCAAAGAAATGACCATACTACGGTCTAGCGAAGACGGAGTCGTGGGTTCGAATCCCATGTAACTCTCAATTTGACAATTAACAATATTCTGTGCCTTCTAATAATTTACAAGTTTTTCTCGTACATCTCTATAGGATTTCACAAGAGATTTTTCTAGTTACACCTCCTATGCTTTCTCTGGAAATTTCAACTATTCCTGAAATTCTTTTAGGGAATCCTCTAGAGATTTATATTTATATAACTGGAATTCCTTGAAGAAGGCAAAGAGGAGTTCCAGGAGTAATATCATGATTAATTTCTAGAGTAATCCATGAATAAAAACTCAAGAGGATCTCCTAGATGAGTCTTACGAAAAATCCCTGGAAGAATCAAAGGCATTTCTAAAAGTATCCAAGGAAAATTGCCTAGAATAATCCCTGCAAGAATGCCAGAAGAAATCCCTAGAGGGGTTCCTGCAGGTATCACAATAAGAATTTCTGGAGGAGACCTAGGAGGCATTGCTGAAACATTAGAGGCAGCAGGAATCGCTTATGGAATCCCAGGAGGATTCCTGGATGAAAGTCAAGAGGGGTTCCTGGAGGAATCTATTGATAAATATTTGGAGAAATCCCAGGAAAAAAATCCTTTAGGATTTCCAGAAGGAAACACTGAAGGCAAGGCTCCTATAAAGATTGCCTTGATTGATCCCAGCAAGTATTTATGAAAAATCCCTGGAGAAATATTTAGAAGAATACCTAGAAGAACTCCGGGAGGTATTTCAGTGAGAATTTCTGGAGGAGTCCTAGGAGGAATTGCTGGAAGAATCACAGCAGGAATAGCTTGAGAAATCCAGCTGAAATTGCTGGAGGAAGATCATGAGAAATTTATGAGAGAATCCTTTTATTAAATATCTTGGATAAAAATTATGAAGAAATCACAAGAAAAATCTCAGAAGCAGAGAGTAAAAAAATGGAATATTGAAAGTGAAGATTGACATTCTCATTTTTTCATTCGCGTTTGGCCACATTCATTGTCAGCTGAATGCCTTTTTTTTCATTCAATTCTCTGTCACGAATATTTTTTCGCACGTCGTAAAATGTCCAATTTCTGTTAACAGACGCACAATCCGACTTAATGGACGAATAGAGATGATAATTAATATTCTTATTAACTACTAGCTGACCCGACGTGGCTAGCCACGTTTTCACAATCCCGAGAATTATGACGATGGCTTAAAAATGTCGGTAGGTATGCATTTTTTGCTTATCTACAACTTAATTCAGAAACCATATTTATTCCTTTGAAGTGTTGTAGAATTTCCTTCTTCTTAATCTCTTTGCAATGTAAGGCTCCAAAAACTTCTCCGAATACTAATCAGAAAGTTTTCAAATATGCTATTATTTGTGAAAAATACTTGAACATGTATGTTATTGGTTTGATTCCTACGAAGAATGTTCGAGAATGTTTATGAATCTTCGATTTCATCTCCTGAATCTCACAGGAATGTTTCTAATTTTTTAGAATTAGAAACAGAAAGCTTCTAAATATTCCATTATTTATCGAAAATTCACGAACATTTTTAGAATTTGCTGTATCAGAATATGTTCTAGAATATTCCAAAAACATGCGTATCTTTATCTTCTTCTCGTTCCTCTTCTCCAACTTCTTCGCTCTGGAAAAATTCAGAAATTTCTTTTAAATCGAAACAAAAAGTTTACAAACATTTAATTTATTATGGAAAGTTTTGAAATACGCCTGTCCTTCCTTCGAAATATGTCCTAGAATATATTCTTTTCCTTGTTTAAGTTCCGGAAAATTTCTTCCAATAATGAAGAAAAGCATATTAAGGGGACTCACTAAACAGTTTAAATTGCTGCGTAAGCCATGATTTTCTGTTTATTTGAAATATTTCATAAAATTGCGAATGAAATAATCAAAGTTTGCCTTGGTGATCGCATCGTTTAATCAGAATAAGCTTCAATAAGCAGTTTACGCTGTTAAGTGAATCCCCCTAATGATTCCTTCAAAGAATATTCTAAAATGTTCCAGAAACTTATTTTTCTTCTTGGTGAAGTTTTTTTTTGTATGCCAAGCCGAGAATTTTCATTATGTTTGGAAAACTCTTGAGCATTTGTATAAATAGTATTTTCATCTGTCCGGGTAATGCGCAATGTTCTAGAATGTTGTTCTTCTCTTCTGCTTCTTCCTCTTTGCCCAGAAAAGTTAGAAAAATGTCTTTATGTTTGAAACAGAAACCTCTCGAATTACATTGACGTTTTGATAGAAAAGGAGTTTCTTCGAATTCAATTCTTCGACATCAATCTCGAACACGCTGATCATACCATGCAGGACTCATCGAAATATACGTGAAATATTTCAGACAAACTTTGCTAAGCGTGACGGGAGGACAGATAGACAACACTTGGATTCATATGCCGTTTTTGATCTCCTTAATTTAGATTTAGAAAGTGGTCATCCCTATCAAGCAGATTCTTGAGCATTCTGGAATAACAATTTCCAGAAGTTTCCTTAGAAGCCATTGTAAATATGCGAAACATTTCACTCAGCAATGGACTCATCAGAAGCGCCAGAAGGTATACTATCATGTATTCAGAAATAAAAAAACGCCAGAAAGTATACATCCATATATACACCTTTAACTGTTACAGGGTTCTGATAACTGAAATGGTAAGACACTTCTAGAAGCTTCTCAGGAACTACGAATTTTTCATTTCATTTCAGTCACCGGGAATTAATGTTCGGAGCGCCTACAGCCGAGCAGTAAACTCGCGGGTATTAAGCAAAATTATGTTGAGGGTAAGAGAAATTCCAGAGACTTCCGGAAAGTTCTCGAAAATTAAAGTAATTTAATAATTCAGAACATTCCAGAACGTTCTTCTTTCTAAAACTTTCAGTAATTACAACAAAATTAGCCGCTGAGAAGCATGCTTTGTTCCAATTGGGACGTCATGCCAAGAAGAAGAAGATGTTTCATAATATTGCATCTTTCTTCTGGAGCGTCCAGAAACTTCTAGAAGGTCTTGAATATTTTAGAAATTCAATACTCCGGAAAATTCCAGAATCTTCTTCTTTTTTTTCTGGAGCTTTCAATAATTTCCAGAAAGTTCTTGGAATTTTCAGAATATTCATGTTCCAGATCATTTCAAAAAAGTTCTTATTATTTCTAAAGTGATACAACTATGGTGAAACATTTCAATGAAACATTTCAAAGCGTGACGGAAGGACAGACAACTCTGGGCTTTTATATATATGATTATACACAAGTTTTGAGGAGATTAGAAGTATAATCGGGAGTTACGGTCCAGTTATATTTCTCAGTGAAAATTGTCAGTGACAGAAAAATGAATGAATAGGTGAAAAAAATCATTCACCAAAATGAATTTTATTTTGATCCCTCAGTTGAGAATTTTCAAATTTCACGTTGAATTTCACTCATTGAAAATGAAAATTTCAAACTCTGAAGGTATTATTAGAAAGATTCTGGGATATATCATTGTAGAAATCTCAGCATAAATCCTAGGAAGGATTGCTGGAGGAAACTATACAGGAAATGCCTGGGAGAATCCAAAGAAAAAAATCCTTGGAACACCTAGAGAAGTCGTTGCAAGAATCGGTAAAGATATTTTGGACGAATTTATAAGCGGCCCTGAATGAATCGCAGGAGGAATTTCTGAAGGAATCTCAGGAAGATTTTCGGAAGAATTCCAGCCACAATGCCAGGATAAATTCGTATAGGAATCACTAGAAGAATTTCTGGACGTTTTCTAGTAAGAATTTCTGGAGGAATTGCTGGAAAAACCACAGGAAAAGTTGTTTGAGGTATCCTTGGAGGAAGGCCAAAAGAAGTTTCTGCAGGAATTTCTGGATTAATCTTTGGGTAAAATCTCTGAAGGAATTCCTGGATGAGTCCTTGGAGAAATCCTTGGTAGAACAATCAAAGAAATTTCTGCAAGAATTCCAGGAAGTTTGCCTGGAAAGATCCCAGCAAAAAAGCCAGGACAAAGCTCTAGAAGAATCCGTAGCATAATTTCTAAAGTTCCACAGTTATCTCCAGGAATTCTTAGAGTTCCGGGAGGTATCATAGAAGTAGTTCCTCTAACAAATGCCTGGAGGAATACCTACAGTTCTCCTTGAAAGAATCGGTAGAAGTGGAGTAATCCGTGATGGAATCGCAGGAGGAATTTCTGAAGGAATCTCAGGAGGATTTCCCGAAAGTGTAGCATCAAGTAAGTATGCCAGGAGAATTCCCTAGAAGTATTTTTGAAAGGAGTCCTAATGGGGATTGCTTGAAGAATTCCAGCTGGAATTCATGGAGAAAGGTCAATAGAAGTTTTTGGAGAAATCCTCTGTGGAATTTCTGGCAGAAACTCTGGAGGAAGTCCTGGATAAACCCTTGAAGAATAACCGAAGGAAGTTTAAAAAAAAAATCCCGGTGAGATTTTCCGGAAGAATTTCTGGAACTTCCCTAGTATAATACCTGAAGGTATCACAGTGAGAATTTTTGGAGAAGTTCTAAGAGAAATTGCTGCAAGAATCGCAGCAGGAGTTGCTTGAGCAATCCTAGCCACAATTCCCGGAGGGAGGCCAATAAAAGCTCCTGGAGGAATTCCATGAGAAATTTCTGGAAGAATCTCTGAATAAAATCTCTGTAAGAATTCCTGTAAAAATCACCGGAGAAACTTCTGAAAGGATCCCAGGAAGATTGTCTTGAATAATCCCGCGAGGAATTCCTGAAGGAATTATAATAAAACATTTTAGAGGAATCTCTAGAAGAATTCCGAGAAGTATCAAAGTAAGAATTTTCAAAGAAATCCTAGAAGAAATTGCTGGACCAATCTATGCAGGAATTTCTAGTATGTACAACCCCATCAGGACTGCCTGGAGAATACTAAGGGATGTTTATTGAAAGAAAAATTGGTAGGAATTCAAAGGAAGCCAAGTAATTTTGGGTGTGCTTAAGTTTTGTTGAAATGTGCCATTAATAAATATTAGAATTACTGTGTTAAGTTTTTAATTTCAGGTGTCTGTCAAGAAAAAAATCTAAGGGGTGCCAAATGTGTTCTAGGGGGTGCCAGGCACCCCTGGAACCCCCCCTGGCTACGCCAATGACGATAGGTAGATTGTTGGATTGCTTCTAACTGCCACCTAGCCTAATAGAGATCCTCCAGCCTAGATCGGTCCATGCGATGATATTCTTTGGGCCCGGTGAGAGTCCAACAATTCTCATATCGCTCTTTTACCATCGATAGCCAAATTCACCACCTCACGCTAGGGTTTGCAGATATACATGGAGCCATATCGATTTGACTGCTCCGCTCTGGACTCTTCTCTGCAATTGTTCAGCTGACCACTAGTCACCTGATCATCACCGCACAATGGACCATTTTGCATCCTAGCTCGCAATGTAGGTCACATTTGTGCATCGAGCTACACGTATACAGGGTTGAAGTCTTTAGGGGTCTCCGACATGTGGATTAGTCACAAAGGTGAAAATTCCAAAATTAAGAGTTAAGCATACAGAACAATTTCTACGAAGACGCCATACCGCCAATGTCAATATTTGAGGCTGCATAAAATGGATTATTGATGTGAACCCCAATTTACAGTATGTAGCAGGTTCCTCCGGAGATTATGTCCGATGGCCACATCCGATGGTTCCTAAACGGCCCAAAACTGTTGATAAATATTGTTCGATGTTGAAGAAGTAAGTTGACATCGTGGTGTCGAATGAATGGAATGCAGGCAAATCCATCAAAATGCAAAGTCATCACCTACACCCGAAAGCATGAACCGATACGGTTTGAGTACTCGATGGACTCTGCGATGCTGCAGAGAGTTTACTCCATTAAGGACCTTGGAATAACTCTAGATAGCAAACTGAAGTTTAATGAGCACATTTCCAAGACCATTGCGAAGGCCAATTCAATGCTTGGCTTCTTGCGCCGTAATACCGCTGATTTCGATGACATCTACGCCCTAAAAGCATTGTATTGCTCGCTGGTTCGCAGCGGCCTTGAATATGGAGTTCAAATCTGGGCCCCGTATCGCGGTGTTCACGAACTGCGAATCGAAAATGTTCAGAAACGGTTCGTCCGATTTGCATTACGCCGACTGCCCTGGATTGATGCCCAAAACCTATCACCGTATGAACACAGGTGCGCTCTAATTGGACTGCAGACTCTAACGGAACGACAAATTTTCCTTCGGAGAACGTTTATTTTTAACATGCTGACCAACCGCATCGACTGTAGCTGCTTGCTCCAAAGAATCAGTTTCCGTGCACCCAACCGACAACTCCGCGTTTCTAGCCTTTTGTGGATTCCCGGACATAGAACTGATTATGGAAGTAATAATCCTCTGGACAGGTCTTGTGAATTATTTAATGCTGTTTTTGACGAATTTGATTTTAATGTTAGTAGAATAGAGTTTAAAAATAGGATTAAGTATCGGTCTGTGTAGTTTTTCTAACTAAAGACGGCAAATAAATAAGTAATGATTAATGGAAATAGAGAGAATTTAATCGCAAAATATAATGGGAAACATGCTGTGTACCAGAAAACAGCACTTTTCATAAGAATCTGACCCAGTGACCCACCGGAATAAATCCGACAACAGGGACCATTCCGATGTTCTTTGTCCACTTTTACAAACTAGACATATGTACGAGTATGCCGTAAAAAATATTCAAATCCGAACGTGAAATCTGTGCTGCTATACGCCAGTGAAACTTGGTGTGTATCAGTGGAGAACACTCAATGGCTGCCACAGAAGTAGTCCTGCTGACAGCCCTGTCGCCCAGCGTTACTAAAGCGTTGCGTCCAACAGGCGAAACAGTGACAGCTGTCACAAACAGTGAGCGATCTGTCAACGATTCGTTTCCGGTGATCGTTGCACATTCTTTCGAGACACAGTCAGTAACAGCTTTGAAACCCGGTTTGCATAATCGGTTAAGATTGAATTGAGTTAACACAGTGTTGAATTTATATTGCAAGCAATTCTCTGTAAGTAGTGAGAGTGAATTTAGTTCATTTGCGGATTGTTGTATTCCCTGAAACACACGACATCGGTAGTGTAAACGATACCTACGTCTGTACTCTGTTCTGGTGAGGATAAAAAGAGATTAGTTTGAGGTTATTTTTTGAACTAGTTTAATCTAATCGACGAATCCCGCAGTCTAGTTCACAGTCCGTTGCCCAAGTGAGAAGCCGGTCCGACGATCCGTGGAATAACTGAAAGAGGAAAAGAAATAAGTCATGTTAAATGATAAATTACTAAATATTGTATGAATCAAATTAGATCCTACCTCGCGTAAAGTCGAACCGCAGGGTGAAGCAACCTTAAAGTCTGTGCTAAAAGGCTCACTGAATTGTAAGTTGGTTATAAGAGAGAAAATTATTGTAATGCATACTTACCCAGGAATTATACTTTCAGTTGAAGCGTCTATAACACGCTCTCAGGACCGGCTTGACTTTTATTTACCCTAACACCCGTAACAGCTGCAGATCTTAATCAATAGATGCCTGCGGTATATAATTCGTGCATGGTGGCCTTACAATTGGATCTCCAAGGAGCTTCATCGTCGATGTCATCAAAAGCTGATAGCAACAGAAATTCAAGAGCGAAAGCGGAGGTGGGTCGGCCACACTCTAAGCAGGCGCGGGAAGAAAATCTGCAAACAAGCGTTAAATTCAGCAGGACAGCGCTGTAGAGGCTCATAGCGGCGCAGCCTCAATAACGAAATCAAGAAAGTCAATAGAAACTTGAAATGGCCACAGGTCAAGGTGATGGCCGGCAATCACCCAGGATGGAGATCTTTTAATTCGATCCTCTGCACCACCATGGGTGCTCAGGACTGAAAGTAAGGCAGCATCCATTTATTACGTAACGCTAAAATCGACATTTCTAGATCCCCCCTCCCCCCCTCCGTAACGCTTTTTGTATGAAAATCCTATTTATTTTTGTATGGAGCGTAACGCTCAGCCATACTCCCCTCCCCCTCCCCCTAGAGCGTTACGTAATTTGTTGACGGCGCCTAAGTACTTTTCACTAACTAGTGTTTATACACACTCAATCCTGAATTGCCTGTTCAGCACTTTTTTGACGAAAATAGAACAGCAGAACTATTTCGGTAGCTTCGGTAATCGATTTTACTGAGGCTCAGTACACCAACTGTCAAAACCTGGTGCAAAAGGTAAACAATGCAGTAGAGCTGTATACAGCTGTTCTATTTTCGTCAAAAATTTACCGATCACTGTATTCCAAATTAAGTGTGTAGACAGTTTAGGTTAACATTCACAGAGAATGAGATCATTTATAGTGCTACAACACCATAGGAGATCACTTATACAGCACTTGCATGGGACGGCAACAAGCAGATACTAATGATCTCCCTTAGTATAGATCATCACGTGCTACCTTTGTTTAGTGTACCCAACATACTCATTTGGTTTTGTTGGAAAACGGTTTGTAGCATCGAACACGTTTCCATGCGTTCCCAGAATAGAAATACACTAGAACTTCAATGGCGCTGTAGTCATTTTTCTCGTTTAATTATTTTAATAACGTTAATTGCAATAATTTACTATTTTTTAGTGGCCATCTTGTAGAGGACCTTTTGTTTTGGTAAACAAATTTAACTTGACACTTCTAGTACCACTGCTGACGCTGTAAGGCCGTGGCAAACTAGATGTTAGTCACACGAACAGCCGCGACATTGGGCTTCTGTGGCTAGTTATTCTACTGTTCCCAGCAAATTCAAATGCGCATGGGCTGGGCACACTTAACAAAGCCAACAAGCGCCCACTATTTAAGTGATTTTGATAACACTCCGTATGGCTGGTTTCACTTAATCAGAGGATTAAAATATCTAATTTTCCATTTTTACCATGGAATCTACATTCAGTTTAACTAGCCAACACTGCGATTGTAATGGTCTTTAAAGCCCATCGGTTGTATGCCGAAAATCAATGCTTCGTGGAAGATACAAACCAAATCACAGGGATGCTGCTTAGTTCAATTTGTAAAAAGCACATTATTGTAATACCTAGTCAATGTTACGGTTTGCCTCTATGTCGTTGAAAAAGACATTCATTCATTTCATATGTAGGTTTTGCACAGCGAGTATCTTGACTTCCCATCAGCGTGATCATAATGGCATCATTCATACAAAGGAAGACCTCTCGACAAATTCCATCAGGTAATTCGATAGCGCAGCCCCACTAGGTCTGACAACTGTGCGAAGCAATAAACTCCCTATAATTATTACACATTTATCCATCACGCGAAAACAATGGCAGAAACCCTAGCATCCGAGTGTGTCGGACAAGATTTTTTACAGCTTATGCATCTATCCGACGCCTTGTTAGAATCCGAAAAACACTTATCAAAACACAACTATCTCCTCGGTCAGCCAGCAACGACTCTGATCGGTCTGAACATGCTTCCCCGCTATCCATCTTACTGACTGACTGAGCGAGGAAAATGCTTATTGTTGAGGGGCTTAATTCACGCGGTACTTAAATTGCCCTTCAAAGATCAAGACAAGCGCAACAAGAACAGCAATTTTTTCCCCACCGATGGCCATTTTCCAGTGTGTGTTTTTTTTTCGTTTTCTGCTGTTGGTTGGCTATAATTACCATCTTGGCCATGGTGCTGGGACTGGGTTCTTCGATGCACTCGACCCCAGCCGAACACGACTTCCGTGGGTCATTTTTTTCCGATTCTCACCATTTATCATAATTTTTCACGAGACAAACAACGAAATGCGCAATGCGTTTTTCCTAGCATCTTTTCCGCATTCATGGTCATGCGTACGATGGTCGTACATTTTTTTTCTGCTGCTTACCCATGCAGTTGTGTATTCTAGCAGCTGAATGTGGTCACAAAAAGCACCAAAAAGACCTTCAACTTATGCAGGTTCTTTTCCAATCTCGAAATCGACTCAACTGATTTGCGACAGCCAACTATCATCAGCAGTAACGGTTTGAATTGCTTTTTTGTAAAGATATGCCACTTGCGTTGATAACGTTTCATTAGTGTCAGTCAATTGCAGAATCAGAGCACAATATACACTGCACTGGTTTTGGTAATAAAAAAAGTCGCATTCTTTCAATCGTGTGGAAATCAAGCTGGTGTTCGACATATTTACAGTAGTCGTATGAATGAAAATGAGTTTTTGCAATTTCTCATCATAATAAAAATGACTTTTTGCAATTTCTCATCGTAATAGGCTGTTTTACCTCACGCAAATCTGACAGGAAAAGCCCTACTTTCCCACACCAAATTGACAGTGCTGTAATGGTTCATTACAGCACTGATTTGCGTTGCGTAATGAACCATTACAGCACCTACTATGATCAGATTTCCTTAAATATGGCTATGATCATCAGTGTGAAGATTGATGAAAAAATTTAGATAAAAACTATCCTCAAGCGGTAATTTATGAACTTGCAAAAAATGTTGTACGCAACTCTCTGCAGAACTCGATTTTTACAGCACTCGTCGTAATTATCCAACTCGGCAAGCCTCGTTGGATAAATGTACGACTCGTGCTGTAAAAATCGTCATTCTGCACCTTGTTGCGTAAACTACTATTACTACATTACAACTTGTTCGTGAACGCACCAAAAGGGAACGCGCGTCACCTATTTGTGAGCAGAGGCGTCGTAAAAACAAGGTCATCGTCGTTCGTCGATTGGGATAATGTCCCCAAAAAGAGAATGAAGAAGATATCTCATGGCTGCACACCGGAATATCTTGATATATAATGAACTTCGGTGACATGTGTCAATCTCTTTTTCGTTCATCCAAACGTCATCGAGTGGACACCTTCTACAGTGAAAGTGATCTTTTGTTAGAAAATTATTGAAATAAAAGTAAATTAAGTTAATAAAGTGAGTTTTCGATAATAAACACGCGCCAGTGACTTAATTAGTGATTTACTTATCTGCAAATATATTATATAAACAATATGATTCACTTCCGCGTTCCCCATACATTGAATTGGCAAACAGCTTACAACACCATCTAGCGTCAAACGTGGCAATCCACCTTAAATTAAACCACATATTTGCTAAATATGTTTAACCGTGTCTCCATGACATTTCCTTTTGTTGTGGTCGTCAATCATATTTAGGGATGTATAAGATTCAATTTGCACAAACAAAATTATGATATTGGGCAAAGCAAATATTAAGTTTATATTTAGTAACTGTCGTATATCAATGATGGAACCTACGCAATTTGACGTTTCGCAATTATCATTTTTTTCCAGAAGTATATTTGTTTTAGAAGTACCGAGAAGTGAAATATTTTGGTCAAATTGCTATGGCTACTGAGGATACTTGTTGGTTCATTTTGACTAAAAGTATATTGTGTGCAAAAACTATTACGCAAAGAATATGATTTGTTTATTTAAATCCTAAACATTTTGATATTATTTATCGATAACTGAAGAGATTATTGACATCCCTAGTTCATTGATGTTGACAGCGTGTGTAATTCTGAAGGGCATACGTTTTTAGAGTGTAATAGTTGCCACGTTCGTCACAAGCGGCGCCACAAGCACAGGATGAAGGGTCGCCAGAAATAGCTGGAAGTGAGTTATATTATTAATATAGTATACTAGCTGGCCCGGCAAACTTTGTCTTGCCAAGTTGTGGTGGTTTGACAACTGTTTAGGTCATTGCAGCACCGCACTCTAGATTGGTTTTATTTCGATCGTATTGATTTTCATCCCAACTCCTAAAAAAAAATACTTTATCAATTTTCTTACTTTTTAGTCAAGTTTCTCAACTTTTTTTTTACATATAAACACAGTCACCATGAATACGAATCGAATGGTGTAAGGGTCATGCTGATCGGTCCACCCGTTCTTGAGTTTTGTTGCCTCAAATGGAATTCAAACTCATTTTTATATATATAGATTTGTTATCTGCCCTGGTCACCTGTTGTTCTGGAACCTGTAAAAGAGAAGCTGTACTTACCTGCGCCTGGCTCGTCCTGGAATCCTGCCCCGAAGGTAACTTCGCCGCTGCTTGCTGTGCGTGTCGTCACAACTTTTGAACATATTATGTACAAATAAGGTAGTATTTACAACAAGCATTTTTTACCGGGAGTTTCTTTGGCAATAGTTTTTGTAATGCATCAGTGATGTTTTCAATCAGATGAAAACACGATCGACTATCGTTCTTTTCCCATCCAACCAACACCCTCTAAGGGCAAGGGTGACTACGCATCACCTGTCAATACGAAAACTGTTGTGGTAACTCAAACGCTGATAATGAACAGTGAGTTATCATGAGCATCTCTCAGCTGGTCGCATGTTTTTATTATGATTCGATTCATTCACCGCTGCCAATCTGTTATTCATTATCACTTCCCGATCCGATTGACATCTTCAATTTTCGTGGTCCGATCGAATCAACATAAATCGCAATCGAAAAAAAAATCAGTACCACTTTCAAAATGTCCGGTAAGACGAAAACGCAGAAAGAATAAAAATTGCAAATGGCAGAGCAAATTCGCGACGGAGACATTCGTGCGGAAAAGTGTTTCTATTCGCAGAGCAAAATATTTATTGCCGGGAACCTCAAACGGCACTTCCAGAGCCATCACCCACATGTGCTTAAAGAACTTGCTTTGGAAAAGTGCAGTGCGGACGAAGACGAGTCTGAACAGAAGAAGTCCCAAGGCATGTAAGCCTAAGCTGACAGTGAAGATGTAGAATCGAAAAGACAGACACGCTTGACACGTAATAATAGTATGCGTGTTAGCTTCTTGCACACCTTGCAGGATAGATTGTCGAAATAAGTTAAGGTCTTCGGAAACATTCATCATTGAGATCCGAAGAATTCAATTTGACTTTGACCCTATGACATTATTCATGTGTGAATGCTCTACAACACGGAGAACTTTTTTTGAAAATTCTCTATAGTAATTCCCATACAAACCTATTTTGCTTTTGGACCACCATTAAACCACCACCGAAATAGCTGAAAATTTGACAGGACTCTAGTTTTGCACCAAAGATTGTAATGAACATGTGGGAGCTTTGAAATTCCAACATTTTTGAAATCGGAACTAGGTACTCTAGCGTACACATGGCTCTAATATAATGTTTGCAGTTGGCGTCAATGATATGTTTCCCAGCATTTACCAACCAATATAAAGATCATACTCCATTCCAATTTTTCTTCAAGCATATTCCTTCGTAGGTTTAACTTCCCCGAAAAAAAAAGAAATGCGATAATAAGATAATCATAAACGCAAACACCTAATAAACAAGCATCCGACCCGCCATCCTTCTGGCGGTGCTCCGTTCTGTTTCCACAAACCGTCGGAACTTCAAAAAACACTCTTCGTTACCGAACCAGTGGCAGCAACAGCCAAATAGTAAAATATTCAAATGATATCTTAAAATATGCAGCGAATTGTGAATAAAAATTCAATTTGTTTATAAAGTTTTAAGTTTATGCGCGAGTATGTGAGACTAATGAACGAATTTTCCGCTCCCGGGGGCAAACAGCAACAAACCGAGAAGCAATCCGGCTCCAGAGAGAACATAACCTTACCCACTGAGTTTTGCTATGGGAAGCTCCTGTTGGGAAGACAATTCTGTAATAATCGCTATTTGCACTTGCGACGACGACGACGAGTCGGCACCGTCGGCATTCGGTCTAAGGCAGAAATCTCCCATTGCAATGCAATGAGTGAAATCCACACTCACCGTGGAAAGGAATCCAATACCATTCCGTCCGCCGGGGAACGGTTTCGTGTCGACGATCCACCCCCAAACGAGATGCAAATGCGTGAGAAAATGATATGGAAATAAGATAAATATTGTTATGACTCAATAAATACATACGGGCGGAATCGTTTTTATGGTGAACGAAGTTGAAGCGGCGCGGCGAGGTGTCCCGGTGAATTTTATGAGCCCATAAAAATTATAGCAATTAGCTGCAGGTTTGCGATTGATTGTTGTTTTGTTATGTGAGGACAATCTCAGTCATCGCTGGGCCGGAAAAGCTGTTCAATTTGGTTTTTGCATCTTATTCTTTGTCTATTGTTTTGATGTTTATGTGTTTAATTGCGAGCAGTCGAAATTCACAGATTTTATGGATGACGCTAAACAGGTGTCCGATCGTTTGACCGAATGCCAATACGATCTAACAATCTCAAAAATGCTTTTAAACTACTGATGATAAAAATAAATGCCAACAAAATTAGTAAACAAAAATCAGATCTTTGAATGCGTAAAGCCCCCACTTTAGCACCATATTCAATATAAAAAACATATTATATGACATTATGACAGCTAGGTTAAACTTGATATGCTGCAACTCGTAGCAGTCAGTCTACGCCGAATATAACATCGCCTCCACAGGTCTCGCTTCTAGGCTTCCAGTCACCTTGAACATGTAGAGTCCTTGTCCTCCTCAATCGGGTTGTATAGTGAATAAAATATTGCTATTTTCTATAGCCTAATCGATAGAGCTCATTTTTCTGAGTATAACGTGATTTTATTGGATTTCAATAGCTTTGTTTTGATGGTTAAAATAACAAAACAGTTTTTATTTTCGTGAATAGAATGACAGTTCAATCGATAAAATGACAGCTCGACCCGAACAAAAAAAAAATTCTCATGCAAACTTTTAATGCATTTTTAAAATAGTTCCCGCACTCCAAAAATTATGAAATTTTGGATTTCGACTAATTTTTGGGTGGAGAATCCGATTATTGAGTCTTATACAACGTCAGCTTGGTCTTCGTTCGCAGCCTACGGGACTTCAGCTTGATTCACTGACTGAAGTCCAGGAGCATGTGCGACCGCGTGACGGCAACTTTGCACATCAGCTCTCCTTATCGCTCCTTCTAGTACTATGTTGAACAGTGAGTTCGAAAGAGCATTGCCTTGCTTTAGTTTGCCTGATCACAATCCCATCCGTCAAGCATCGTAAGAACTACTCTTCTTAACTTCGCCGGAAAACCATCATAATTTGCCATAACTCGTTTCTATGCACTGAATCGTACGCCGTCCTGAAATCAATAAACAGATATTCAGTCTACAAGTTGTAATCCCGCAATTGATCGAGAATCTACCGCAGGGTGGACATCTGACCTGTCGTTGATCGGTGAGGGCCGAAATCCACCTGATATTTGCCGACGAAGGACTCCTGAATCGGCCTCAGTATGTTGATAAGAATTCCGGACAAACCTTGTACGTTGAACTGAGAAGTGTTATACCTCTGTAGTTCGCGTACTCCAGTCGATGCCCATTTTGTATAGAGGGCAAAGGAGACCATTCAACCGTCTAAATAGGAGGCAGTTCTTTCTGTTCCCATATCTTCAATATAATACGACTTGATACAGTTGCCCACTACCTACTCTGCTTGAGTTGTTTGGCCGGGAGTTCGTTCTTCTCAGCAGAATTGTAGTTTTTCAGCCCTTCAATGCACAATGGTCCGAGGACCAACATTAAGTGGAAAAAATTAATAACTCAAAAACCATCCAAGATAGAGTCTTTATGTCTTCTAGACATTTGCTCGTGAGTCCAAGCCGCGTTATATGCAAAAGTGTCCTAAACGCCAAATCTTAAAATACTTCATATTTCAGCACCTAACTTTTTTATTTTAAAAGATATCGAAATAAAATGTTCTGCAAAGTTGAAGAAGGTAAAAACCCCGACAACTTTCTCGAAGAGCAGTTTTTTCTATCTCTTCAATCTGAGGAGATATAACTTATTGAAGAAATAAAAAGTCCGAAATCGGTTTTTTTGTCATATGTCAAAAACTATCATTTTTTCAAGCCTACTATGTTCAGAGCAATTGTACATATTGCCAAAATACACATTTCGTCAGAAGACATCAAAGCTGTACGATGTTCCTATCAAAAGATATAAGTATTTTTGTACTTTTTTAAGCCAATTTTTCTAGCGTAACATTTGAAAAAGGCGCAAGTGAATCTTTAATTTTCTCCCACCACCGGATCTAGTATGACAAAAACTGCATTTTAACAAATTTTGGAGAGGGTGTTTTTTTGATTTGCGTTTTAAATGTGATTTGACTATGACCGTATTTTAGGCATCAAACTCACGAAAAATGACATCCATAATGTCCGAGTTCAACATCTACTCGTGTTTCAAGATCACTTATCTTAAACATTCGAGTAGCGATGAACCCAATGTTGTCTTTTTTGTTTTGTTTTGTTCCTTTGTGTAAGTGAGCAAAAATATAAAACAAATTCCCTATAGTTTTTCGATTTCTTAATTCATCAGATATATGCATCTGGTGATCGTATGCAAATTTTAAATTGAATTGTGGACCGTCCAGTTTTATATGTTTGACATATATTATGAAAGGCCTTTGATCCTAGGATAGGATGCGACACGTAGTCAGTCAATTTCGTCAACGATCAAAATCAAGTGCTGCCACTTTTCTTTATTCCAAATCTCTAAAACTATTTAACTTTAACGATTGAAGTTTTGATGCATATTTCGCACCGTAAAGCACTATTTGCAATTGCAATAGCGTAACTTGCTACTAAAATTGCTTTCAAACGCAAGCTCTTTCAATTATGATGAAATCTATCAAAAAATCAATTGATTTTGCACCAAATCAATGGTTTTAACCGGTGTCAAGCCATGGGAGTCACATTAGGTTGATTTGCTTTTGAATGCTGACATATTTGAGGCGATAAAGCTTGAATAAAAAAATACAATGATTTTAAATATTGGTATCAAATGCTAAATCTACAAACTAGCAACACGGCCAAGCCAACAACAAAGCGATATGATCGCAGCAAACGGATATCAATTTCGACCAATTAGCGACTGGTCTCCGTTTGACAGCAAATTGGTCTCAAATTGACTGACTACGTGTCGCATCCTTTCCTAGGATCAAAGGCCTTTCATAATATATGTCAAACATATAAAACTGGACGGTCCACAATTCAATTTAAAATTTGCATACGATCACCAGATGCATATATCTGATGAATTAAGAAATCGAAAAACTATAGGGAATTTGTTTTATATTTTTGCTCACTTACACGAAGGAACAAAACAAAACAAAAAAGACAACATTGGGTTCATCACTACTCGAATGTTTAAGATAAGTGATCTTGAAACACGAGTAGATGTTGAACTCGGACATTATGGATGTCATTTTTCGTGAGTTTGATGCCTAAAATACGGTCATAGTCAAATCACATTTAAAACGCAAAACAAAAAAACACCCTCTCCAAAATTTGTTAAAATGCAGTTTTTGTCATACTAGATCCGGTGGTGGGAGAAAATTAAAGATTCACTTGCGCCTTTTTCAAATGTTACGCTAGAAAAATTGGCTTAAAAAAGTACAAAAATACTTATATCTTTTGATAGAAACATCGTACAGCTTTGATGTCTTCTGACGAAATGTGTATTTTGGCAATATGTACAATTGCTCTGAACATAGTAGGCTTGAAAAAATGATAGTTTTTGACATATGACAAAAAAACCGATTTCGGACTTTTTATTTCTTCAATAAGTTATATCTCCTCAGATTGAAGAGATAGAAAAAACTGCTCTTCGAGAAAGTTGTCGGGGTTTTTACCTTCTTCAACTTTGCAGAACATTTTATTTCGATATCTTTTAAAATAAAAAAGTTAGGTGCTGAAATATGAAGTATTTTAAGATTTGGCGTTAAGGACACTTTTGCATATAACGCGGCTTGGACTCATGAGCAAATGTCTAGAAGACATGAAGACTCTATCTTGGATGGTTTTTGAGTTATTAATTTTTTCCACTTAATGTTGGTCCTCGGACCATTGTGCAATGGCTTTATTGATTATGTCTTGCGTTGGAGATTCCACGCCTGTCCAACGTCGTTGATTTGAAGTTTTTCTATTGCTCTTCCATTCCCACCGTTCAACGATTTTTCGAAGTGCTCTCTCCACCTGGTAGCCATCATTGGAATAGTTTTGTCTGTCAGCAAGTTTCCATCATGGTCTTTGCATATGACGAGAGAAAGCACTAGCCTAGGCACTGCCCAAGTAACACCGAAAACATAATCAGAAGTTGCCACCTGCTACAAAATAGCATGCGACAGATTTTTATATATAACGTCATGGAATGGATGATCCCAGATTAAAAAGAATGTTGGGGTTCTCATTTCTGTACTGCAAAACACTCATCAACAGAACCACAGAACCCATCGTTGATAGCCGATCGTTCGTCGGCGCAGTAATCACACAGCGCAACATTTTTTTGTCTCAAGAGCAAACTTATGTGTCTCCGAAGGATTTTGGACCGCTGAATCCGAATCCGGGCTCAGATATGCTCCAACACGTCACAATTTTGAGCTATACCTCAATTTATAGGGCAAAATATGCGATATTGGGATTTTTTCACTGCAAGCCATTAAGCATGGAAATCTTTTTTTTAAGCACTCAAAAGGTTAATTGGTCAATTAATATCTAAATTAACGACTCATGCAAAATATTTCGTTTAACCTAATCAAATTTGATAGATTTAAGCGTTTTATGTTAGTATGAAAACTTGCATGCAACTTTTGGAGAGTGACTTGTATGGGAAATATCGTACCTAACATAAATCGCTTAAAACTATCAAATTCGATTCGGTAGAACAAAATATTTTGCATGAGTCGTTAATTTAGATGTTATTTGACCAATTAACCTTTTGATTGCTTGAAAAAATATTTCCATGCTTAATGGCTTACAGCCAAAAATGCTCAAAATCGCATATTTTGCCCTATAAATTGAGGTATAGCTCAGAATTGTGACGTGTTGGAGCAAATCTGAGCCCGGATTCGGATTCAGCGGCCCAAAATCTGTCAGAGACATATAAGTTTGCTCTTGAGACAGACCAAAAGCTAATTTTTGTTACGCTGTGTAATGTAACTACGTAGTATCTGCCTATGCGGTGGGATAACAGACCATTAGGCCGGTCTCACAATTCTGGCTACCTGAAAACCCGATATTAAAGAGCACAAAACTCAGTATCGATCGTTCTGTACTAAAAGGGATCCACTGATACCACCCAATTGCCGAACAACATTTTCATCGTGCAGTGGTGAATATCGATCCGTATGAGATCTGAGATCAATTTGCGAAACCAATCTTTCTATGATCAGTTCCGATTAACCCGTGCTGCATCTAAGATCGCAAAAGTGTACCAGTTGGTATTTTTTTTCAACAAGTGCGGTGTAGAAAGTTAAGGTCCCCTTTGGGGTTGATCTAGATTATTTTTCGGAACTTTGCATGCGTAGCATGGAGTAGTTAAGAAGTGCTTGAAATGAGATCGGTAAGAAGCCTAATAATAGTGAAGTGGCCAAGAATCTTACATAGCCATTGATCCCATCTATAGGCCTATTAGTTAATGCCACCGAGTGTGTCGTCGAGGGAGATCCGGTGAAGGTCAAGGCCGGCAAACTGCATGTGTGGACCGCAGTGGTGCCGTGGCGTCACGTGGCTAGCTCCGGTGGACACCGTCCGGGGCCCGATGACTTCGCCGTTGGGATACACTACAACACTTTACACACTTACAACACTAGCAGATAAGTAAAACTATTTAGAATTAAGTTGATTTGGGGGGGATTAATAAAGGGGTTTTTGCATGTAAATTTTTTTTCATCTGGTGATTTCACGGGTCAGAATCGTTTAACAAACTTTTGAGCCAAGCCGCGAACCTGTTCAGGCTGTTTTCTGGTAGAACAGCACTTCTGCACGTGTTCAACTAAATAGGATTTTTTCAATTTTTGTCTCATGCCAGTGGGAGTTTTTCCCCGTGTGACAAAGTCTTAAACTAATCATTTTGTCCTATAACAGTTGTTTCAAAGTTTTCCAAAACAAATGTTGTGGTGTATAAGTCATATTCATGATTCCAAAAACTAGTCTTTAATGATCTCTTATTAAAAAGTCGTATTTGAGTAAATATTTTGTCTTTTCAAACAAACTTGACATGTTGTTATCTATTTTGATGGATGTGTTCTAATAACGTTTATTTTGCCGCAATATGACAAGTCTGATTAAGTTTTATATTTGTCCTAATACGTTCATCAAACATATTCTCGGTAGGGAACCGTCGTGTATGCTTCTTTAATATGAAAACAGAAATTGTATGTCAGGGAAAAACTTGGTCAACCCCAAAAAGTAACAAATGTCAATAATCTTGAAGTTACCATTCAATGAAAGTAACGGATTTACTACTATTCTAAATCAACAAAAGTTATATTCCGCTTAAACATACTTGATATTAAACGTTCCCATTGGCATATCAACAGCTTCCTCAGAATCTGTCAGCGCTTCCCATTTTTGCATAGTGTCTTCTGCTCTATCGAAAGTAGTTGCTTTGCCAACTACTTTGCATTTCTACTGCTTCCAGGTTGTTGCATCCGGTAATGAATCTTTGTTTTTCGCCAGCGTTATTAAATTGTTCGGGGGCCAATACACTACATCGTTTTTCACCCATTTTGACGGCACTCAAGTTAAAATCGGTTTTAATTTCTTTGTTGTCCGAAATTGTACGACGTGGAAGCACATTTTCACAAAAATTGACACGAAATCGACAAATCACATAACGAACGAGCTATAGGATATGTCCTCTACAGCTTAACAGACTCAATATGTTTGATAAGTCGTATTAGAGTAATATTTTCAGTCTTACTTCCAATATTTGTTTTGGTTAAGTTCTGTCGGAACATAATATGTTTCATTTGTTCTTATGAAGTCATATTGAGAGTTTCTGCAGTATGTATGCAAACATGTGTAACATGATGACATGTTCAGTATGTTTCATAAGTCATATATGAGTATCATCTTCAGTCTGTCTTTCAATACTTGTTTTCGATGAAGTTTTTGTTGAACATGATATGTTCAACTTGTTTACATTAAGTCATATTGATGTTTTTTCAGTAAGTAAACAAACATATGTAACATAAACTAAAATCATTGTTTTTAACTAGGTTATGTTACCCTACCGATCATAAAAATGTCGATATGATGTTCAATATGTAATAAATTAAGAATAAAAACTATACATAATGTTACTAATGAAAACTTATACTGAAAAATGTAATGAGGGGATCATTATACCAAAAATATTTATTGTATACGTTATTTTCAGCCGTTAGCAAGGAACCGAGGTAGACGAATTCTTCTACCACCTCGAAAGTATCCTCGTCTATCGTAACATTGCTGCCAAGGCTTGTCATGTCTCTCTCAGTCCCACCTACCAGCATGCACTTCGTTTTCGCCGCATTTACCACCAGTTACGCTGTTTCACGTTTCAGGCGGGTATACTGTTCGGCACTTTCCAAATGTTCTAGCAATTATATCCATGTCATCCGCAAAACAGACAAATTGTCCGGATTTCGTGAAGATCGGAGGCGCTTTTTCTCCCGGAAGAGGCGAGTCTGCTGCCTCCGCATGTCTATATCGCTCCACATTTTGTCGGGTTCCATGCTGCAGCGTTACCACCCGCGCTGCATTCTTCTCCAAACCCGCTCTGCACTTCTCGGTAGATGGTATGATTACCTCTAAACGTTCGCACCATAGATTCTATCCAACACACCTCCTACAACGCAACCATTCCAAACCCGCAATCCTTCAGTGCATAGGCTAGTATGTGGGTGCTCCCAATGAAGTTGAGGAGAGATCTGCAGTTCCACGTACCGAGCTTCCAGTCACAAGTCCCTTTTCGTCGCTGTGATCGTCGCCATTGTATCGGTTCGCGTTCTTCACTTGTTGACTTTACAATGCTTATTTTTTACGGCCGGCTCGCAGGGCCTAACACCAACCCAACAATGTTGGTGATGATATTGATTTTCACGAGGTAGTGACACTACCTCCTGTCAAATTTTCGTTTATAAAATCAGCCCAAAAATGTGAAATACATATTCTTCTTCGTCTGACGTTGTCAACACTGGACCAAAGCCTGCTTCTCAGCTTAGTGTTAGTCTACGAGCATTTCCACAGTTATTTATTTAGAGCTTCCTCTACCAATGTGTTTGTCACTTTAAAATTTCTTCATTCGCATCCATATAAATTGTGATGATTTTTTTACAGGAATTAAAAATATTATTTAGGAAAACAAATCACTTTAGGTTACATTAGTTCAAGTAAAACGATGGTTTTAATTTATTTTATTTTATTATCCTTCATAGATACGTGTTTATAAGGCGCATTAAATTTATCGAAGCACAAATGCCTGTTTCACCAAAAAAAATGACTCGCATCACAATGTCTAGTCATAGAAAGCCAATTTTAAGTTGAAATAGTCTAGCTGAAATAATATCGCAAGCCATATTTTGCACTTGAATAGTTTTTTTTGACATTTTGAAACTTAGTTGAATACGGTTATGCAACAAACATTGATTACGCTTTAGAAAAGAAACTGAATTTCCATCCTCAATTAAAAAAAGAAGACGTGTAGTTTGTTTATTAAAAGTTCTCAGAATTATGTATTGTAAAACATACTAAGAAACATTATTAAGTATGCTTTGATTCATATAGAACATGATCATAACATCTCAAATATGTTGCCGAAGCTCCACCTTCTGCGCTTTTTCGGTCATATATCTGTCTGAAAAACGGTTTTATTGTTATGAACCAAAACACAGTAACTGGTCATATTGGAGTCGAAATAATTCCTATAGAACATGTTGTGTTACTTGGGTGGCTTTTTCCTCACACCATTGACAGGTTCGTAACCCCCATAATGTTATGCTCTATACTTCTTGTTCTACTACTCTTGCTTTCCTATATCGATCCCTGCTATGCCGGGTCCCCGACACCAGCATCCAACTTCTGGTAACATCCTTCTCGTTCGCTACCCTCTGGCACTCCTCATCGAACCACCCGTTCATATACCTTACCTTATCGGTCAGACTAAGGCCTGAGTGTCCTCTGCTGTACGTAGAAGTCGTCTCGATTCCACTTGGTCCTTGGCCGTGCGTCTCCAGTTCCGCACTCTGCGGAGGGTCCGCAAGTCTTCCTCCACTTGATCGA
Source organism: Aedes albopictus (assembly GCF_035046485.1). Lineage (NCBI taxonomy): Eukaryota > Metazoa > Arthropoda > Insecta > Diptera > Culicidae > Aedes > Aedes albopictus. The sequence continues at coordinate 295,475,414 of NC_085137.1, forward strand.
CCCACCTAGCTTGCTGCGCATCACATCTTCTTGTACCTTGGATGACTCTCGAGAACCGTTTTAATCAGGTTACTATCCGACATCCTGATTACGTGTCCTACCCACCGTAGTCTCCCGATTTTCACGGTGTGGACGGTGATTGGTTCTCTCATCGGCTGATGCAGTTCGTGGTTCATTCGCCTTCTCCAAATCCCATCTTCCATCTGCACTTCACCATAAATGGTACGCAGCACCTTCCGTTCGAAAGGCGCGTTGGTCCCCTGCACGTAGAGCCCATGTTTTGTGCCCATAGAGGACTGCCGGTCTAATCAACGTTTTGTAGATAGTCAACTTCGTGTGACGGCGAGACTCCAAAATAAGTTCGAGTTCCTGCCACAATACGTCTCTGAATTTCTCTGTAGGTGTCATTGTCGGCGGTCACCAGTGCCAGTGAGCCCAAGTACACGAATTCTTCAACCGCCTCGATTTCATCACCGTCGATAGAAATTCGGGGTGGCGGGCGTGGTAATTTTCCGTTATGGACTTTGTCTTCGACACATTAATGACTAATCCGATTCGCCTGGCTTCATTCTTTAGTAGGATATACGTTTCCGCCATCGTTCCTAATTTACGAGCTATAATATCAATATCATCTCGATCCTTCGTCCCCTTGATCAATAGTATCAGATTATCCGGGAATCCGTATCCTCGACAAGGTCATGCTTAATATCCATGCCTTTGCCACTGCAATGGCATCTGATCCGTCATTGATCGACCCATAACCAGTCTTCGGTGGGTTGCCCCGTTCTCTCAGGTAATAATAGGACTGATATATGACGTTGCATGTAATCAACGAGAGATGCTCAATAGTAAAAATGATCATATAAGTCTCAACATCTTTTACCAAAACGTGAGAGGGCTACGCACGACGGTGGATGAATTCTCTATTGCCGCATCCGATTCGGATATCGATGTCATCGTGATCACCGAAAGGTGGCTCAGCGAGCAGTTTACTTCGTTGCTGTTGTTCAGAGATAAGTTTACCGTATACAAAAAGGATAGTGATGCTGAACTCACTGGCAAAAACGCGGTGGTGGTGTACTCATTGCCGGACCTGGCAGCCACCATTGTTTTATCTGTCAGCTGTTCCCAGCACGGTCGTTTCACATGACGGGAGAAAACGTTGGTTTTCTACGCACGCTATTGACAGTTTCTTAAAACTCCCACATATCATTCTGCTCCGTACTTTCGTGTGCCTGAGCAATCACATTTTCCTCCTGTTCTCCTTTCTTTTCCCGGTGGATTCACTTTTTCGCCTCTCTCGTTTTCCTATATCGCTCTCTGCTCTGCCGAGTCCCCGACACCAGCATCTGGCTTCTAGCAACACTATTCTCGTTCGTTACCCTCTGACACTCCTCGCTGAACCACCACCCGTTCCTAAGTCGTCTTTGAGCAACGCCTTGCGTTCTCTGTGGGTTCTGTCTCAAATGATAGAGCTTCGGTGTAGGTGCGGGTAATACGTCGGACCCTTGGTTTATCATGCCAAGATGTTGGCCAGAAGCCAAGCAAGCCGCAATTTACCAGAACATGAAAGTCTCTTGAAATCTTGATATTGGTACGAGTCAAAAAGTCTTCTTCATATGCCACACTGTGGCACTGTCCAAATGAAAACCACGTACCACTCCAAAGCAGTATTTCAAGAAGGCCTATCTTTAGGAGCCAGCAACAGATCTCAACATAATCATCGACATCTGACGTACATCCACAACCGAATACGCTCTCAGGCCATAAAATCCGATAGGTAACCACAACCATGAGTCATACTCTCATACTCCATAGCACTAATATGTACTGCAGCCCCATAGTATTTGGCCGTATGACGTCCGCCGTCGCTCCTTCTTCTTGGTTGAGCTGGCTGACCAAAAATCGCTTCTTACGCCGAAAGGTGGGTGCGGGTTTGAACCTGTTGCCTTTGTTTGGGTTCACCGGAATCGAACTCCCCGGTGAATGACAATGAGCGAACCCAGGACGGTGACCACTCGAGGCGGTTTCGACGATTGCACACATGGCCGGCCGTTCACCGTGTTCAACTGAAGGAAGTCGTCTGTGGAATTCCTGCCTTCCCGCATTGCCACATTGCAGCAGCAGCTATGCATATTTTGTCCATCCCGTCCGGGACTGGGACGGTACAGCTGGTCGGTAAATTATGAACACTGACGACGACGAAAACGACAGCGACAATGCAACGTCAGCAAGTGCAGTTGATTGAATGCAATTGAAACAACTTCCCGGGTGGATAAAAAAAAGCACCGACAAACATCTACGCACCGTGGGACTAACATTTCTAAATTTAAACGTGCGTGTTCCTACACGCTAATCACGTTACGCGATTCATTGGCTGATAATAGACATAATGGCAATCGGAATGAACTGCGTCAAATTTGCTGCTGCGGTTGAATCGTATTTTGCCAACTGATTTGCCTCTGAATGGTTTCTCCCGCGGCAGGTGTGTTAGATTTGGATTATTGTTATTATTTTTTATATGGATTTCATTATTCTCTAATGCATTGCATATTGCTGCAACGGGTTTGGGGTTATGCTGTGGGAGACCAACTAGTTTCATCCGCGGTAGACACGTTGGCGACGGATTTTCCAGTTCACATCTATGGTCGCGCAAATTCCATCAATTAGAGTCTATTATCGCAAAACGATTAGATCTAATTATGCAAATTGAAAAATTGTCTGGCGCAATATTGATTTAGGCTGTGATGGGTGGTATGTACACAATTTGTTTGATGGATTATAAATAAACAAAACTCGTTACATGTTAATTATCATGTTCCAAATTTGTGAAAACATTTCTGACGCGTTTAATAGGTATTTATGTATCAAAAACTGTTGTTGTAATGTGGGAACTGATGCTTTTGTCGGCAGCTTAATCCTCTGCGTGAAGGAATGTTTCCGAAAACCTGTTGAATTTAAAGTTACCTTGTTTGGAAATTTTTGAAAACCAAGCCTCTAGATCCATGAAGAAATATGCATTGAACCGTCCCTTCGGCTAGTGGCTATCTATGCGATCTACCGATTTGCACGGGATGGTGCCCACGATCTATTAATTATATAAAAGAAAACATTAGATTGACCTTTTGAGGATACGGAGAGTACCCAAAACGAGATGGTAAAATAGTCATCGGAAATGCAAAAGCGATCTTCAGAGCCGATCGACAATGGAAAGCTATCGTTCCAAGGACAATAGTTTGAGGCTTGTGACATTCGCTGCTGTTTCAAGGGATGGCATTCAGCAGTACCTACTTCGCACGTAATAATATCCGTAAACACACCTGGCGACATCTAAGAGGCGACACTTGCTTTCAGATTGAGTGCTGGTCAACGGGTGGCATTTTTTCGGACGTTATAGATATGAGATCGTACAGAGGTCCTAACATTGCATTGACTTGTAGTCACAGAAATTTAGACGAGTCCAGCGTAACGAGTTCATGGAATAACAGAACAATGCGCTTCAATATCCAACGCTTGTCAGCTGAAAGGGTTGCTGTACAGCAGTGATTCCCAAAGTGGGCGAAATCGTCCCCTTGGGGGGCGAAAATGACATCGAAGGGGGTGAAAATTTTAAAATAAGAAATTGGGGGGCGAAAAATCCAACACGGAGCCGATTTTCCAAAAAACCATTTCAATTAAAGTGATTTTGGGTATTTTTTGAAAGTTTAGGTCTCTTCTTCAAGAGGGATTTTTGTCATTAGAATTATCTGAAACTTGGTCGAATAAATCAGCACGATTGGAAAAGTTTTGATGTCAATTTCAGATTCAACAGGCTTAATATATCACCCCATAACGAATAGAACATAGTTACCAAAAAATGGAATAAGTTACCCTTCAAAAGGATTTAAATATTTTTAGAAAGATTCATTTTGAAAGCCTTATCGCAACTCAAGTGCAATTATTTCGGAGAATTAAGGTTTTTTCTAAGCCATCAGCCATTCAGTGAAAGCTCTTCAGATCTTTTTTAAAATAACAGATTTCGTTTTTTTTTTTGGAAACACAACAATACCTATATTTTTTAGTTGTAATTTGAAAAGGTCATTGTTGAAAATTGCGAACTATCAAATAGCATCTGATTCAATATAATAAATCTACTTAATGCACTTATGGTCGATTTCTTCATCTCGACTTAACTGATATAGGCTTAGTGGTTAAGCCAAGGTGAAGAAATCGACACTTAATACTCGAATACATGTTTAAAATTTTAACATTTATGTAGTAAGAAAACATCTTTTTGTTTAAAGAAACACGAAACTTGTCTGTCCTTCATTTGCATCAGTTGTGAATTCAAAAAGCAATTTTTTTGCTAAAGCTTTCATATATTCCAAAATATAGGAAAGCTCTGAAAATATTTTGATTTTACCAGATTTTTTCAAATTTCCTGTATTCTGAGATTTTCTGATAGAATTTCAAACAAAATTTGGGATTTTAAGATTTTATTTCAGATTCTTATTCCTTTCTTCTTTCTTTAAAATCAAATATCTCGTTATTCCAAGTTGTTATCGAGAACGACATTTTACGCCAACATATTCAGTAAATTTGCTGAAATTTGGCACTCTACTTGGAAGGTTTTTGTTTTATTATTTGGCATAATTTTTATCTTCTTTTCGGTAAAGTTTCAATCTTTGCACTTTTAGAGTTTCTATGAGAAAACCAAGACGGCATATAAAGGTGAATCGATAAAACCCTACTTTCAATCTGCCTTCTTCGATATTTGAAAATAATTACATTTGAAAGCTACATTTCCTAAAAAATCTTCCAAAAATATGATTCTGAATGCTATTTATTCACGGTTTTATATTATAAATTTTAGACTGTAAGTTGAATAAAAATGTAGTAAAATGTTTTGGTGCGACATTTTCGAAAAAAAATACAGTGAAAATAAGAAGGTTTGTTTCAGTTTGTAGGTCTTAGAAATAGACAAAACTAGTAGATTTTAATGCTTGGAATTTTGATTCCTATTTACAAAAATGCAAACTTAGGGGGGCAAAAATATTTCTCAACATCTTCAAGGGGGCGATTGCTCCGATAAGTTTGGGAACCATTGCTGTACAGGATGAGAGGATAGCGGAGACCAACGGATCTGGAGATATCAACAGTTTATGTGAGCGTATCTATATAAAGCATGGAGCACATAGCGTTCGTTCCGTCGAGGTTTGCGTTTTTTTACAGTTTTCCCATGGGAAATGTGTCAAACTACTGTCACGCAAACGCAAACGTATGCATTGTGCGGGGCAGTTAACAGTGGCAACAACAGTGCAATAGGTCAGGGATTCTCAAACTTTGTCAGCTTGCGACCCACTTTTGATTTTTATAGAGTTTGGCGATCCACCTGCAAGTATTTTTATAAAATAGGGTAAATCGCCAATTATTGCACACCTTAAAAACTCACAAATGTTTGCACACTCCTTGCTCTTCTAATGAGGTGTGTAACAATTGGCGATTTACCCTACGTATTTTTTTTTGTAAAATTTGGACTGCCTTTTTAAATAAATTCATTTTATCACTTTCATAGGTTGTGAAGATTAAGTAAGTTTAAGGTGTCCAATTTCGAGCATCAGTTGACTCTTAGTCTGAAGAATTTTAGATAAGATTCCAAGTTTTTAATATATGTAACCAGTGTGGCTCCATGCAACACTTCAGAACACGTCTAAAAATAAACCAAAACCATAAAATTTACACAAAGTTTTTGAAGATATACCGTATGCGTGATAATGTTTGCACCATCGTACAAATAAGGTACCCATAGCACCTGTACACACAATGTCTTGGTTTTTATTGCATGTACGTAAGCTCTAACTCATATCACAGTAGGTTGCGGGTAAAAAAATCCGATTTCTTAAGTTTAAAATTTGCACCATGTAGGGGTAGCAGCGGTAACCGGGACTTGTCCACGCGCAAATGTTAAAAAAGACATTTCAGGAGTGTTCAGGAGAACCGTAAAACAGTCTTAGACCGAAAAAAAGCAAGGACAACTATTCCCGAAGGTGTCCACTGGTCGTCCAAGGTTAACATGGATTAAGAAAGCTATCGCTGCCACCAAAAATAAGATTTGGGTGAATTATATGCGTTCAATGAGAAAAATGGCAAAGAAACGCGAAATCAGCGACTTAACGGCATGGCATATCGAAAAGGAAAATTACGGTGGCCTTTATGATCCTTCGACCATAGAAAAAAAAAATACATTATTACCAATGGCATCCAGGAGCTACGAGTAGCGCCATATAAGAAAGTCTTGAATTTGCCCGAACGCAACCTCCGTTTTTTTCAATTTCCGAAAAACTATCAATCCGTACCAAATTCCAGAATCAATAGTTATTATAACTTTTGTTTGTGTGCCAATGTCTACACCATTATGCAATGTCAAAATAAAAAAAATAAATTCAAAAATTGTTAATCTTGACTTTGACACTACCACGGATACTTTTCGACATTTGCGCGTGGACAAATCACGAGCTAGGTTGCCACTTAGTCATTATGCAAGTGTAAAACTAAGAAAATCAACACTTTTTATTCACAGCCTACTAGGATATGAGTAATAGCTTAAATGCCTGCAAATAAAACCAATACATGGTCTTCACAAGTCACACTGGAATTTTATTTGACGATGGTGCAAACATTATCACGCATACGGTAGTTGAAATTTTATGCATCTGCAGAACTGTGAAATCTACTGCAAAATAAAATATCGGGTTGAAAATGCTTTACAAAATTTTTATTTCAAATTGCAAGTAACGCAAAAAAAACTAGAAACTTAGCTCTGATTTCAATCATAACTTGTATGTTTAACGAATATTATGAAAAACAAAAGCAAGAAAATATTGCCGATCGATGCTCCCAATACAGTTCAATACCATATTAGTCTAGGGAGCTCTTCCGAAGATATTAGTTTGCTCAGTAATAAATCTGTTAAGAATATCAATTTGGTTTCAGTTGAATAAACTTCACCATGGCATTTGAAGGACCCTGAAGGAGTTTCTTCTAAAATTCTTTCAGCAGTTCTGGAATTCCTCAAGGAGTTTCTTCTGGGATTCCCATTTTTTGAGAATTCCTCCCTTTTAAAATCCTCAAGTACTTCTCCAAAAATTTTCTTTAGGATTTGAGATTTCCTCCTTTTTTGTATTCCTTCAGAGGTTCCTTCGGAGATCCCACCAAGAACTCCTTCCGGAGTCCTGCTTAGGTTCCACCAAAAGTTTTTTTTTGGGACTTTTCCGGGAATTTTTTTTTCTAAAGTTTTTCTTAAAGTTTATCCGTGGTTTCTTTCAGGAGTTCTTTCAAGGTTTTCTTCTCCTCTGTTCCACCAGCAGTTTCTTCGGGCATCTCTTCAGGGATTTCAACCAGAATTTATTTTTTGAGATTCCATCAGAACTTCTTTCTGGGCTTCCTAAAGATGTCCTTTTCGGGATTCCTCCAGGAGTTCCTTCTTGGTTTTCGTCAGGAATTCACTCAGATATTCATTCCGAGATCTCTGCAGGAAACCCCTCCGACATTCTTTCAGATCCCTCCAGGAACGGCTTCTGGGATTCCTTCAGGAGTTCTATTTCGGATTCCTTCAAAAATTCCTTTCCAGATTCTTCTGGGAGTTACTTCTGGGATTTCTCGAGGATTTCCTTCTAGGATTTATTCAGGTTTTTTTAATACTCCTCCAGGATTTTTTTCCGGCATCCATCCATTAATTCCATCTGGAATTCCTTCAGGATTATCTTTCTTACATTTCACCAGGAGTTCTATCTGGATATCTTCCGGGATTCCCCAAAAGTTATTTTCGAGATTTCTTCAGAAATATCTTCCGGGATTCCTGCAATAATTTCTTCCGTATTTTCTTCAGAAATTGAACCAGGAATTTCTTATGAGACTCTACAAATAGCCTCTTCTGAGATTCTTCCAGGAGTTTATTCAAGTTTTCTCCAAAACTTCCATCTAGAATTGCTCCAGGAACTCCTCAGGGGATTTTTTTTTGAATTTCTCTATGATTTCCTTTTAAGATTCCTCCAGGATTTTCTTCTGGAATTCTTCTGGAAGTTCCTTGAGAGACTCCTTTTGAGGTTCCTCCAAATCCTTTTGGGATGTTTAAGAAGCTTTTTCTGGGATTCCTAGTAGGAATTCCTATGAAAATGTTATCCTTCTCCTGTTGGGGAAACCTATAAAGAACACCATGAGAAATTCCTTATAAAGCTGCTAGAGGAGCTCCTTAAGAAATTGTTGGAGGAATTCTTCGAGGAAGTCCTGTAGAAACTATACATGGAACACATAGAATAATGTAATGCCAAAAACAACCTTAGCGGTGTGCAGTGCCTTATAGCAAGCAGCAAACTATTGGTCGTAAGAAGTATTTGAGCGAAATTGATTTTCATGCACATTGTTCTTTCATTATTCATTATTTATTACGCAGGATTTCAAAACCATTTTCTCAGATACAGTTGTTGCGTCCGATAGCTGCATGTCCTTTGAAAGGAAGTCGGCATTTATGTCCATTATTTGTTATTCACATTAATGTGATGGAATAAAAAGATCATGCAATATATTTTTTTATTTACTGGATAATGATACTTAATAATGCAAGTAAAGCTTTTATTAATAACGAAGTACTTCTTTTTATACTTGTACTTCTTTTTCATTGAGCTTAGAATGCTACGTAGCATATCATAAACCCCTACCCCCCTATCGTCACACTTCGTCACAAAATCACAAACACCTCCTTCCCCCTCCAAAAAGCTACGTCATTTATGGACAACCCCTTATTTTATTTCCATTTTTATTGAAATCAGTTTTCAGTTATTCTGACTTCCGACAGTTATTCTGACCAGATTATCGACATTCAGCAGAATTTTACTGAAGTTCGGTAAAGGTAAGGTTTTTTTTTGTCAAATTTTGGTATCTTTATCACAAGTAAAATCTTGAATTTTACCCAAATCTTAATGCTTTCGATTGAAAACTCATAGTTTTAGAACCAAATTCAGAACACAGACAGCAGTTTCAACATTCAATATACTCCAGACAAAGCCTTTGAATACAAAATTTTGAATGGAATCAAGGAGAAATTGAATTTCTAAAAATAGTTCTGTCGATTCTTTAAGGGAGTATTATTATTAAAATGGCTAGCAATATCATTTGACATTAGTTAATTAGACTTCGCAACCCACCAAAAATCAGCCCGCGACCCACCAGTGGGTCACGACCCGCTGCAATAAGTCATAAAGGGCGAACACCTTTAATTGTCTTTGAAATTTCATGTTTCATCGGATAAAAACTAGAATTGCAGGGCAGTTTTATACATATATTTACCGTAAACCAGGGTCACATTGATTAAATTCCGAGCTTTTGTATTTCGAGAATAAGACTATTTCATCGATTTGATTCTATGTTTCTCCGTTAGGTGACGCTAGTCTTAGAAGTTTAAAAAAGTTACTCAAGTAGGATCATTCTACCAATAAGAATTTCGTCTTTGGTAGAGTTTATTAGGACATCAAAGGCTTTCCGATGATAACCTACTAGGTTTATTCGCTAGGTGCTAGTGAGTCTAAAAAGTGCAAAATTTCTGCCAAGCGTTGTTGGCTTTCAAGGGTATATCCATTATGCCCCGAGCCCCCTTAATTGATTATCAATATTTTTTTCATGATTATTTTACGTAGCGATTTTTTTTATTATACGGCTACAAATTTATTGCGTCATGATCAATTATCTACAAATAATTCACATAGCTCATAGGAATTAAGTAATTGCGTAAGTTATTTTAACCTTCCACGTGGATATGCCTACGCTCACTGTGTATTTGAACAAATAAGATTAACGATATATATATATATATATATATATATATATATATATATATATATATATATATATATATATATATATATATATATATATATATATTTTCAAATGACTCCAATAACTTTCTTTGATTGGTTTGAGTTCTCCAGAAAATTCAGACTTTCATTATGATTGTGCATCGTACGGCGAAGAAGAATTTCATGTATGGTTCAGGAATTATTTCAAACTTCCACCAGTTAACGATATAATAGAAACAAACATGATTAATTTCAACGCTCGTCAGCTGATAGAATCGCTCTAAACGGAATCAGGTGTTTATTCAATCATCATTCCGTTCCATTTTCGCATTCAAGAAATTTTCACCTAGTTTTACATAATTTTCAAGATCAAGTTCATCATTATACAGTATTTATCGCATTCAATTATAACAATTTATTCAGATTCCAAGCAGCCTTACTGCGCCGCCGCCGCCGCCAGCCGGTGGCATGCCATTCATTTCCGTTCGGCCCAGTCAGTCAGTCAGTAGTGGTGTTGCAATGCCGAGCTGCCTTGCTGGTCATTAACTCATTTATGCCTCCCAGAGTCTCCTGCAGTACGGGGCGCGATCGGGCCCGACATTAGTCCCAGCCCGCCGAGGTAAGGGGGCACCGGAGTTCCCGTCCCATTCGATTTCAGCCAATACTGCGAGGAAAGACGGGAGACGCGCGAGCTATCCGCGCACCGCAGCTCCGTTTTCATGAATGGAGCAAATTTTTAATGTAAACTTCTTATTCGAAATTAATTTAAAAGATATGCAAAAATGCGCTGCGCCGCGCCGTCGCACATTGGAGTAAATCACATCAAAACCTGATCATAAGTGGAAAAACTCAAAATGAAGTAATTGGGTTTTCCGTTGTGGTTTTGCTATATGTAGTTATCGTGTAATCGTTTGACAGCTAAGCAGTGTCCAAATGTTTTGTTTACGCTTATCAGAAGAGGTTAAGTGAAGCTGAAGTTTAGCCGTTTTCTTTGATATGACTCACAGCGCGTGCTAGTTTTGACCGTACAAAGTGAATGAAATTGATAGTCAATCAATTCAACGATGCAGTTTGTTAAAGAAGGTTAATGTTGTTATTCTGTTAATTTGAAACCCAAACAAATTGACGTTGAATTTACATATAATATATGAAAATATTGAAAAAAATATTTGATGGAATCCTTTACCGTACATTCAAAATGAAATAAGTTGATTTTCCGGCTGTTTCCGGGAAATCTGCTTTTAGTGTATGATAACACTATTGTTCCTCTTTCAAATGCAGAAAGAAAACCTTCCGGATGTTTCCGATTTCAAAAGTTGCAACACTTTGAAAAAATCGTGATAATTATATTATCATATGATATTATTTGCCTTAAAACACTGTCTGGTCCTCTGAACGCATTTTTGCTGAAAACTAGAATTCAACAGCTTTCAAGCGAAAAAAAGAAGCTTAAAATCGGTCAACTGGTTCAAAAGTTGTGATTTTTTGAAAAATTTTAGTTTCGAAAAATCTTGACTTTTACAATCATAAATTGGTCACCCTAAAGACGAAATAAAAAAAATACGAAAACTTTGAAATACGTTTCATTACTAATTTGGGTTGCATTTGGGTTGCGAAAATGCGTCAAAATAATTTTGATCAGTTTTGATGTACTAGGTGCTCCACTGTGCGTCGCTATGGTATGAGTCAAGTGGAGGGTTTCTCATCGAGTAATATGTAGATTTTGGTGGTATGCTTGCTGACTGACTGACTGACTGACTTTGGGGGGTTTGCTCCGTGGTCTTCAAAAACTGGGCGCGAAGTGAGAAGGCAATGGACTTTTGAATGAATTCACAGAATACTCCATCGCGAGTGCGCTGTAGGAGGCGGAGGGGATTGTATGAGTTTCCAAAGCGAAGATATTTTACATATGTTTGTTTTTGTAATGAGCTTAACGCTGAGAGGCCTACTGGTAATTCAAATTCTTCTAGAAATAACACATAAATAATTAATGAAAGTTTTATGACGCAATAAATGATGCGATTTCCCGGACGATGGGATAGCATTCATGCTATTATTTGTTTTGAGAATGTAGGTTTGAGTTGGGAGGTAACTGTATCTCTATATATATTAAATAAATTTGGATTACCTTTGAGAATATAACTATCGAACAGATGCATTTTACACGGCCTAATCCGTCTTCAAGGCTTAGCCGGCTTGTCACCTGGGTTAAAAAAATTCACAAAAAATACTAAAAATGTGGAAAATTACCAGAACCGCTGCCCAAGGTGGTGCAGAGGGACGAATTGACAGATCTCCATCCTGGACGATCAGCCGCCATCGGTCGTCGCCTTTACTGGGCCTACATCTGCTGCAATGTCCTGCTGGATTCCAATCCAACGCTTGCTTGCAGATTTCGTATCGCTCCTGTGTTGTGTGGCCGACCCACCTCTCCCAAGCAACACACATGTTATAATAAAGTTTCGACAGCGCAAGTTTTGGTTGTATAGAAGTTTATTTGACGTAATTCTAACATTGTGTTGAAATTACGTAAAACAAACTTCACTACAACCAAAACTTGCGCTGTCGTAACTTTTATATTACATGTGTGTTGCTTGGGCTACTTCCGCTCCAGAATTTCTGTCGCTATCGGCTTTTGATGACATCGACGATGGAGCTCTTGGTGCCGATCTTAGTGACACTATCTCCCGCCATTTGGCTACCAATATATTGGAAGCTTTCAACATTCTCCACTGCTTGTCCTTCTATCGTAAAACTGGAAGGGCTGGCCGTGTTTACATCCAACGATTTGGTCTTGTTAACGTTGATGGTAAGACCTGCTTTTGAGGAGCGATCGGTAAGATCATTGAGCTTGAGCGCCATTAAGCTAATTGAGCAACGATGATGATGAGCCTGGGTTTGTTATATCTTAGAGCAAGTTTACCGGGGGCTACTATCTGGGCGAGTAAAAAGATTGCCCACAGAGTTGTCATTTTAGTTTAGTTACTCATTTCCACACCGGTCGCTACTATATTTAGAAACCGGATTGCGTACCGGTCGTTGCCAAATACTGTTGCGGTATAAACAAAATATTTCGCAAACCTATTTTGGAAGAATTTTCTCTGGGATTCGACAGGAATTCCTTCTGAGATTCTAGCATGAATTTTTACTGAGTATTCTCGAGCAATACATACGTACTAGGGTTTCCCCAGGAATTCCAGATTTCCCCAGAAATCCCTTCCGGGATTTTACCTAAAATTTCTGCTGGGATTTCCTTTCAGGATTCCTCCTGGAATTCCTCCGGCAATTCCTCCAAGAGTTCCTCCAGGGATTCATTCCGAAATTTCTCCGGGGATTCTACCAGGAGTTCCTTCGGGGATTCCTCACGAAATTCTTCCGGGGATTCCTCCAGGAATTCCTCCGATGATTCCTCAAGGAATTCCTCCGAGGATCCTTCCAGGAATTCTTCCGGGGATTCCCCCAAGAATTCCTTTTAGTATTCCTCCGGGAATTCTTCCGAGGATTCTTCCGGGAATTCCTCCGAGGATTCTTCCGAGGATTCCTCCAGGAATTCATCCAGGATTTTTTCCGGGAATTCCTCCAGGAATTCCTCCGGGAATACCTCCGGGAATTCCTCCAAGTAATTCCGCCGGGAATTCCTCCAGGAATTCCTCCGGGAATTCCTCCGAGGGTTCCTCCAGGAATTTCACCGAGGATTCCTCCAGGAATTTCACCGAGGATTGCTCCAGGAATTCCTCCGAGGATTCCTCCAGAAATTTCACCGAGGATTCCTCTAGGAATTCCTCCGAGGATTCCTCTGGGAATTTTTCCAAGAATTTCTCCAGGAATTCCTCCGGGGGTTCTTTCAGAAATTTATTCGGATGTTCCTTCAGGAAATTCCTCCTTGGGTTTTTTTCAGGAATTCCTCCGGGGATTCCTTCCGGCTATTCCCCGAGGATTGCTCCAGGCATTTCTTCAGGAAATCCTCAGGGAAATTCCTCCGGGAATTCCTCGGGAATTCACCTGAGGAATTTCCGGATGAATTTCTAGGGGAATCTTCGATGGAATTCTAGGAGAAATCTCCACATAAATTTAATATGAAATTCCCGTAGGAACTTCCGGATTAATCCCCGGATAAATTCTTGAGCAATCCTGGTGGATTTCCTGCAATAATCCCCGAAGGAATAACCGGAAGAATTGCTGGAGAAATTTCCGGAGGAATTCCTGTACGAACTCTTGCAGGAATGCCAGAAGGAATTAAAGGAAGAATCGTAAAAGAACTCTAGAAATATTCCAAAAGGAATTTCTGAAGAAATTCCCGGTGCAGTTCCTTAAGAAATCACAGGAGCATTTGCTACAGGAATCTCTGGAAGAATCCCAAGAGAAACACCCGGACCAATTTCTAGATTAATCTCCCGAGGGATGCCTGAAGAAATTCCTGGAGGAACTCTTTGAGGAGTTTATTGAGGAATCCAAGGAGAAAATGCTGTAGGGTTCCCCGGATGAATTCCTGAATGAATCCCCGGAGGAATTCCTTAATCTCGTCCTGAATGAATTCCCGGAGGAATTACTAGAGGAATTCGCGGAGGAGTTTCTGGAGGAATTCCCGGAATAATTCTTGGAGGGATTTCTGAAGGAGGAATCCTCGGAGAAATTTCTGAAGGAATCCCCGGATGAATTCCCGTAGGTATTTCTGGTGGAATTCCTGGAGGAAACCCCGTTGGAATCTTTGGAGAAATTCCCGGAGGACTCCCCGGAGGAAATTTTGGTCAGGATGGCCGTTTAATCTGTTCCGGGTGGACCAGTAATCTACACAGCTCCCGAACCATTATTCACCGAAATCCCCTCGACGTGCAGAGCGAGATTTTCCGTTTCTCGCTCATGCCCCGGGAGACATCCCACAGCAGCGACACTCATTTCTTCCGGCTTGACCTCCGTTGACTCTTTCGGTGGTCGTACTCTGCCCCGCTTTGGCGGAGAGGCTTCCACTCCTCCTCCACTATTGTGGTGTCGTGCTTTCTTCGTGAAGGCTGTCCCTTCCGTTTGGGAGTGGTAATTTTCCTTTTGATTCTTCCAGCACTTCACTCACCCGAACGCTGCGACGAGTACTCCTGGACATTTTCGCTTGTGATATTCGCAGCAGATTTTCTCTAACTGCAAGTGTTTACAAAATTTGTTGCTTACCGCTGGTGCGTTTTGTTCGAAACAAACAAATAAAAACAACACAGCACTTTAGACATATATGAAATAGCAATCGTTACCCGCGCAACTATCGGGCGCCTAAATTTGTGCGCTCGATGTTTCCCGCAAGCCGCGCTGCTATTTTACTAGCCCGGTTAGTAGCCCCCGATAAGGTATAGCGCTATAATACTGCGCTATGTAATTTAGTTTAGTCGCGCACCGGTAAAGGTGCTCTAAGAAAATCGTATTAAGTACTGTTCCACGGTGTGCCAAAAACCGTTATTAACAAATAAAAATGTCCACCCAAGTGGCACCCGGCATTCGAAAGATATACTATTCTAGTATCTCCTCCGAAAATTTAAAAATGTATCATCGAGGGAAACTAAAGTTTTTGTGATTTGACGATTTTGAGCCATTTCTGTAGGATTTTCTTATATGAGTAAATATGCACGCACGGTGTGCCTGATACCACTATTAACAAATAAAAATGTACTCCAAACTCACACCCGGCATTCGAAAGATATACTATTCTAGTATCTCCTCCGAAAATTTGAAAATGTTTTATCAAGGGAAACCAAAGTTTTTACTGTTTGAAGATTTTCCAATATTTTCATAGAATAAGCTCATATATGGCAATATTGTCATAGAATGTTTCATTGGCTCTTCAAATCATAAACAAATAATAATAAGTTTCACAAGCACCATTCCAAAGATACAATATTCAAACAACTTCTCTGAAAATTTGACAACATTTCATTGAAACGATCGCAAATTACAGTGGTTTGAAAACATAAGATATAATAAAGTATATTGAAAATGTAGTAACTTCATAAAATATTATTTCAATTTCTAATGTTAATCATTCCTCGCAATGAATATATATATTGTAACTCATCTAAAACTTTGATTATATATCACATTTTTTGCGATACTATTACAAAACTCAGTAGGTATTTTTAACGTGTTTATAGATAAAGCGATAGTATGCATATCTCCAATGAGATTGAAATCAAAGCTTTAAATTGTTGTTACTGATGATCACTCAAATGTAAAATTTCTTAATTCACGGAAGACACGTTAGTAACATGACGCATAAAAGCTGGGTAGTAAAACGATTAGCATTTAGATTTACTTTAAAAGCTTCAATATCTTAATTATTTTACCAACGATTTACAAAGCTTCCTAGGAATACCAAAACATTGGGCTGTTAATTCAGTTCAACTCTCTTTTCGCCATGAAACATTTTCAAACTCACCGACAAGATACCATCATATTTATAACGTGCTTAAAAATAAAAAAGCCGGTGCCAAACACTTAGAAAGCTTATGTAATCAACGCTCACGGCGTGTCACATTTTTATTTGTATTCGAGTAGCAGGTAGAACTATGAGATAATAATTAGATTCTCAAACTACGGTAATTGACATTAGTTAGTTAGTTTTTAACCAAAATTTAGAAAGAGGGAAAAACCCCTTTGAGTGATTTTTTTTCTCTCAATAAAATCGTTCTCAAAAAGGCACAAAACCTCTTTTTCTTTTCGAAAAACATTTACAAAGGTAATAGGGGAACTTACGTATTATCGGCAGTTTTGTTCTCTTCGTCATGGGGGGTTTTTTGAAACCTGTAGGTCTCAGAGTTGGCCTCAAATCCTTCCCAACCAAACTGAGTTATATGTCCAAATTGCAGGCAATTCGGCCCACAAAAATCCCCCATGACGAAGAGAACAAACCTCCCGATAATACCCATCGTCACCCTATAACTTAAAATAAAAGCTCAAACAACTGACATTCCTCTCCATGAAATGTTGCCAAATGCGAAGCGGACCTGGTGTAATGGTTAGAATACTTGTCAATCACGCCGAGAACCTGGGATTGAATCCCTCTCCCGACCAACTCACTAAATGTGAATTTTTCCTTCGGAAGGGAAGTAAAGTGTGGGTCCCGAGATGAACTAGCCGAGGGCTAAAAATCTCGTTAATACAGATAAAAAAACGTTGCCATGTTTTCAGAGAAGTTGCTTGAATATTTATTGTACTTTTGGAATCCGTGCCGGACGATTATGTGTGGACATATTGTCAAGCTCCGTATCATCGTGGAGCAAATCAATGAATTTCAAGAATCTCTCTACCTGGTGTTCATTGATTACGAAAAAGCTTTCGACCGTTTGTGCTCCACACCGCTTATTCGATTCGTAACCAGATTCTATGCCTTCTCCCAAAATTTGAGCTCATTTGGTTGAAAATTCAGACTGCACAAGCTCTTCAAAGTTTGTATGAGAATTGTTATGGGAAAACGATGTTTTTCATTCAATCGACCGTAGTGTTTCGCAAAGTGTCCTAGAGCGTTTGTTGACCCTTGTTACGACTAGGCTACTCTATCAGTTACAACTTTCCTGAAGACTGCATTCAAATCGCATGCCTCATTAATTAGTTACCGATTTTTTTTTTCCAAAATCTACATAAATCTTTACTCATGATGGTTAAACTACTCGGTGGGCATCACTGCATTTTACAGTGAAACATAGTAGCCATGATTTCAGTGTGCTATCTTTGGCGCCATATGCAGCAATGTTGCCTGCTGGGAAGCTGGTGGATCACTGTTAGGTATAGTTTGTCCAGTTGGATACAAATCAATAACTAATCAATGAGGCGTGCGATTTGAATGCGGTTTTCGGCAAATTTTTAACTGATAGAGTAGCCTAGGATTACCAAGGGGTAACTAACCCGATAGGGCACCTGGGGAAATGCTACGGTCGATAGAATGAAAAACATCGTTTTCCCATAGTAATTCCCATACAAACTTTGAGGGGCTTGCGCAGTCTCAATTTTCAACCAAATGAGCTCAAATTTTGGGAGAAGGCATACAATCTGGTTACGAATCGAATAAGCGGTGTGGAGCAAAAACGGTCGAAAGCTTTTTCGTAATCAATGAACACCAGGTAGAGAGATTCTTGAAATTCATTGATTTGCTCCACGATGATACGGAGCTTGACAATATGTCCACACATAATCGTCCGGCACGGAATCCTGCTTGCTGCCGCCGGAGAGTTGCGTCAATTTTCTCCTGTATCCGGTTAAGGGTCACTTTGCAGAGGACTTTGAGACGATGAACAGCAACATGATATCCCGCAAATACAGTCAGGTCACCCTTTTTGGGCATCTTTACTAAGGCGTCTCGTATCCAGTGAACCGGAAAAGTCGCGGTTGCAATATAATTGATGCAGCAGTTGTGCAGCTACTACGGGGTCAGCTTTGAGCATCTAGGCTGATAAGTGACCGACCCCCCAGGGCCTTGCTCGATTTCATGCTATGGATGGCTGTTTCTATATCCTGCACTAATGGTACTTCAGTGTTGACACGGGTAATGCGTCGAACCATTGGCGGATCATGATGAGGTGTCAGTGGCGTGGCCGACACTTGAAAAAGGCTTCCAGAGTGCTCGAACCAGCGTTTCAACTGGTCAGCCGGGCCGGTCAATAACTGTCCAGACGTATCTTTCACTGGCATCGTAGCATTTATCTTAGTCCCACTAAGGCGACGTGAAACATCGTAGAGGAGACGGATGTTTTATTTGCTGCTTTCTCGCTTTCGTCGGCTAGGGAGTCCGCCCACGCTCTTTTATCCCGCCCACATGAGCGCTTCACTTTCTTCTCGAGAGCCGAATACCGCTGATGGGCAACGGCTTTGGCTCCTCGTGTTTTCGCTCGCAAAGGACCTTTTCACCGCAGCGTCTTTTAGTCGGCGTATTTTGAACTAGCGTCCAATTTTCTCTTTCTGTCGATGGATCCTAGCAATGCGCAGCCGGATCCCGCCGATTAGGAAATGATGGTTGGGCGCAATGTCTGCGCTACGTTTGTTCTGCACATCAAGAAGGTTCCGTCTCCGTTTTCGGCTGATGTAGATGTGTTCGATTTGATTTTCCGTGATGCCTTCACAAAACGATTTTCAAATAAAGTGGGAACTAAACGCATCTTTATGGTTACTATGACTGTCGCGAAGAAATTCACTCACTGATGTAATTTACAAAAGTGTCGATTGGATAAATTCTAACCTGTTCAGAAACACGACCATTAGTATGGGACACGCTTGTATGGAAAAAATAAATCCTCGCTCCAGTCGACTTTTTCGATTCCATTTAGGTCCCATATGAACTGTACAAAATTTCAGCGCAATCGGTGAAACTATAATTTAGCGCAAGCGATTCAAAGACTGCATAGGATTTACTATGGGAAAAGTTACACTTTCAAACAAAAAATCACAGAGATCGCCCTTTGTCTCCTTAATTCAAATCGATCAACGCTTCTTGTAGAAAAATCATTTATGAAACTTTTTTTCGAAGACCGCAAACCAATTGGATGCTCGTGGAAAAAGTTATTGATTTATTACCGATTAGTGATCCAACGGACGGCTTTTTGTTTTGTTTTATCAGCAGCACTGCTGCTGCCGTTGTTGCATGGGGTGGCGGGAGGCATCACCACCCCCGAAACAGCTGCAGCCAAGGCAGCAGCTACAGTGCTGCTAATAAAACAAAACAAAAAGTCGTTCGTTGGTTCACTAATCGGTAATAAATCAATAACTTTTTCCACAAGCATCCAATCGTTTTGTGGTCTTCGAAGGAAAGTTTCATAAATGATTTTTCTACAAGAAGCGTTGATCGATATAAATTAAGAAGACAAAGGGCGACCCCTGGGATTTTTTATCTGAAAGTGTAACTTTTTCCATAGTAAATCCTATGAAAACTTTGAACCGCTTGCGCTAAATTATAGTTTCACCGATTGCTCTGAAATTTTTCACATTTCATATGGGACCTAAATGGAATCCAAAAAGTCGACTGGAGCAAAGATTTGATGTTTGTCCCATACTAACGACCATCTACGCACGAACATACTGTGTACCGTGAAACTGGCGAAACGAATTTTTGTGTACCAGCTCTTGGTCGTTAGCTGTCAAATTGTCGCTGACGCCGAGAGCAAAACACACGTTCTTTCCAAGTCACAACGTCGGCACGAGATTGCATCTTCGCGAAATTGCTAAACCTGCCAACGGATGCCCTCTTGCTAAAGTTTTAGAGGACGGCAGGTGCATTGGCCATGCTTGTGACAACACAGGCACCGAAATTATCTGATAGAAGGTGATACTATCAATTATCTGATAGACCACTGATACTATCAATTTGAGCTACTGATACTACATATCAGTTCTTTTCTATCAGTGATAGTATCACTGATAGAACGGGTTCTATCAGGGATAGAAAAAATTAAGATAGTATCTCTATCAGTAAAAATAGTAATAGAGATACTATCAGTAAAACTTCTATCAATTGATAGAGATAGAAGTTCTATCTCTATCAATTGATAGACTGATAGAAAGAAAATTGTTGAACAATGAGCAAGACGCATCATAAGCCGTCATAAAATATTAAGTTATGTTCTGAATAGACATTATGAAACCCATGCAAGATGAGTATTTTCGGAACGGGCTCGAAGAGTAGAAGTCGAAAATCGATGTCCGCCGCTATTTTGAAATCCAAGATGGCGGCCATCGGATTTCAAAAAATGATGTAAACCCATGCAATATGGGTATTTTCGGAACGGGATCGAAGAGTATAAGTCGAAAATCGATGTCCGCCGCCATTTTGAAATCCAAGATGGTGGCCATCGGATTTCAAAAAATGATGTAAACCCATGCAATATGGGTATTTTCGGAACGGGCTCGAAGAGTAGAAGTCGAAAATCGATGTCCGCCGCTATTTTGAAATCCAAGATGGCGGCCATCGGATTTCAAAAAATGATGTAAACCCATGCAATATGGGTATTTTCGGAACGGGATCGAAGAGTATAAGTCGAAAATCGATGTCCGCCGCCATTTTGAAATCCAAGATGGTGGCCATCGGATTTCAAAAAATGATGTAAACCCATGCAATATGGGTATTTTCGGAACGGGATCGAAGAGTAGAAGTCGAAAATCGATGTCCGCCGCCATTTTGAAATCCAAGATGGCGGCCATCGGATTTCAAAAAATGCTGTAATCCCATGCAATATGGGTATTTTCGGAACGGGCTCGAAGAGTAGAAGTCGAAAATCGATATCCGCCGCTATTTTGAAATCCAAGATGGCGGCCATCGGATTTCAAAAAATGATGTAAACCCATGCAATATGGGAATTTTCGGAACGGGATCGAAGAGTAGAAGTCGAAAATCGATGTCCGCCGCCATTTTGAAATCCAAGATGGCGGCCATCGGATTTCAAAAAATGCTGTAATCCCATGCAATATGGGTATTTTCGGAACGGGATCGAAGAGTAGAAGTCGAAAATCGATATCCGCCGCTATTTTGAAATCCAAGATGGCGGCCATCGGATTTCAAAAAATGATGTAAACCCATGCAATATGGGTATTTTCGGAACGGGATCGAAGAGTAGAAGTCGAAAATCGATGTCCGCCGCCATTTTGAAATCCAAGATGGCGGCCATCGGATTTCAAAAAATGCTGTATTCCCATGCAATATGGGTATTTTCGGAACGGGCTCGAAGAGTAGAAGTCGAAAATCGATGTCCGCCGCTATTTTGAAATCCAAGATGGTGGCCATCGGATTTCAAAAAATGATGTAAACCCATGCAATATGGGTATTTTCGGAACGGGATCGAAGAGTAGAAGTCGAAAATCGATGTCCGCCGCCATTTTGAAATCCAAGATGGCGGCCATCGGATTTCAGAAAATGCTGTATTCCCATGCAATATGGGTATTTTCGGAACGGGCTCGAAGAGTAGAAGTCGAAAATCGATATCCGCCGCTATTTTGAAATCCAAGATGGCGGCCATCGGATTTCAAAAAATGATGTAAACTATAGACACTATAGATTCCATAGACTCGCGGAGACATGGTTGAGCAATATAATTTTAGTGTGTTTTACCGTCAATTTAGAGTGTACCGAGCGAATATGACGTCACGCAATCCATTGTCGCTATTGAAATCATGACGTCATGCTCGTTTGGCTACACGAACTGACAGTTCGTTTGGCTACAGTTGTCTTCGTCTCCGCGAGTCTATGGAATCTATAGTGTCTATAATGTAAACCCATGCAATATGGGTATTTTCGGAACGGGATCGAAGAGTAGAAGTCGAAAATCGATATCCGCCGCTATTTTGAAATCCAAGATGGCGGCCATCGGATTTCAAAAAATGATGGAAACCCATGCAATATGGGTATTTTCGGAACGGGATCGAAGAGTAGAAGTCGAAAATCGATGTCCGCCGCCATTTTGAAATCCAAGATGGCGGCCATCGGATTTCAAAAAATGCTGTAATCCCATGCAATATGGGTATTTTCGAAACGGGATCGAAGAGTATAAGTCGAAAATCGATGTTCGCCGCCATTTTGAAATCCAAGATGGTGGCCATCGGATTTCAAAAAATGATGTAAACCCATGCAATATGGGTATTTTCGGAACGGGATCGAAGAGTAGAAGTCGAAAATCGATGTCCGCCGCCATTTTGAAATCCAAGATGGCGGCCATTGGATTTCAAAAAATGCTGTAATCCCATGCAATATGGGTATTTTCGGAACGGGCTCGAAGAGTAGAAGTCGAAAATCGATATCCGCCGCTATTTTGAAATCCAAGATGGCGGCCATCGGATTTCAAAAAATGATGTAAACCCATGCAATATGGGTATTTTCGGAACGGGATCGAAGAGTAGAAGTCGAAAATCGATGTCCGCCGCCATTTTGAAATCCAAGATGGCGGCCATCGGATTTCAAAAAATGCTGTAATCCCATGCAATATGGGTATTTTCGGAACGGGCTCGAAGAGTAGAAGTCGAAAATCGATATCCGCCGCTATTTTGAAATCCAAGATGGCGGCCATCGGATTTCAAAAAATGATGTAAACCCATGCAATATGGGTATTTTCGGAACGGGATCGAAGAGTAGAAGTCGAAAATCGATGTCCGCCGCCATTTTGAAATCCAAGATGGCGGCCATCGGATTTCAAAAAATGCTGTAATCCCATGCAATATGGGTATTTTCGGAACGGGATCGAAGAGTAGAAGTCGAAAATCGATGTCCGCCGCCATTTTGAAATCCAAGATGGCGGCCATCGGATTTCAAAAAATGCTGTATTCCCATGCAATATGGGTATTTTCGGAACGGGCTCGAAGAGTAGAAGTCGAAAATCGATATCCGCCGCTATTTTGAAATCCAAGATGGCGGCCATCGGATTTCAAAAAATGATGTAAACCCATGCAATATGGGTATTTTCGGAACGGGATCGAAGAGTAGAAGTCGAAAATCGATGTCCGCCGCCATTTTGAAATCCAAGATGGCGGCCATCGGATTTCAAAAAATGCTGTATTCCCATGCAATATGGGTATTTTCGGAACGGGCTCGAAGAGTAGAAGTCGAAAATCGATGTCCGCCGCTATTTTGAAATCCAAGATGGTGGCCATCGGATTTCAAAAAATGATGTAAACCCATGCAATATGGGTATTTTCGGAACGGGCTCGAAGAGTAGAAGTCGAAAATCGATATCCGCCGCTATTTTGAAATCCAAGATGGCGGCCATCGGATTTCAAAAAATGATGTAAACTATAGACACTATAGATTCCATAGACTCGCGGAGACATGGTTGAGCAATATAATTTTAGTGTGTTTTACCGTCAATTTAGAGTGTACCGAGCGAATATGACGTCACGCAATCCATTGTCGCTATTGAAATCATGACGTCATGCTCGTTTGGCTACACGAACTGACAGTTCGTTTGGCTACAGTTGTCTTCGTCTCCGCGAGTCTATGGAATCTATAGTGTCTATAATGTAAACCCATGCAATATGGGTATTTTCGGAACGGGATCGAAGAGTAGAAGTCGAAAATCGATGTCCGCCGCCATTTTGAAATCCAAGATGGCGGCCATCGGATTTCAAAAAATGCTGTAATCCCATGCAATATGGGTATTTTCGGAACGGGATCGAAGAGTAGAAGTCGAAAATCGATATCCGCCGCTATTTTGAAATCCAAGATGGCGGCCATCAGATTTCAAAAAATGATGTAAACCCATGCAATATGGTTTCGGAACGGGATCGAAGAGTAGAAGTCGAAAATCGATGTCCGTCGCCATTTTGAAATCCAAGATGGCGGCCATCGGATTTCAAAAAATGATGTATTCCCATGCAATATGGGTATTTTCGGAACGGGCTCGAAGAGTAGAAGTCGAAAATCGATATCCGCCGCTATTTTGAAATCCAAGATGGCGGCCATCGGATTTCAAAAAATGATGTAAACCCATGCAATATGGGTATTTTCGGAACGGGATCGAAAAGTAGAAGTCGAAAATCGATGTCCGCCGCCATTTTGAAATCCAAGATGGCGGCCATCGGATTTCAAAAAATGCAGTAATCCCATGCAATATGGGTATTTTCGAAACGGGATCGAAGAGTATAAGTCGAAAATCGATGTCCGCCGCCATTTTGAAATCCAAGATGGTGGCCATCGGATTTCAAAAAAATGATGTAAACCCATGCAATATGGGTATTTTCGGAACGGGATCGAAGAGTAAAAGTCGAAAATCGATGTCCGCCGCCATTTTGAAATCCAAGATGGCGGCCATCGGATTTCAAAAAATGCTGTAATCCCATGCAATATGGGTATTTTCGGAACGGGCTCAAAGAGTATAAGTCGAAAATCGATGTCCGCCGCCATTTTGAAATCCAAGATGGTGGCCATCGGATTTCAAAAAAATGATGTAAACCCATGCAATATGGGTATTTTCGGAACGGGATCGAAGAGTAGAAGTCGAAAATCGATGTCCGCCGCCATTTTGAAATCCAAGATGGCGGCCATCGGATTTCAAAAAATGCTGTAATCCCATGCAATATGGGTATTTTCGAAACGGGATCGAAGAGTATAAGTCGAAAATCGATGTCCGCCGCCATTTTGAAATCCAAGATGGTGGCCATCGGATTTCAAAAAATGATGTAAACCCATGCAATATGGGTATTTTCGGAACGGGATCGAAGAGTAGAAGTCGAAAATCGATGTCCGCCGCCATTTTGAAATCCAAGATGGCGGCCATCGGATTTCAAAAAATGCTGTAACCCCATGCAATATGGGTATTTTTGGAACGGGCTCGAAGAGTAGAAGTCGAAAATCGATATCCGCCGCTATTTTGAAATCCAAGATGGCGGCCATCGGATTTCAAAAAATGATGTAAACCCATGCAATATGGGTATTTTCGGAACGGGATCGAAGAGTAGAAGTCGAAAATCGATGTCCGCCGCCATTTTGAAATCCAAGATGGCGGCCATCGGATTTCAAAAAATGCTGTATTCCCATGCAATATGGGTATTTTCGGAACGGGCTCGAAGAGTAGAAGTCGAAAATCGATATCCGCCGCTATTTTGAAATCCAAGATGGCGGCCATCGGATTTCAAAAAATGATGTAAACTATAGACACTATAGATTCCATAGACTCGCGGAGACATGGTTGAGCAATATAATTTTAGTGTGTTTTACCGTCAATTTAGAGTGTACCGAGCGAATATGACGTCACGCAATCCATTGTCGCTATTGAAATCATGACGTCATGCTCGTTTGGCTACACGAACTGACAGTTCGTTTGGCTACAGTTGTCTTCGTCTCCGCGAGTCTATGGAATCTATAGTGTCTATAATGTAAACCCATGCAATATGGGTATTTTCGGAACGGGATCGAAGAGTAGAAGTCGAAAATCGATGTCCGCCGCCATTTTGAAATCCAAGATGGCGGCCATCGGATTTCAAAAAATGCTGTATTCCCATGCAATATGGGTATTTTCGGAACGGGCTCGAAGAGTAGAAGTCGAAAATCGATATCCGCCGCTATTTTGAAATCCAAGATGGCGGCCATCGGATTTCAAAAAATGATGTAAACCCATGCAATATGGGTATTTTCGAAACGGGATCGAAGAGTATAAGTCGAAAATCGATGTCCGCCGCCATTTTGAAATCCAAGATGGCGGCCATCGGATTTCAAAAAATGATGTAAACCCATGCAATATGGGTATTTTCGAAACGGGATCGAAGAGTATAAGTCGAAAATCGATATCCGCCGCTATTTTGAAATCCAAGATGGCGGCCATCGGATTTCAAAAAATGATGTAAACCCATGCAATATGGGTATTTTCGAAACGGGATCGAAGAGTATAAGTCGAAAATCGATGTCCGCCGCCATTTTGAAATCCAGGATGGTGGCCATCGGATTTCAAAAAATGATGTAAACCCATGCAATATGGGTATTTTCGGAACGGGATCGAAGAGTAGAAGTTGAAAATCGATGTCCGCCGCCATTTTGAAATCCAAGATGGCGGCCATCGGATTTCAAAAAATGCTGTAATCCCATGCAATATGGGTATTTTCGGAACGGGCTCGAAGAGTAGAAGTCGAAAATCGATGTCCGCCGCCATTTTGAAATCCAAGATGGCGGCCATCGGATTTCAAAAAATGCTGTAAACCCATGCAATATGGGTATTTTCGGAACGGGCTCGAAGAGTAGAAGTCGAAAATCGATGTCCGCCGCCATTTTGAAATCCAAGATGGCGGCCATCAAATTTCAAAAAATGCTGTAAACCCATGCAATATGGGTATTTTCGGAACGGGATCGAAGAGTAGAAGTCGAAAATCGATGTCCGCCGCTATTTTGAAATCCAAGATCGGATTTAAAAAAATGATGTAAACCCATGCAATATGGGTATTTTCGGAACGGGATCGAAGAGCAGAAGTCGAAAATCGATGTTCGCCGCCATTTTGAAATCCAAGATGGCCGCCATCGGATTTCAAAAAATTGTTGTGAACCCATGCAATATGGGTATTTTCGGAACGGGATCGAAGAGTAGAAGTCGAAAATCGATGTTCGCCGCCATTTTGAAATCCAAGATGGCCGCCATCGGATTTCAAAAAATGCTGCAAACCCATGCAATATGGGTATTTTCGGAACGGGATCGAAGAGTAGAAGTCGAAAATCGATGTCCGCCGCCATTTTGATATCCAAGATGGCGGCCATCGGATTTCAAAAAATGCTGTAAACCCATGCAATATGGGTATTTTCGGAACGGGCTCGAAGAGTAGAAGTCGAAAATCGATGTCCGCCGCCATTTTGAAATCCAAGATGGCGGCCATCAAATTTCAAAAAATGCTGTAAACCCATGCAATATGGGTATTTTCGGAACGGGATCGAAGAGTAGAAGTCGAAAATCGATGTCCGCCGCTATTTTGAAATCCAAGATCGGATTTAAAAAAATGATGTAAACCCATGCAATATGGGTATTTTCGGAACGGGATCGAAGAGCAGAAGTCGAAAATCGATGTTCGCCGCCATTTTGAAATCCAAGATGGCCGCCATCGGATTTCAAAAAATTGTTGTGAACCCATGCAATATGGGTATTTTCGGAACGGGATCGAAGAGTAGAAGTCGAAAATCGATGTTCGCCGCCATTTTGAAATCCAAGATGGCCGCCATCGGATTTCAAAAAATGCTGCAAACCCATGCAATATGGGTATTTTCGGAACGGGATCGAAGAGTAGATGTCGAAAATCGATGTCCGCCGCCATTTTGAAATCCAAGATGGCCGCCATCGGATTTCAAAAAATGCTGCAAACCCATGCAATATGGGTATTTTCGGAACGGGATCGAAGAGTAGAAGTCGAAAATCGATGTCCGCCGCCATTTTGAAATCCAAGATGGCGGCCATCGGATTTCAAAAAATGCTGTAAACCCATGCAATATGGGTATTTTCGGAACGGGCTCGAAGAGTAGAAGTCGAAAATCGATGTTCGCCGCCATTTTGAAATCCAAGATGGCCGCCATCGGATTTCAAAAAATGCTGCAAACCCATGCAATATGGGTATTTTCGGAACGGGCTTGAAGAGTAGAAGTCGAAAATCGATGTCCGCCGCCATTTTGAAATCCAAGATGGCGGCCATCAAATTTCAAAAAATGCTGTAAACCCATGCAATATGGGTATTTTCGGAACGGGATCGAAGAGTAGAAGTCGAAAATCGATGTCCGCCGCTATTTTGAAATCCAAGATCGGATTTAAAAAAATGATGTAAACCCATGCAATATGGGTATTTTCGGAACGGGATCGAAGAGCAGAAGTCGAAAATCGATGTTCGCCGCCATTTTGAAATCCAAGATGGCCGCCATCGGATTTCAAAAAATTGTTGTGAACCCATGCAATATGGGTATTTTCGGAACGGGATCGAAGAGTAGAAGTCGAAAATCGATGTTCGCCGCCATTTTGAAATCCAAGATGGCCGCCATCGGATTTCAAAAAATGCTGTAAACCTATGCAATATGGGTATTTTCGGAACGGGCTCGAAGAGTAGAAGTCGAAAATCGATGTCCGCCGCCATTTTGATATCCAAGATGGCGGCCATCGGATTTCAAAAAATGCTGCAAACCCATGCAATATGGGTATTTTCGGAACGGGATCGAAGAGTAGAAGTCGAAAATCGATGTCCGCCGTCATTTTGAAATCCAAGATGGCGGCCATCGGATTTCAAAAAATGCTGTAAACCCATGCAATATGGGTATTTTCGGAACGGGATCGAAGAGTAGAAGTCGAAAATCGATGTTCGCCGCCATTTTGAAATCCAAGATGGCCGCCATCGGATTTCAAAAAATGCTGTAAACCCATGCAATATGGGTATTTTCGGAACGGGATCGAAGAGTAGAAGTCGAAAATCGATGTCCGCCGCCATTTTGAAATCCAAGATGGCGGCCATCGAATTTCAAAAAATGATGTAAACCCATGCAATATGGGTATTTTCGGAACGGGATCGAAGAGTAGAAGTCGAAAATCGATGTTCGCCGCCATTTTGAAATCCAAGATGGCCGCCATCGGATTTCAAAAAATGCTGTAAACCCATGCAATATGGGTATTTTCGGAACGGGATCGAAGAGTAGAAGTCGAAAATCGATGTTCGCCGCCATTTTGAAATCCAAGATGGCCGCCATCGGATTTCAAAAAATGCTGTAAACCCATGCAATATGGGTATTTTCGGAACGGGATCGAAGAGTAGAAGTCGAAAATCGATGTCCGCCGCCATTTTGAAATCCAAGATGGCGGCCATCGAATTTCAAAAAATGATGTAAACCCATGCAATATGGGTATTTTCGGAACGGGCTCGAAGAGTAGAAGTCGAAAATCGATGTCCGCCGCCATTTTGAAATCCAAGATGGCGGCTATCGGATTTCAAAAACTGTTGTAAATCCATGCAATATGGGTTTTTTTCGGAACGGGCTCGAAGAGTAGAAGTTGAAAATCGATGTCCGCCGCCATTTTGAAATCCCAGATGGCGGCTATCGGATTTTAAAAATTGTTGTAAACCCATGCTACAGTCTGTTTATAATACAGTCCCGCAAAGAGTGAAACCAAATCTACCTATCGAACTGTCAAATCGGCTACCTATCGAGCACGCCAGCAAAATTATGAAAACAAGGTCAGGCGAAGAAGAACAACAATCAAAAGAAGTGGTCTTTGCACGTCTCTATATATACAGTCTCTAACCCATGCAATATGGGTATTTTCGGAACGGGCTCGAAGAGTAGAAGCCAAAAATCGATGTCCGCCGCCATTTTGAAATCCAAGATGGCGGCTATCGGATTTCAAAAGTTGTTGTAAACCCATGCAATATGGATATTTACGGAACGGGCTCGAAGAGTAGAAGTCAAAAATCGATGGACGCCGCCATTTTGAAATCCAAGATGGCGGCCATCGGTTTTCATACAGGGTGATTGGTTCCGGACTTTACAAAATTTTAGGGCAGCTAGGTCTTCAAAAGTTATGAAAAAATGGTCAAGGAACATAGGGTCGGAAATCACTGCTAAGTGAGTTATTCACATTTTAATTTTTTAAAGTTAGCTCATTTTTGAAATCAAATATCTCAGGAATTAAAGGTCGTACATTAGGCATTAATGCTCGAAACGACAGCTAATGAACTTATCTTTCTTAGCTTCTTTGACGGGGATTTGGTAAAAACTACTTAAAAGGTTCGAATTTCAAAAAGTTTGCAAAAAGTGTTTAAAATCAGTCATTTTTAAGGTACAGGTCGGACTCGATTATCCGGGTGACTCCAAAATTATTTCACCCCGGATAATCGAATCACCCGGATAATCGAGCCATGCTTCTTTTCTTTTATTTTTGATGTCCTTCAATCAAAACCTATTCGTTAAACATAGAAGCTAACATACATAATGTTGTAGTGCCTAAACTCGTCGTCTGGTATTATTAAAACCATGTTTTTTAAAAATAAAATTTTTGTTGAAGAATGTGAAAAAATAAAAACAATTTGCAAATAGGCTAATTCCTACTTACAGGTGTTGCCCGGATAAAAAATTACCATTCATTACATGGTAAATATTATTAACATATGACTGGTTTTATTGTTCACAATGAAACACACAGTAGATATATTGTTACTTTTTACAATAGAAATCAAGCCCGTATAGTTCGTACAATAAGTGAACATTAGCTTTATTAGTGACTTATTGAGTTGATTGTTTTTCAATAGTTCTTTAATAATTTTAAGTTACTATCAGTAAAAAATAATTTAAGTTGTTTTCATACAGTTGGAAAAGTGCCTGCAATGTTCTCATGGACTTTCTATTAAAAAAGAATTTTTTCTCAATTACACTTAAAAACAACTTGTAACAAATAAATAACAATAAATATTATTGTTGCTTGTTGTTATTCTACAAAATCACTTGTCATATTTTTTTTCTAGTTTTTGTTTTAAATTTGAGTACAGTAGATGTTTCGGTTATCGAATGTTATTCGCCAAAACTGCAACGACTGAAGACGTTAAACCGTGTTAGCAGAGGAATCTCTCAATTAATAACTGAAGAAGTACTTATAGGAAACTTGCTGGAAAGCACGTTTTATCCAAGTGAGGACGTTACGACACGAAAGAGATGAACATTTTTTCTATTGTTTCCAAATTAATTAAAGGAATCTAGTAAATAGTAAACTACCATTGATAACAATACAAATACAATTAGTTTAATGGGGTCAATTGAACCGATGTTAAAATAAACATGCGATAATATTTGTTGCTATGTAATCAGATTTCGCCTTTGAAAAACGATAGAATTCATATTTCTCGGTAACATTTTTCTCCAGCATTTAGAGGTACTAATGGCCATATGAATTGTGAACGATTTATAGTATGGATCATATGACCTGAGGTCTGACTTGTGATATTTGGCAGTACTTTGAAAAGATTGATGATAGATCTTATCAACAGCTGCCGAGCAACCACATACCAGACAGACATCAGAGTGTTTGATTCTTATCATAAAATGCGCATATCATTCTGGGGGCCGTTAGTGCTCGTAAATCCTGGATATAAATGTTAGCGGAAAATATAAATTCTATAGATTTTCAAAAGTGGAAACTGCTTACAAATAACAACAAATATTATTGTATTTTTATTGTAACAACGATTCATTCGACGCCATTCAATTAATTGTATTTGTATTGTAAGAACAATGAAAAAACATTAGAATATATTGTTTTCTTTTTAAAATTTCCCTAAAAATATTTCAATAAAAACAATGTATTCTATTGTTTTTCGCGGAAAAATGTATGAAAATTTTCTCAAAATTTTATGGTTAAGATACATAACGACCACCATTTTTTATTGTAAAAGTGCCATTTACCATTCGCCGTATGGCTTAGAACAATAGGGGTAATGGTGAGTGTGCTGTGCAAATTACAATACGTTTAATGGTGAATAATTGTCGAAGAAATGGTGTTGTAACAATAAAATTTATCGTATTTTTATGATATTTTTTATCAGGGTGTATTTGATGTTTATCACATTTTTTGACATATTGTAATCTAAGAATTTGTAAACAAAGCAAAAACAAACTTTTCCTCGGATAATCGAGCCGTTTTTCCCGGATAATCGAGCCCCGGATAATCGGGCCCCCGGTTAATTGAACCCCCGGATTATCGAGTCCGACCTTTATTTTTGAAAAATTTTAAATGAAAAAATAACTTCTGTTAACAAAGTTCTTCTACAAAACTTGCACAAACTTGTTCTCTAAAAATGTTTCTTTGACAGCAAAACTCTATCTTTTGTAGATTGTAGATATGATTTTGAGGATTTTTAAGGAACGTTGGGGATTTTTAAGGAACGTTGGGGTTTTTGAGAGTTATTGGGGAGAATAAAGAAAACTTAGGAATCATTAGGTTCCTTCAGGAAAATGATGCCTCTGGGAAATCTAAGCAGCAAGTTGGGTATTTTTTAGATGCTGGGAATGTTAGGAGAAGTTGGGCATTTTAGGAAAGGTTGAGGATTTGAGAAGAAGTTTGGAGTTTAGGAGAAGTTGGGGATTTTTAAGGGACATTGGGTTTTTTATGAGATATTAAGGAGGATAAAGGAAACTTAGGACTCAATAGGTTCTTCGAAGAAAATGATGCCTCTGTAAAATCTAATCTAAGCAGCAAGTTTTGTATTTTTTTAGATGTTGGGGATTTTATGAGAAATTGGGGATTTGAGAAGAAGTTGGACATTTAGGAGAATTTGGAGATTTTTAATGAACTTTGGAAGTTTTGGGAGACATTGGGGAGAATAAAGGGAACTTAGAACTCATGAGGTTCTTCGAAGAAAATGATGCCTCTGGAAAATCTAAGCAGAAAGTTGGGCATTTTACGAGTAGTTGGGGATTTTAGGAGAAGTTGGGGATTTGGGAGGAAATTAGGCATTTTAGAAGTTTCTGGAAATGATGCTGGGATAGGTTATTCACATTTGATCCCGTATGATAAATGTACTTACCGCCTAAGTTTTGTTTTACCCAACTACCAGTTCAATATACTCAAACTTGGGTACTGTCGAAGACGGCTAGTAAAAATTAATTAATTAATTATGAGCCGTCTTTGGCACTGTTCTTTTTATTCCATTGTGGCTTCCTGCACCGAACTGTCAAAGTTGGGTTGTTTTGCTTTTCGAATTTTGACAACAATATCGAGAGTTAATGAGAGAGGAGATAAAAAAAACTTAAAAGTTAGTTTAAATGTACAGGTCGGACTCGATTATCCGGGGGTTCAATTAACCGGGGGCCCGATTATCCGGGGCTCGATTATCCGGCAAAAATGGCTCGATTATCCGGGGAAAACTTCGTTTTTGCTTTGTTTACAAATTTTAGATTACAGTATGTCAAAAAATGTGATAAACATCAAATACAACACCTGTAAATAAGATTTTGCCTATTTGAAAATTATTTTTTCACATTTTTCTGCTAAAATTTCATTTTCAAAAAACCTGCTTGTAATAATTCCAGACGTTAAGTTTAGGCACTACAACGTCATGTATATTAGCTTTTATGTTTAAGATACAGTTTTTGATTAAAGAACATCAAAAATAAAAGAAAAGAAGCATGGCTCGATTATCCGGGTGATTCGATTATCCGGGGTGAAATAATTTTGAGGTCACCCGGATAACCGAGTCCGACCTGTACTCAAATTTAGGAATTTGGGATTTTCCATTTACGCGAAAAAATAAGAGCACAGTGCTGCTCATTGATTGTTCGTTGGTTGGGGCAAAACCCAACTGAAAAGCACTGTCTATGTCAAAATCAAGCTTTACGTCTGACCGCCGACACACCGAAGCTCCTATATACAGAAGGTTTGTGCAAGTATGGGGGTACAGGTCGGACTCGATTATCCGGGTGACCTCAAAATTATTTCACCCCGGATAATCGAATTAGCCGGATAATCGAGCCATGCTTATTTTCTTTTATTTTTGATGTTCTTCAATCAAAAACTGTTCCTTAAACATAAAAGCTAATATACATGACGTTGTAGTGCCTAAACTTAACGTCTGGTATTATTACAAGCAGGTTTTTTGAAAATAAAGTTTTAGCAGAAAAATGTGAAAAATAAAAACAATATTCAAATAGGCTAAATCTTATTTACAGGTGTTGTATTTGATGTTTATCACATTTTTTGGCATACTGTAATCTAAAAATTTGTAAATAAAGCAAAAACAAAGTTTTCCCCGGATAATCGAGCCATTTTTGCCGGATAATCGAGCCCCGGATAATCGGGCCCCCGGTTAATTGAACCCCCGGATAATCGAGTCCGACCTGTATATTGTGACGTAATTCTCGTCACTTGCGTGTGTCTAGAGCATTTTGGTCAGTTGCCTCAACCAATGAATACGGTTCGCTAATCGGGGTGCAGTCGTGACCCAACCAACGAATCCCCGCTGTACTCAATTTTATTTATCAAAGTTATTTCCACCTAACTTCGGGGTTGCGTGCGTCTAGCCAATAGATGTTATTGATGTTGCTTCCGTTTGCTTCCATTAAAAAAAAAACTTTTTTAACCCAACTGAAATTTCGTGCCAGAAACTCCATTTTTTGTGGACGTACTCGAATTGCTTAGTTAGGTTGTTTCGTTTTTAACTCTTCGACAACAATAAAAAGAGCGCATGAAAAGGAATATTAAAAAGAACTAAAATTCGATTTTTTTCAGGTTCTCCAGGTAGTGATGAATAAACAACCTCACGGCAAAATTCCCTTTCTTGGATTTCAAAATGGCGGCGGACATCGATTTCCGACGTCTACTCATCGAAACCGATCCGAAAATACCCATATTTTATGGGTTTCTATCGACTTTAAAAATCCGATGGCTGCCATCTTGAATTTCAAAATGGCGCCAAACATCGATTTTTGACTTCTACTCTTCGAGCCCGTTCCGAAAATACCCATATTTCATGGGTGTCTATTGATTTTCAAAATCCGATGGCCGCCATCTTGGATTTCAAAATGGCGGCGTACATCGATTTTCGACATCTACACACCAAAAATCGGTTGAGGGTTTCAGCAAAATTTTGCTGATTTGTTCAGTAAACTCTGCTGATCAGTTTTGCTGAAATTCAGCAAACTTTGCCGAAAGTTCAGCAAAAAAATTTTGCTCGGCAAAATTCAGCAAAATATTGCTGAAAGCGTTTGGTGTGTACTCTTCGATCCCGTTCCGAATATACCCAAATTGCATGGGCTTACAACATTGTTTTAAATCCGATGGCCGCCATCTTGGATTTCGAAATGGCACCGTACATCGATTTTCGACATCTACTCTTCGAGTCCGTTCCAAAAATACCCATATTGCATGGGCTTACAACAGTTTTTGAAATCCGATGGCCGCCATCTTGGATTTCAAGATGGCGGCGGACATCGATTTTCGACTTCAACTCTTCGAGCCCGTTCCGAAAATACCCATTTATCATGGGTTTCTACCGATTTTCATAATCCGATGGCCGCCATCTTGGATTTCAAAATGGCGGCGGACATCGATTTTCGACATCTACTCTTCGAGCCCGTTCCAAAAATACCCATATTGCATGGGTTTACAACATTTTTTGGAATCCGATGGCCGCCATCTTGGATTTCAAAATGGCGGCGGACATCGATTTCGACTTCTACTCTTTGAGCATGTTCCAAAAATAGCCATATTGCATGGGTTTACAACCATTTTTGAAATCCGATGGCCGCCATCTTGGATTTCAAAATGGCGGCGGACATCGATTTTTGGCATCTACTCTTCGAGCCCGTTCCGAAAATACCCATATTGCATGGGTTTACAACAATTTTTGAAATCAGATGGCCGCCATCTTGGATTTCAAAATGGCGGCGGGTACCGATTTTCGACATCTACTCTTCGAGCCCGTTCCGAAAATACCCATATTGCATGGGTTTACAACCACTTTTGAAATCCGATGGCCGCCATTTTGGATTTCAAAATGGCGGCGGACACCGATTTTCGACATCTACTCTTCGAGCCCGTTCCAAAAATACCCATATTGCATGGGTTTACAACAATTTTTGAAATCAGATGGCCGCCATCTTGGATGTCAAAATGGCGGCGGACACCGATTTTCGACATCTACTCTTCGAGCTCGTTCCAAAAATACCCATATTGCATGGGTTTACAACAATTTTTGAAATCCGATGGCCGCCATCTTGGATTTCAAAATGGCTGCGGACATCGATTTTCGACATCTACTCTTCGAGCCCGTTCCAAAAATACCCATATTGCATGGGTTTACAACAATTTTTGAAATCCGATGGCCGCCATCTTGGATTTCAAAATGGCTGCGGACATCGATTTTCGACATCTACTCTTCGAGCCCGTTCCAAAAATACCCATATTGCATGGGTTTACAATAATTTTTGATATCAGATGGCCGCCATCTTGGATTTCAAAATGGCTGCGGACATCGATTTTCGACATCTACTCTTCGAGCCCGTTCCAAAAATACCCATATTGCATGGGTTTACAACAATTTTTGAAATCAGATGGCCGCCATCTTGGATTTCAAAATGGCTGCGGACATCGATTTTCGACATCTACTCTTCGAGCCCGTTCCAAAAATACCCATATTGCATGGGTTTACAACAATTTTTGAAATCAGATGGCCGCCATCTTGGATTTCAAAATGGCTGCGGACATCGATTTTCGACATCTACTCTTCGAGCCCGTTCCAAAAATACCCATATTGCATGGGTTTACAACAATTTTTGAAATCAGATGGCCGCCATCTTGGATGTCAAAATGGCGGCGGACACCGATTTTCGACATCTACTCTTCGAGCCCGTTCCAAAAATACCCATATTGCATGGGTTTACAACAATTTTTGAAATCAGATGGCCGCCATCTTGGATTTCAAAATGGCTGCGGACATCGATTTTCGACATCTACTCTTCGAGCCCGTTCCAAAAATACCCATATTGCATGGGTTTACAACCATTTTTGAAATACGATGGCCGCCATCTTGGATTTCAAAATGGCGGCGTAACTCGTTTTTTGGTATCCGGAAGATAAAAATTGTTGATTAAAACCAATATTTCATTTTAAGTTAATATTTTTTTATTCAATTTTTTCCCACTATGCGGAAGATTTATGTTCCGGATTTGCTATCAATGATAGGATAGATAGAGATAATGATAGAATTTTTCTGATAGTATCTTTTTTCTAAGGATAGATGATAGAGATAGACCACATCTATCCTTGATAGTAAAAATGCTGATAGTATCAGTAACCTTCTATCAGCTGATAGAGATAATTATTTTATCTTCTATCCATCAGTTCAAAAAAAATGATAGTATCTCTATCAGT